>NW_028318171.1:1422500-1733213 GCF_062004578.1 Staurois parvus
AACAGAAGGCTTGTGTATTCTTATTTGAATTTTGGTTTGCTTTGTGTATTAATCCCAGATCTGTGCAGTAATCCAGTGTGAAACCTTACTTGTAATAAAGTCTGGTCACTCCTGTTCTCTCTGAATGTGCAGGGTCTTGTATCCACACCTCTCCTGTAGTTTTCTGCAGACAACCTGCAGTGGGTGGCGTCTGCTGGCTTTCTGCACAGGCAGTGTACAGCACAGTGATGTGACTGCTACTTTTACAAGGTGGTATCTGGTTTGCAAAGGCCTTTTGTGCATGCAAAAGTGGGTTTATATCCTTGCATCTTAGGACACAGGGTATCTTCACCTTCATTATGATAGGGCTATGCTGCCACCTCCAGAAGATTGGACACAGGCAAAAAAGTTAGGAAATCCGCACCTAGGCATAACACCTTCCTGTTAGGCAAGGCTTATGCTTTGTTGCTAGCGTTTTAGGTGGTGGCCATGTCTGTGCAGTCTCTGGATGTAAACATAGCTTCTCAACGGTTCCATCTGGGATTAGGAGACTAGCTCTTTTAGGATCCATTTTCTTATGGCTTCCTCTGGACACACTAGGGCAGCCTGTAAAGTTGCCACTGAGAACCTGGCCCTGTGCAATGCTGTATTCCCTTGTGGACTTGTAAGGTGCTATACAGGTCCAGGGCAGTGATCCTCAGCTGAATAGTCGAGTCCCTGAAGGCTCTTGGGGCATTGCCCGCCATAAACATTGGACCAGGAGGGCTGCTGCATAGCTCAAATAAAATTTCCAAGCACATTAAGTTTTAGTTGTGCACATTTGCATATGTGGAAGCTGCTCTGCCTTGCTAAGGCTCTTCTGTAAAAGCGATTCTAACCGATATATTTGAGAGTCTCCAAATTAGAGCATATTAAGCAGTGGATAAATTAAGGGCAAGTATGACTGGAGGGAGTCTATTCCTCCATAAAAGCTACATGTCCATTGAAACATCCCTATCCATGGGATGACAGCAATGCTGTGGGATTTCATTGCAGAAAGAACAGTGTTATCACCATGTTAATGTAAATGGATAAATAAAAGACCTACTGGCAAGAACAGCAGGTAATAAAGCTATGCAATATAACCATACAGTGGGGCAGGGATTCAATAAAGCACACTTTTCTGGCACTATAACTCATTTAATGTGGGCCAGATTTGAAAATCTCTGTTGCCAGTTTTGGTAGCTTTACCAATAGATATGGCAAATTCAGGTATTTAATATCTCCACTTTACAAAATACCAATATGAATGCACCAGCTTCAAAAATAATTACTTACAGTTTGCAGATAACCAAACATCAGGTAATTACGACCAACTCAGAGTTGTTGTATAGAGTGCCTATCCTCTATGCACTGTGTAGCAGAGCTGCATTTATGCAGCCGCTAACTCCTTCTGCAGGCGTGGGACAGGGTATGGACAGGGAAGGAACAAGATCAGTCAGGGCACACCTGCCTAGTTGGATAGTACATGGTCAATATGGACTTGTCAAACTCACCAGGAAAATAATGTGTAATCCAAGGGGACCAAACCTTTTTAAGTTTGACTTTATCATGAAGTACATGATATGCCAGTTTTTCATTTACTAGGTACCATGCCATTTTTTTTTATCCTAAAACATTGAATCTGCATGCACTGATCAACAGAAATACCGTATTTTTCGCTCCCTGAGACATACTGTTTTCCCCCCAAAAAAGGGGGGAAATTGTCAGTGCGTCTTATGGAGCAAATGTAAAGCGGCCGCTCCGGTATTTCTGAGGCCACCATGTCAGAATATCAGGCCGGCCGCTCAGCTCTTCTCTCCTGCAGGACCTTTCCTGTTCCTCGCTCCAGCGCTGCAGTTTTCCCACGCCGGCTTCTGTGACAGCCAGGTGCCCACTGCTTATGCGCGAGAAGCGCTGCGCTTTGTGAATGGTCCGGCATCTTCTGGGACACATGACAGGTCCCTGAAGGCTCCGGGCCATTCACAATGCGCAGCGCTTCTCACGCATGCGCAGTGGGCACCCGGCTGTCACAGAAGCCGCCACGGTAAGAAGAAGGAAGGACAACTCCACGGAAGTGGGAGTGGGTACCTGTCAAATTCAGGTACCCGTTCCCCCTCCCTCCCCAAAGGTCCGCAGTCTCTGGTCATCCCCTGTACTGTGTCCGCAGTCTCTGGTCATCCCCTGTACTGTGTCCGCAGTCTCTGGTCATCCCCTGTACTGTGTCCGCAGTCTCTGGTCATCCCCTGTACTGTGTCCGCAGTCTCTGGTCATCCCCTGTACTGTGTCCGCAGTCTCTGGTCATCCCCTGTCCTGTGTCCGCAGTCTCTGGTCATCTCCTGTCCTGTGTCCGCAGTCTCTGGTCATCTCCTGTCCTGTGTCTGCAGTCCATTGGTTCAGAATATTTTTTTTCTTGTTTTTCTCCTCTAAAACCTAGGCGCGTCTTATGGTCAGGTGCGTCTTATAGAGCGAAAAATACGGTAGATTTGTAAGTCCTCTTCAACACTTTACAGTGGAATTGTGAATCTGAAGCCCTTGTCTATCCATTTTTCTTACTAAATTTTCCTGATCTTTTATTTTCTTACAGACTTATCAGAAAAGTACTGAAAGTATCTTCTACCAGAAGACCAAAACACATGACCCACCTGCACAAAACTGTTATGGAACTGCCACTTAACAAATGTTATACCTCCTTCACAGATGGTCTTATCACTGTGCACTTTTTATATGGATGCTGTTATCACAATGATTTAGTGTATCTCACCCATTGTGCTACTCAAATACCAAAGGTAATGTCTGTGACATGACTGTTCTCAAGTGGTAACACTGAAGAGTGTGATGTGAAGATTCCTTATCCTGTATTTCAGTGAAACTCTTCATCTCAAGGATTCCAGCATTTCCTGACTTCTTTCCTGTGATTTTGTGAATAACTTTGGCCATATACCACTGTGCTCAGAAAAACTTCATACAGGGAGGGTTTGAGGTTTTTGAACTGACATGATGTCACATATACTACTGTCATGAATTGAGTGGTCTTTGACTTTCAAGACAAACTTTTGAGTTTACAACTGCTTTTGGACCAGGCTTTTATTCAAGTGTGTCATTCCAGTATGGTCCTCACTCCTGGCTGATCTGGACTTCTGGTGGTTTACTGGCTTTGACAATTGTTCCTCTTAACTGAAACATACAACAGCAGGAGGACCAGAATACACTTTTTTTTTAATTAAAAGTGCAGACTAAAAAGTGTAGACCTGGCTGATACTTGATCTATTTTATAGTAATTCACCGTTTGCCTTACTCATCTCGGCACACACCACCATGGTTGCATAGTATTCATTGACAAATACCAGGTCATATTAATACCAGTAGTTTTCAGTTATTTGCTAATGCTATACTGCTGTATTTTGTATGCTTTGGTCAGTATTTTTTTTTCTGCAAGCTATGGCATTTATTGTATACAGTTATGTATGTATGAGATTAAGATTCTGAACCTGGACAATCATATTGGCCATACACAAGCTGAATATTCAGCTGATGTATTGAAGAATTAAGCATATAATTAGCTGCTAGGATACTGGTAACAAGGGCCTTAGAGGAGCATAGTTTTCCACATTTCTACAATGGTTCATTTCTTTTGAGCTAAAATTTACAAAATAAACCAAGTTGCAGAAACATTTAACAGCTTCCATTTTAAAATGAATTGTCATTAAAAGCTTACCTGAAACCATATATTAACCCTCCTACCGTTGTTCATTTGTTAGTCATGAAGTCAACATTCATTGGAGCTTGACAATCACTGGAAAAACCCACTTATACAGCATATTTTTTAAAAGAGAAATCTGCCAGAGGTTTGTGCCTAGACTTCCCGGTTCACACCGCTGCAACTTGTAATGCGACTTTACAGATCAAAGACGCGTGACAAATCACATTCTTTGTTCCTGTGGAACCGTTCAGATCAGTGCAACTGTGAGTCGCACCAACTTTGAAAAAGATTCCTGTACTATTTTTTACGATTTTATGCATGACTTGAATTTTACATCTGTGCATGAAGTCGCACAGATGGTGGCAAGCCACGCATGAAGTCGTACTGAATGGCGGCTTTGAAATAGCGCAGAAGTAGGGTGATTTCGAAGCCACATTCGGTGTGAACCAGTATTCAGAGCAGTGAGGCACAATTACTACTTTCTTACACTAGTAAACAAAAAGGATATCAATATTTAACTCCTCACCCACCTTTTCAAATGGGTTATGTCTGCCTAATCCTGTGGCTGGTGTGATTGGCTGACACAGTGGTCACATGATCAGGAGCTGGTTCCCATTCATTAGTACAAAGAGCTGTGTTTGTGCTGTGAGCGCTCTCCGCACAGAAACCTATGCTGTCCATAGACTCATCTGTGCGGCATGTGGGAGTGCCTGTAATGCCCACCCTTTTTGCTGCTGCACATATGCATTACATAGGCAGCAAGAGCATAAACAGAAGGTTTTACACATTCCCAACAGAAATTTGTTTAGAGATTTGTGCGTAGACTTGTATTAAAAGTAGTAAAGCACAAACACTCTGTTGCACTAGTAAACAGAAAACATATTTATAAAGTATAAACGAAATCTTAAAATACACTTCATTAAGATTTAGGCTGAATTCACACATATTGTGTTGACTGGCATTTTACTGCATTGTAAAATGCCTGTCACTGCAAAGACACAGAAAACTATTGTTTTCTGTGTGTCCCATTTACACCGCAGCACAAAACACCATACAGGATTGCATGTCACTGTACAGCAGCACAGCACATCAAGCTGCTGTACGGTGACATGAAGTGTACTTTTTTACACTTCATATTACGTTTGTACAAAAAGGAGTTGCGTGATGTGCTGAATCATGCAGGATATTGCCTCCTTCCGCAATTGGTATGGATAGCTGCCAGAGCGGCAAAGCGCTTTTACAGTTGTCCATTCCAGTGTGACTTCAGCCTTGAAGCGGAACCATAGTTGCTTCCATTCCAGCAATGTGTTGTCAGTGAGCTCCCTCATTGGCCACAGACATCTTGAGATGGTCTTCCTTTGGGTTGGAGTTAACGTACACTTTAGGCATCTGTAGAGATAAATTGAGATGCGCATATGCATTGCAATCAAGCAGGTATATCTTTTCTGCATTCAAAAGTCTGCCTGTTTACAAAGGTTTATTTTCAAGGTAAACGTCTACTTTAGGCCAATCCTATCCACATGTTAATTTAAAGAGTAACTCCACTTTGTGGGGAAAAACTATAGCATATACAGTTATTGCATAAGTCATATTGTAATTGAGTGTAATGAAAAATTACCTTTACTTGTCAATCTGTAGCACTGTAATTTTCTGTAAAATGCAATACATAATGGTAACCTGAAGGTGTTCTGTACACAGATAATTTACAGAATGCACTCCCCCCCAAATGATCATTTACTACTTGTGTGAATAACTTATCGAGCAGTCTGCACTAAGATATGTCAGGTTTTGGGCATCCCCTGCAATAAGTGTCATATTTGGTAAGATACTCCCAAAGGGAAATCGTGTCTAAAGGGATGCAGACCCTGCCACATTCCTCATTAGAACCCTGCAAATGCAGCAGCTGATTGATAATTATCAGTCACTTGTATTCACATTCACTTTGCACTTGGACACAGAAAAACAAACATCTGTTTCTTCAGAATAAGAAAAGGTATAAATCTACAACAAAATTTGTCAAAATGCTCCAATGTGCATAGATCACCCAAAGCAGAAGGCTTTTTAAATTTCAACAAAAGTAGAGTTACTTTTTAAAAGGGATATGTCTTCAGTACAAACCTGTGTTCTGATGGCTTTGAGCAAGTGTCATTTTCTCCTGTTTTTAATTCCTAGGCAGTGGGCACATCTGTATACAGAAGTATTGCAAGTGGTGTTCCTTGCTTATAGATCATGTACTTGTATAGAACTTGCATTTGAAAAAAAAAAAGATAGACAAGATTTTGAGACTAATTTTTTCACCTAGCAGCAACAATAAGCAGCTAATTTGACTTTGAAAAATGCATATTCACTTGGTTTAGTAAATAAGGTAAAGCTGCATGCACTTTTATTTCCCCTGCACATACTGTAATTGGGAATTCAAAGCAACATTTTTTCCTTGCATATGATTGTATGATTTAAGTGATCACTGCTCCGCTTTATTTACAAACCAGACAATGTAGAAAATGTCTAGAAAATCAACCCATGTCTTCCTTGATAAATTCTCCTGTCCAACATTTTCATCAGTTCTTTTTAAAAATTAGAGATGTTATAAATATATTTGCAATGATAAAATGGCTTTATATTTAGTTTTACATTTTAGGCTACTTTCACACTGATCTGCCGCAAAAACACTAGGTGTTTTTACCGCGCTTTCTGAGCATTTTTAAAGAACACGTGGCATAAAAACTGCTCCAAAAACACTTTCCAGAGGCGTTTTTGTGGTGCCTTTCAGGCGTTTTCCATTGATTTCAATGGGAAGAGGCGTTTTTGGGGTAGTGTTTTTTTTTTTTTTCCCCAACTCCCCAAACATGCCCCAAAGATGCTGCAGTTTTTACACAACAAGCGCAACGCCTCAGTGTGAAAACATACATTCACATACATAGGGAAGCGTTTTTCTCGAGCTTTTCAGGCACTTTTTTTTAACGAAAAACGCTTAAAAAGCTCCTCAGTGTGAAATTATCCTTAGTCAGCACTTTGAAGTGTGTCTCATTCAGCTGCATTGTTGTGCCTATGGGGCACTTGAATAGTTGCTGGCTCTTAAAGGCCTGAGTATTCGTAAAAAGGCCCTCTTGACCTTTCTCGATAGATAATCTGCATGTTGCTGTTCACCTTTTATATCTGAGAATACAATGGGGTAAATGGGATTTTTAAATATTAATTTACAGTGTTTGGGAAAGCTCAAAAGGCAGCATGCTCTGCATTGTCACTGATTTTTTTTCTACAGTGTTTTTATGTCTTTTTTTCGATTTTAAAGTGAAAATGAAATCTCACAGTGTTTATCTTTATAGTCCCTTACTGGCTTGTATTATGATTCATTGAAATGCCTTAAGATGCCCTTGTTGGAAAAGAACTTCTTTCTCTCCTACTCCAGTACTCTATGCTGGCATAGATGAGTAACAGCCACACCCCTAGCACAGTGTTCTCGCACATGATTGTCTTGCTGAGAAAAGAGTAGGTGTGTAAGACCAATTTTATTATATTAGTTAAAGCAGTGCAGCAGACTATGGTGCGTGATTGCTTTAGGAGGAAAGTGGAGGCTATTAATACAAGGTCCATCTAACTGAATACCTTTTTCTGTAACTTCAGTTAGCTTTAACTGTGACTAGTATTCTAGGACTATAAGAAACCTTTATCAGAATATATATATAGATATAGTTTTATTTATTTAGGTTACCTCTGCCTAAAAGTAAAAAAATCAATGATATAATTGTATTGCTTCAATTAGATTTGTCAGGGTATGAATTGTATTCAGAGAATAAGAATGTTATTCCTGCTTTGTAGAAAACCAGGGAAAAATAATGTGATATCCATATTTGAAGTATCCTTTGGATGAGCTGCATTAAGGTCTATACAACAATACTTTTCTGCACATTTGTTTTGTGGGCCACGTTCTGCACATTCCTGAAGCAGGATTTGAATGAATCCCCATAACAATTTGGTTTCATTTTTTTTAAATTTGAAACAAAAGATTTGCTATGAAAAAGGTTTGCTCCAGCTGTCAATGCTCCCTTGTTAATAAATTGGCCTCCATCACTGTTATGTATTCTGAGTTCCAAGGGGACTCGTATGAGCTGTGCACAGTGGTGTGGTTCCAATCACGGTTTGTGAAGCTTGAATGCATCCCTGCCAGCTTTGCACAGTCATTTTATAGCAATTGCAATCCATGTTTCCAAACAGAATATTGCAGTGGGTTCACACATTAAATTTATTCTCCACCACAGAACCTTCTATGTTGTCAATAAATCAAAGCTGTTTTACATATCAGTAACATGGACTTGTTTACTTTATACATTTTGACTTGAGTAGCAGTTGGCATTGCATTACTTTTCAAGATTATTCAGAATGTTGTGCTGGCCATACTTGTAAACCTCAAACTTAAGCATACACTTTTTATTGTATTATTTTTTTCTTTTTTACACTTCATGGAGCCTGCACCTTTTTCAAAGGTATACTATGTGACAGATTAGTGTTATGGTGAAGAGAAGCTAAAGATAGGCCACTTACTCCCATTTCAGTTGTGAGGACCACATTTCTGCTAAGCAAGCAGCAAATGGTCTGTGATGTAAGGCACAGTTACTATTTAGTGTGCCTGCTGTTTAGTCATTGCTTTGTGGGTTTCAATAAGGTCTCCAGCCTTCTCAGGTAGTGACTGTGTATATGTGTGAAACATGATACATAGAAACAATAATTCCTACATTTTCTTGGCTCGCTCTTTCTGTCACTGTAAGATAACTGATTTACATATAAGGCACCTTGTGTTTGCGGAGTGGGGAAAAGTGTGTATATTGCTATAAGCACCTTCATTCTGCCATTTGTAAGGCCCAAAGTCCATTGCTGACCACTTCTAACCTCAGATATTCCCTGCCTTATTCTATGGGTCTGGCATGGTGTAGTCAGGAGGGGCTGCTTCCTGAGTGGAAGTGATACACCCAGGATTTTATAATTATGTAGTTACACATACATGAATCAGTTTTTATGTCGCTGAACAGAATAAACTGAACCAAACAGCATTTGGTGTGGTTGTGGGAATCCTCTCTACTGTGTCATTGTATTCTGACAGCAGGGAGACTCTACCACCTCCCTGCTGTCAGAATACACAGATCAACGCGGCAGTCTATTAGCTGCAGTGCTACTTAAACTGAAATTTTCAGTCAGACCCATTCATTAGAAGTCAATCGATAGATTGATTTCTCAAGAAGAGGTATGGCCGTACATGGATCGCAATTCAGCTAGCCCCTGCTAAACCAGACAAATTTTGATCCATGTATGGTCAGCTTTAGACAAAGGCGTGTTCACCGTTTATCTTACCCAGATGCACCGTTAAACATACAAGTATTTGTACAACAAGTTCAACATTTATGTCTTACATATGTGCTTGTTAACTAAATTACTTTGTTGTACAGAAGAGTTTAGGACCACAAAGGTTTGAAGTTATGGGCTTTTCTATGTCTATTATCAATGTACTTTTTCAAATAGGGTTTCAAGTGGTGTTCTGTAGTACAGTAAACCGGGTATTGGAAAGACATTTGACCCTGAAAAAAGGTCTGTAATCCCAGTTGTTTGCCAACAAGTAGCACCAACCTGACATAGCATATTCTCTACTGAGCATTGTAAAGATCTTTCCGATAGCAACGGTTGCACGCAAGCAGTCCCCTTAAAGAAATACTGAGTTTTAAAGAAAAAGGCAAAAAATTGAACAGATGCCTTGCTCTTTAGCCACACACTGTCTGCTATCTAGAGACTCATAGTGGGGCACCGTAATATGTAAAGAGTTGCCATATTTTGTGGATGCACCCACTTTTGATACCTCACGGTCTATTAGTGAGATTGGCGTCCCAGGAGGGAGTGAGCCAGTGAGCACAGAAGCTGGTTTCTCCTTAGAGCATCCATCTATCTGGGGATCCTGGTCGTTTCTGCTGTAGGAAAGACCTGGTGGGCAGGTACCTGGCAGTGCCAGCTGTACAAGGTAAGCATTTGCTTTTTTCACTACAGGTATACTTTAATCATTTGTAAAATTGTCATAGCTGGATTATTGAAAAGATGCTACAGAGTAGAAAAAAAGCTGTAAACATGTCTGAAAATAATTGTATGTAAAATGTCAATAAACCTTTTAGTTCATTTTTGTTTCCATTTATTCAGTCATTCTTTTAGCATCTATGAGGCAAAATAACCTTCACGGTATTGCTTTTTGAAACTAGTTTAAGGAAAGACATTTACATAAAAAAAATTATATATATGAGGCAGTCTGTCACTAGCATTATCAAAGCAAACCCCTTTTTTTTCTCTATTTCCTGTAGTAGAGCAACACTTGTTCATTTTGAAGTGAGATCACATAGCTTTGTTGTCACCCTGTAGACAGTGGGTGTAAAGTCACATTTATTATATACTTTTATCCTTTCTGTTTTAGGAACATATTAACCATTTGCCACTCGCCCTATAGCAGATTTACTGCTACAGGGTGGACATTCTGTGCAAAATGACGTAAACATGATTGTGCACTTCCGCTGTAGGGGGCGCACGCGTGCCGCTTCAGTTCTAATTTCACACAACAGAAGTAGATCAACAGGTGCCGGCCAATGGATGAGTACCAGCACCCGTTGATCGTCGAAGAGAGTGACAGGACACAGCTCTGCCTATGTAAACAAGGTAGAGCTGTGTCCTGTCACCAGCAATGTGCTCGGCATGCAATCCAGCACATCTATTAAAAAAAAAACTGCACATAGAACACAGTATGACATTGGTTTGGTACATAATTAACCCTTTGATTGCCCTTCACAGCCAGTGTCAATTAATACAGTGACCGTGTATATTTTTAGCACTGATCACTGTATTAGTGTTACTGGTTTCCACAAAGTGTTAGTGACAGATTGTCCGCCGCAATATCGCAGTTCCATTATAAGTCACTGATTGCCGCCATTACTAATATAAAAAAAAGTTCCAGTATATATAACTTAGCTTGTAGATGTTATAACGTTTGCACAAACCAATCAATATACACTTATTGGGAATTTTTTTACCAAAAATATGAAGCAGAATACATTTTGGCCTACATTTATGAAGAAATTTGATTACATTTTTTTATTTTGTTTTTATTGGATATGTTTTATAGCAGAAAGTAAAAAAAAGTTTTGTTTGTTTTGTATTCTTTCAAAATTGTTGGTCTTTTTTTGTTTATAGCACAATAAATAAAAACCCAAATACCACCAAAAGAGAGCTCTAGGTATGGGAAAAAAATTTATATAAATTTCATTTATGTACAGGGTTGCATGACTGCGCAATTGTCCGTTAATGTAACCCAGCACTATTTAGCAAAAAATGGCTTGATAGTGAAGGGGGATAAATCTTCCAGAGCCATAGTGGTGTTAAGTACAGTGTGTGTGTGTGTTTTACATTATAATGCTGCTGTGTAGTCACATGTCCTCCCTCTGCTCTCCTTCACGATCCAAGGGAGTAGAGTAGGAGGGGCTGAGATTCTTCTGATTTATGCAAGCTAACAGGAGGACAGGAGACCACACAGCAGCGTTGGGCAAAGAAGGTATTTAACATTACAATAATGAAAAAAAAAAAACCACATACACTGGATATTGGATATATGTATGACTTTTCATTGCTGCCTCCTACTGGAGGTTCTTTGGGTATGTGTATTCATATAGGGACGAGCAGCCAGATACTCTACCACCTAAAACAGAGAAGGAAAGTATATAATAGATGTGACTTTACAACCACTTTACCAAAGGAGAGCAGCAGCTGCAGCAGAATACTCAAGGCAGGAAGGGAGGGATGGGGAGGAGATCATCTTCACACAGACTATGGAAATGACAGGGAGGGAGGGGGAGAAAGGGAGATGCTGAATACACAACTATATGATGGAGGGACTTAAACTGACCACGCTATCATGGATCGGCAGCCATGATTAGCATGGTCAGTTTAAAGAAAGAACACAAGAACAGGTAGGATCAACCAGGTATTGTACAACATGGTAAAGGACAAATGACACTGCAAAAGCACTATACTACTGTATATATCATGCCTTAAAGAGACGGGAATATATATATATATATATATATATTTTAGGGTTACAACCATTTTAAGTTTTGAATTTGGTTTTAAATAGCCTTTATGTAAAGGACAATTAGCTTAACTTAAACTAGCACTTTTTAAGCAGCTACCCGCAGTTTGTCTCATACCCGCTCACTTTTTTCTGGGCAGTTTGGTCTGTATGTAAATGTGAAAAATATAAATAAAAGAATGTTAAATGAGATAGGAATTTAAAATATTGGATACTATTGTTACATACATTATCCACATAAATAAAAACTGCCCATAATATGGTTTCTCCCAACCCCTCCAACTGTTACTTTTGATTGACAGTTTGGCCTGTTGCAGGGATTTTTGAAAAATAAGGTAGCTACTGGCATTGTCAAAAGGTAGTAAAAGTGTTACAGAAAAATTCTGAAAACAGTGTTGAATTAAATAAGGCATATTTAGGCCCCAAAACCAGATGTAATACATTGCAGGATACCAGTCCCTGGATGTTTGGACAGCATTCTTTTTTTAGGCTTTTTTCCTAACATTTTCACCTGGGAATCCTGTAAATAACACACTTCATGGCTCATTTATTCACTGTATCTATCGGGGAATCCATGATTGTCACACAGGCTGAACTTTAAACATGGGGGATTGATGGGACTAGTACTTTACAAAATAAAAAATTGATTTGTGCTTTTGTTTTTAATAAGCTCATAGTAAGTGATGGGTAAACTCTACCTGTGGGAGATCAACAGATATTTTCTGTACTTGCTGAAAATGTTCTTAGCCTGAAGAAAATTAAATGAATGCAGCCAATCCATCTAAGGACTGGTAAGCTGTAATATATAAAATTTTAGTTTTATGTGTTAATGTGCATGTGTGATATTGAAAGGTGGGATCTTGTCATTTTTATTTTGTTAATAGTTACACTTCAACCTAAACCTTTCACATGTGTAACATAATAAAAGCATTGGTACATATTTATTACAATGCCTCTCTATATGCCATAGCACCTAGTTTGTCCACAATTTCCTGTTGAGTGGTCCCAGTTTCCAAGCCTGAGGTGCTTAGTATGCAGATATCGAATTACATCATAGTAACTGAATCAGAACCAGGGTCCGGTTCACTGAACACTTCTCTTGGTTTGTTCAGTTTATCTGTGCCCTACCACAGGGCACTTGCGAAATTGAGGAAAATATAGGTTGAAGTTTAGATTGATGTAGAGATAAACCTGATGGGAGAGAAGAAAGTTTAACACCAGGGAATACATAGTGGAATTAATCCTGACCTCTTTGCAATTAAGGGCCAAATCTCAGGCCCTTGCAATTGTATTTGGGACTGCTAGCCTTCCAGTCTATGGTCAAAAGCTTTTGTACAGGACATCTCTCATGTGACTCTGCCTGTACAGCCTCCTGTAACTCTTAGTTTGGTTTTGTTGGCTCTTCAAAGCCCACCTTCCATTTCTCTAGCACATCAAAATAAGATTTCCCTACACTGCCTGGATGTGGTTTATCAATGTACTGTGAGCTGAATGGCTATACCACTCATTAAGTGTCCTTATCCTCCTTTAGGTGGCAGTATAACCCAATTTTCTCAGATTAAGGGAATCCGGTGTCTGTCTCTTAAAGAACCTCAGGAAACTGATTTTAAGTTAAAGAAGAATTCTGGGCAAAATTATTTTTCCATGCAGTGGGACTGTACCTGCACTGCATGGTTTAAATGCTCATTTTTGTCTAGGGCCTCAGAAACATATATATTACACCTAAACTGTCAATCCTCTGAGAGCAAGACTGGTCCCCACCATTCCTGCCCCCCTGCACGCTAGTGGTCTTGTGAATGGGCTGTTCCTGATGTCATCATGTCCATAGACCAGCTCAGGACGTGAGGACCGCAGGAACAGTCCACCGCTGAATGTGGGGGAGTGCTGTTTTCCGGAGGATTGGAGGAATGGGTAATTACAGCTTTTCCCTGAGCTCCTGGACAAAACAAACACTTAACCCATGCAGTGTAGGCACAAAACCACTGCATGGGAAAATACAAGTTTTGATCCTAAGTTCTTTAGTACAAAATCCTGTTTTCTTCAGTTTAACATGAACTATATTTCTGTTTCAGTCTTTTTATCAAATTTAAAATAACAATCGAACAGTACAGGAGTACCAAAGCATGTATTAAAATGACATGTCTACAGGAACAAGATTTACACAAAGGTGACCATAAGAAAATTACATTACAAAAATGAGGGACATGAGGTACAACAGGGGCAGAGAAGATAATAACACTATAGTTGATTCAAATACAATATCCTCCTATACCCCTGGGAAGGTGGAGTACTCATGCAATCTTGACTATATCCTTTAACCCTGAGTAAGGGTCCAAAAGGTGGCCCAATATTACACCAAAATAATTAAAACAAAATGCAAAGGGGGGGGGGGAGGGAAGAAAAGTTAAAGAGGTGAGAGACAAAAGGAGAGGAGAACAATAGAGGAAATATACACCTGTCCAGGGAATTTGCCACGTTGATGATGACCTGAAGTGTTAGGTACCTGCAAATAGGATAACCAGGGATGCCATATTTTGTCAAACTGGTTGTTTATCCTGCAGGACACTGAATAGTTTTTTCTGTAACATGATCCAGATTAGTGTCTGTTTCATTAAGGCTATATCAAGCACAGGCTTTTCTAAGCAGTAGCAATAGCTATCTTGATGGCCAGGAACATAAAGTGTATCGAGATCTTGGGACATTGTCTACAGGTTCATTGAGTAACGCAGTTCGTACTTCTTTGGGAATGTTAATCATAGTTACCGAGTAAATTAATGAATGAACCCGTATCCAAAATCGCCGTACTTTCCGACAAGTCTACCACAGATGTAGAGCAGAGCCTACTTGGCCACAGCCTCTAAAGCAGGAGGTAGCTGAACTTGGGTACATTTTAGAAAGACGCTCGGGTACTAAGCACTGTGTGAGCACCTTGTATCCTGCTTCAATTGGGGCTACATTCATTATGCCCTTGTCTATGTGCGTGGCCCATGTCCACCATTTCTCCACATCAGGGGATATGCCCAAATCCCTTTCCCAAGTAATTTGGTAGGGGAGTTTTGACAAAGGGGAGAGAAATGATTTATACAGCATGGAGATGCAACCCCCCATGAGAGTTCCCTGTATACATCTGTTATCAAACTCTGTGCAAACTGAGAGATCAGAATTCTTTGGCTGTAGAGTGTAGAGGAAATGGTGTATTTGTCTTAAGTGAAAGTTCTCAGAGTGGGGCATCTGCATGTCCTGCATATAGTATGAAGAGGGATGTATCCCACTATGGTAAATAAATTGTCCTACTCGATAGAGGCCTTTATTTTTCCTCCAGCAGAATTGAGCAGGTATCATACCTGGTGGAAATAATGGGTTGAGAGGTGCCACAGGTGTGTGAGGGTAACTGAGGGGCCAATGTCTGCAGGTCGGAGTGGGAAAGTGTAGGGCACATAATGGCCCTTCAGTGTTTCAAAGAGAGCCAAAGGACCATGTCTGTTGGCTCTGGGCAACAAGCTTGAGCCTCTATATTTCCCCAATCTGATCTATGGAGTTTATGATGAAATTGGCTTAACTGTGTAAGTTCAGCTCCAATATAGTATTTCCAGAAATCTGGTACCCCCAGTCCTCCCATGTCCTTAGGAGATTACATGGTATTCCGAACCAGCCTACTACTCTTTCCTCCCCAAATTAAATGGAAGATTTTTGTTTGGAACTGGCTTAAGGCCTCCACTGGCACTGAAATAGGTAAGGTCCTAAAGTAATACAATATTGTAGGCAGTACCGTAATTTTCACAGATGCGATTCTTCCCATCCAAAAAAAAGGTTGCATCAGACCAGATTCTCACATCCGCCGACAATTTATTAAAAAGTGCTGGGTAATTCACTTTATAGAGAGACGAAATGTAAGGGGGTTAACCTAACTCCGAGATAGGAAAGGGAATCCATTTGCCACATAAATGGGTGCTGAGCCTGAAGGCTTCTGTAGACTCTTTCGGGTAGGTTAACATTACTCAAACTATATTTCAAAAGTTTTCCACACAGTGGTGTTCCACATAACTGTAACATATCAATTCATTAGTCCATGCTAGAAATGCTAAAAGTCCTTAAGGTGAAAGCAGGACTTTGAACACCAAATGATTCTTGAAATTTTGGCAAGAAAGATCCAGAGCTATCACCAATGGATACAAAATTCAAGTTTACCAATCATACACGGGTTGGACAAAATTATGGAAACAGCAGGTAAAAGAACAAAATGGTGTTGGACCACCTTTGGCATTCAAGACAGTCTGAATTTTTCTGGGACTTGACAAATATAAGTCTTGGATGGTGCATAATGGAATCTGATACCACTCTACATGCAAAAATCATTCCAGTTCTCGCAGAGATGCCAAAGGTGGAAAACGAGCTTGAGCCAAGTTCTCCAAAATTGACCATAGTGACTCTGATATTGAGGTCTAGAAACTGCGATGCCCAGGGAAGGTGCGAGACTTCCTCTGCATGCTCATCAGACCACGGTTTGACAACACCAGCTGTGTGAATTGGAGCATTATCGTCTTGGTAAATAGCTCTCTTTGTGAAACAATGTCTGTACCATGGGGGCCACATGGTCAGGCAAACTTTGTACATGGTCGCGGGCAGTGACTCTACCTTTCAAGGTGATGATGGGACATGCAGATTACCAAGATATGTCTGCCCAAACCATGATTGCACTGCCACCATGCTTTACTGTTGGCACAAGACAGTCCTGGTCGTAACCTTGGGATGGGGTCACCACATGTTCGTAAACATGTCCAGTGATTGGGAACAGTGTAAAGCTCGATTCATCAGACCATATTACATTTTTCCATTGATTGTTAATCCATGATTTGTGGGTGTTGCACCACTCTCTCCCTTTTCGAGCATTAATATCAGTGACTAGTAGTTTGGAAATTGCAGCTCGCTGTGAATGCTTTGCTTATGGATTTCCCTCTGCACAATTTTTGTGGACATGGGCTTTGGAAGACTGAGCTCTGCAGTCACTTTTGCAGTTGTTTTCTCTTTCTGGGTCACAATCCTGTGCAAAGAGTCTCTCTCAATCAGTTGATCATGTTGACCGCATTTATGCTTATCAGACGTTTTCCAAGAAACTGTGTATGCCGTCATAACCTTTGATATTGTACCTCATGACACGGCAAATATATTGGCAAATTTTGTCACAGAGGCACCAGCTAAGCAGGCACCAACAATTTACCCTGTTTGATATTCAGTAAGCTCTGACGTGACTCCATATTACTTGCATCACATGCAGTGAATGATGAGAGTGAGGCTACCCACCTGTTAGCTAGGTGTCTTCACTTTCACACCTGCAAATGTAGTATTTCCAGATTTTTGTCCAACCCCTAATCAAAGAAGTCATTAGGGCATGTTTAGTGGAAATAGCATCTACTGTCTCTCTCCGCTCCTCCACAGCATCATTTGGGTACCAATGTAGCTCATATCACCTCCTCCTGTCACCAACCACATGTGTTCAAAAAGAATAATAAAGGCAAATGCCCCATATAGTGTATATTGCACTCACAAATGGTTAGGAACCATGACACATTAAAAATGGCAATCCAGCTGGAAAACATGGAACACCCAGGGCACTTCCAGTTATGAAATGACATCAGAAATGGCTCCGCCCTACACATTTTGTTATATATGAAATCTTTTGGGGCAGCCAAAAGAAAAGAGTTTTCTTTTTGAGTACTACATAAAAGGGTTGCCTAGGAACTGAACTGAAAATTCAGTGACATCAGTATGCATCAGTAGTGCTTTGTGCAAAGTCTACTAACCATCCATTGAGTAAAATCCACAGATGGAGGGATCCTTAAAGCGGAGCTCCACCCAAAAGGGGAAGTTCCACTTTAAGGCCTCATCCCCCACTCCCGCTTAAGAATTGATGCCTTTGGGGAGCACAGGGGTGGGTGGGGGGACAGGTACCTGTCAAAATCAGCCTAGGCGATTGGAAGCAGACATTATCCTCCCCCTTGCAGTCTTCTGGAACATTTGACAGGGTTCTAGAGGACTGCGGGACCATTCACAATGCATAGTGGGCACCTGGCTGTGAAGCCGTAAGCTGTCGCAGCCATTACCCACACTTGAGATGCCAACATCAGGGACACGGTGAACCCGGCTCAGGTGAGGACATGGCTGGATCCTAGGACAGGTGAGTGGCTGTTTTTTAAAAGTCAGCATCTACAGTTTTTGTTTCACCAAAAGCTTTGTATTATTATTATTTTTTTATATTTGGCTAAATAAAACCAGGAGTCTTTAAGTAGGAATAAAAAAAAAGATGTGCACCATTGTTTCTTGGCCCCACTATGGGTATGGGTGTGATCACTGTAATAAACATTTGGAGACTATTTTGAAGATCCACAGTATGCTGGCGATATATGCTTTAATCATGTGTTGATACTGGTTCTTAGCCAGCAGCTGCTACAGCACTCACCTTTTTTAAGCCATTTCCAGGAACACATGCAATGGCAATCTTTTACTGGATATGTTTGTAATAGTCACCCGTATGGTTCTGTTCCATAGGAAAACAGTAGATAGCATTTATCGCAAAGTAAGAATTTCAGTATGTTTGATAACCTGAGAGTGTGGGAAGCACAGGTATCTGATATCTTTGGGCCATCAAAAACAAAAGAAACTAACATTTTGTCCACTAACCTCAACACTAAAGAAGATTGTTTACCTGCCTACTTTTCGTATCTTGAATTTGCAGGGTTAACATGGTTTACAGCATACACACTGATCATGTGATTTTCATTACAAAATATATAAATATTGGGCAGAGGATATATCAAATGTGAATAATACTAATGTCTCTAAAAAAAAGTCTCCATAAAAGCCTCTAATGCAGGAGACTTTGGTAGGCCAGATTGTGGCCTGTGAGGGTAGAAAATATCCCTTGGCCAGCATTAGTGGGAATAAATATGGCCTTAGATTTGGTGGTCAGTAGTGCTCTATCACTGGTGTTCATGGGAGGAATAGTAACCCATCATTGGTATCAGTGTAAGAAACACTGCCCGATTGTTGGTGTCAATGGGAGGAATAGTGCCCCATTATTGATATTAGTGGGAGGAATAATGCCCTATCATTAGTGTCAGTGGCAGGAATTATGCCACACTGTTGGTGTCAGTGGAAGAAACAACACCGCATTGTTGGTGTCAGTGTAGTGCTCCATTTTTGGTGTCAGTGGAAGGCATAGTTCCCCACCGTTTATATTAGTGGGAGGAGTAATGTCCCATCATTCGTGGCAGATATTATGCCCCACTATTGGTGTCAGTGGAAGAAACAGTGCTCTTTTATTGTTGACAGTGGAAGGAATAGTGCCACATCATTGATAGTGGGAGGAAAATATCCATCCTTAGTGTCAGTGGGAGGAACTATGCCCCACTGTTGGTGTCAGTGGGAGGAATAATGCCTCATGTCATTGGGAGGAATAGTGCTTAAGGGCCAGATAAAAGTTAGCAAAGGGCCACAGTTTGGAGACCACTGCTTTCATGCAAAAGGGTAACTATAGACATAACAGAGTTTCTGATTGCTGTGGGGTTCAGAACCACAGGAGGCCAGAAAAGTCTGGGTATAAAATAATTTGTTTACTAGTCTTTAGATCTGGTGGCTTCATTATTTTAAATTTTTCCTTTATTTTAACCTGGTGCAACCTGGGCAACCCCTCTACCTAAAATCCTCCTGAGGAAATTAGGTGCCCATTATTGCAAAACGCGTAGAGGAATAACAATATATATAAAGAAGTATACATTTTACACGCTGGAGGGACTAGTTACCCCATGTTTGAAACCAATGATTCACCAATGAGTCACAGTATAGATGGATGATGTATTATTATTGGAAGGGAGCTGGTAAAGCAGTTTCTTCTATGCTAAAATTCTTTAATTATGTAGATAATTTGTTTTAATTATTTGTAGAAATAAAACTGGTTAAGGGGTATATATCCCCTCTATTTTTCAATGTGTGTTGTGGTGGCTTTATCTGGGGCACCTCAAAAGTCCATTGTTTAAGGTTTTGAGTCTATATTGTGAATAGGATGTGCTGCCCCAACATAATCCTGAGGCATCCCAAAATTATGTGATTGAGCTGCTATATTAAATTATCCCCTAAAAAAAAAATAGAATTGAATGAGCCATAAATACAGCACTGACTATTCTGTCAAAATGTGCGAAGAAAAGTTTGCAATCACCATTCTTCTCCTGATAGCATGAATAAACTGGAAACAGTCCCAATGTGACTGCAATTAAAGGGTTAAACAACACAACTTTAAAGGATACACATAGTGTCAAAGGAACATAATCCACAGTAAAATATAACACTCTACTTCATATGTGAAACAAATCAAGTAAACGGATACAGTGTAATACAACATTGTTGCCAAGAAAAAGAAAAGTGTCCTTCAAATATCCACAGGAAAGTTCCAAGCTTTAAGCCCTGGGTTCACACTGATGCAGTGCGGAATTCACGCCGGTTTCTGTGTGAATTCTGCACCGCATCAAAATCACACCCCGTTCATGCAAACCGATGCAGGTGTGTATACTACGTTAACAACACCCCGAAAGCAGTCCGCAAAACATGGTGCAATGTGTAGAATTGCATCTCATAGGTGTGAATACCCATGCGATCTGATTCTAGTGCGGACCCAAAAAGAGTCCTGCACCTTTTTGGTGCAGGTGCGGTGCGATTAGAGCCATACAAAATGTATGGCTCCAATCGCACCGCACACAACTCGCATGTGATTTGCACAGGAATGCGGTGCAGTTCCTGTGCAAATCACATGCGATGTACCGCATATATGTGAACTTGGGCTAAGGGATAAGTTCGCCTTTTGAAAAAATATAATAGATGCACTTCATTTTGCAGGTTAAAAAAAATGTGCGTTTATTCATTTTTTGTCTAAGGAGTCTGCAGAGCATTGCACCAAAAGAGATAGCAGTAAAAGTGATTACAAAAAGACAGTGCAAAAAAAAAATTTTTAATTTTTAAAAATTTTTAATTTTAAAGTGCCCCTGTGCTCGTACGCAAATGTGAGTGCACACATTTGTCCCGCATGCATATGTAAACTTCGATTGCACCTCACAGATATCGCCACAACTGTCAGAGTGAAAGCAATCATTTTACCTCCATACCTCCTGTGTAACTCTAAACTGGTAACCTGTAAAGGCATTTAAAGCATCCCTTATGGAGATTTTTAGGTGCAGTAGTTTGGCGCCATTCCATGAGGGTATGCAATTTTAAAGTGTGGCATATTTAGTATCTATTTACTTGGCATAATATCATATTTTTTATTCTACAAAAAAAATATTATTATATTGTGTTTTTGTGCATTAAAATTCAGTAAAGTGTTTTTTTTTTAAATTGCATTTGAAAAACGGCTGTGCAAATATCATGTGACTTAGAAATATGCAACAACCACAATTTTATTCTTTAGGGCCTCTGCTTAAAACTATATAATGATTGAGGGTTCTAAATAGTTTTCCAGCAAAATAAAAATGTTTTTTTACATGTGGAATGTCAGAATTGAACTACTGATCACTAATGTAGGATTGTTCTGTTTTTTTGGGGGGGGGATTTAAAGTGCCACTGACCACCAATGATGGGGTCGGGGGTTTAAACTATTACTAACCATTAATGATTTTGGGTTTTCGTTGGAGGAAATTAAGTGACACTGACCACCAACGTTGTGTGATTGCTTTGGAGGGGGATTTAAAGTGCCAGTTAGCATCAGTGAAGCCAATAAATGGGTATTGTTTTATGGGGGGGGGGGGTGTTTAGCTGCCACTAACCATAAATGATGGGGGTGGGGATTATAAAAAGCTACTGATCATCAATGATTTTGTGTTTGCTTTTGGGGTATTTAAGTGCCACTGTCCTCCCAAAATTGTAGGATTGTTTTGTGGTGGGAAAGGGTAAAATGTTTCGGGTTTATCCATGACATCTAGCCATTTTCATGCAATTTTATTCTCCAGGGAACATTCTTAACTTTCTTCCAATAATAATACAACACCTTAATTTTTTTTCTTTAACCACTTCAATACCAACATGTTTCTTAATTTTAAAAAAAAGTGTGATTGTGTGTGGGATGTTCATTTTCCAGAAAAATAAATTATTTATATATATATATATATATATATATATATATATATATATATAGCCTTGAAAAAGTATTCATACCCCTTGCAATTTTCCACATTTTGTCATGTTACAACCAAAAACATAGATGTATTTTATTGGGATTTTATGTGATAGACCAACACAAAGTGGCACATAAATGGGAAGTGGAAGGAAAATGATAAATGGTTTTCAACATTTTTTTTATAAATAATTATCTTAAAGGTGTAGCATGGATTTGTATTCAGCCCACTTTACTCTGATACCCTTAACTAAAATCTAGTGGAACCAATTGCCTTTAGAAGTCATCTAATTAGTAAATAGATTCCACCTGTGTGTAACTTAATCTCAGTATAAATACAGCTGTTCTTTGAAGCCCTAAAAGGTTTGTTAGATCACATTAGTGAACAGCATCATGAAGGCCAAGGAACACATCAGACAGGTCAGGGATAAAGTTATGGAGAAGTTTAAAGCAGGTTTAGGTTATAAAAAAAATATCCCAAGCTTTGAACATCTCACGGAGCACTGTTCAATCCGTCATCCAAAAATAGAAAGAGCATGGCACAACTGCAAACCTACCAAGACATGGCCGTCCACCTAAACTGAGCATTAATCAGAGAAGCAGCCAAGAGGTCCATGGTAACTCTGGAGGAGCTGCAGAGATCCACAGCTCAGGTGGGAGAATCTGTCCACAGGACAATTATTAATTGTGCACTTTACAAATCTGGCCTTTATGGAGGAGTGGCAAGAAGAAAGGCATTGTTGAAAAAAAAAAAAACCATAAGGCGTCCCATTTGCAGTTTGCATGAAGCCATGTGGAGACACAGCAAATATGTGGAAGAAGGTGCTCTGGTCAGATGAGACCAAAATTGAACTTTTTGGCCTAAAAGCAATATGCTATGTGTGGTGGAAAACTAACACTGCACATCACCCTGAACCAGGGGCGTACTGACTACTCATGGGGCCCCTGGGCAATAGGGGATCATGGGGCCCCTGTGTCCTGGCCCAAACTCAAAAAAGCCTATGAAAAAGGTACCAGGTGCATCTCATGGGGCCCCCTACTGACCCTGGGCCCTCGGGCAGTGCCCGAGTTTCCAAATGGTCAGTCCGCCCCTGCCCTGAACACACCAACCCCACCATCAAACATGGTGGTGACAGCAACATGTTGTGAGGATGCTTCTCTTCAGCAGGGACAGGGAAGCTGGTCAGAGTTGATAGGAAGATGCATGGAGCCAAATACCGGGCAATCTTAAAAGAAAACCTGTTAGAGTCTGCAAAATACTTGAGCCTGGGGAGCAGGTTCACCTTCCAGCAGGACAACGACCCTAAACATACAGCCAGAGTTACAATGGAATGGCTTAGATAAAAGCATATTCGTGTGTTAGAATGGTCCAGTCCAGACCTAAATCCAATTGAGAATCTGTGTCAAGACTTGAAAATTGCTGTTCACAGACGCTCTCCATCCAATCTGACAGAGCTTGAGCTATTTTGCAAAGATGATTGGGCAAACATGTCACTCTCTAGATGTGCAAAGCTGATAGAGATATTCCCCAAAAATCTTGCAGCTGTAATTGCAGCGAAAGGTGGTTCTACAAAGTGCAGACTCAGGGGGGCTGAATACAAATGCACGCCACACTTTTCACATATTTATTTGTAAACAATGTTGAAAACCATTTATCATTTTCCTTTCACTTCACAATTTAGTTCCACTTTGTTTTGGTCTATCAGATAAAACCCCAATAAAATACATTTATGTTTTTGGTTGTAACATGACAAAATGTGAAAAATTTCAAGGGGTATGAATACCTCTTCAAGGCACTATATATATATATATATATATATATATATATATATATATATATATATATATATGTGTATATAATATATGTAAGTGCTGTAGCTTTGTACTTAATCTCTTTAGCTGTAGTAGGGAATGGGTTTCATAGCATCTGCTCTTCTAGAAACTACTTTAAAGCCTATGCTGGAAATAGATTCCTATCCTTTTAAAGTGTATAGATCACATTACAGCAAAAGGAGACTGCACACACTAGCAGTTTGACACTCCATCCCAGTACCAGTTAGACTGCTCACTTATCCTTCTGCTGAGCTGTGAAGATCCAGCCTCAAGATGTCAAAAGAAGCCAGTAAGTTTTGTTGTGTGCCTAGGATCTCAGTGCATGCTGCAAACACTTTAACAAGCCAGACACCATCTAGTGCAGACTTAACCTGTGGCTTTTGTTTCACTGTTGAGCAAGAGCTTCCAGACTGCATTGTCTGCTAGTGGCATACAAAAAGCACAAATAGGCTGGTCAACCTGTTAGCACTAGGGATGAACAAATCTCTTTCAGGAAGTCACACATTTCTGATTTGTTAAGGTGTGTATGTATGTTTATTCAGTCTGTGTGCTGGGACTCATGCTATTCCTGATCCTAATTTTATGGCTTTATAAAGTAGGTGATTCTCTGTAGACCAGAATGACAGATGCACATATGTAGGAGAAAACAACTCTACAAGTCTCTGAAAAAATATGATTATTCGAATTTGCCCAATTTTCCAAATTCCCCTTTGCTTTGCAACACAGGTGTTCTAGTTTTACTCCTCAGCAGGACAACTGCATGGAGTTTGCATGTTTTCCCATTGTTAGTGTAGTTTTCCTACAAATACTCCCATGCTTTCAAAATTGACTCGTGCGTTTATGACTTAATATTGGATTGTAAGCTCCTCTAGCAGCAAGAACCAACGTAAATACAAGTACTTTGTAAAAAGCAGTTCAGTATTTGTCTGCAATATATAGATATAAATATTACAATTTCAAGAGCAATAATGTTGTGCAATGCACAGTAACCCACAGCAGCCTTAGACTTCATGCGGCTCTAGTTTGATCAATGAAGAGATGTTTTCTCACAGGTTTGCTCAGCACATGGTCATCATTCTTGCTGAAAGGCAAACAAAAAAAATCACCCACAAGTCCTTATGAAAGGATAACATTTGTAGTGGACATATGCTGAACATTAAAATTGTTACATAATACACAAATTACAATTGTTACAACTGGTTTAAAATAAAATAAAGACATTTCTTGTCAATACAGTCTATAGGGGAACACATTAGAAGGGCTGCCATCATTATGAAATGTGAAAATCTTCAACTACGTGTTTACTGATCTGCACAGGTGTGCAAGACTTGGAAACAGTACTATATCAGTGGAATAATTCAAATATTTAGTGCTGGATAGCAAGCAAACTAATGCAAGCAGAAAACTATTATCAAAATTAGCAGAAGTAGGATAAAAAGTGAGCACTTTTCAAATAAACAGCTGTACACTCAAGGCAACCAATGTAAATCCTTAATCAAAGTAACAATAAAAAGTGCAGCGCTAATAATGATGCGAAGTTATGTAGGAGAAATAAATCAACAATGAATAATGACCAATGAAGTAAAATAAATAAATAAAATTAATATACCAGAATCATATACAGCAACTACAGGTGTATATATATATATATATATATATATGTGCAAACATCCGCAGGGATAACTAAATTAAGAAAGAAAGTCCCACAGTTTCAGACCAATGCTAGTGCCTTGTGTGAATAGGAGAAATGCGCATTCTCCGGACGTGCACTATTAATGTGCAGTGTATATATAATATCCTGGTGTCATCAGGTACTCATCTGGGTCAGCAGATGAAAAGCCCCCTCTTGGGATGATTATAGTCCAGGGATGAAGGTATTAATGCTCCAGGAGTTTCCAGAGTTCCCTTTTAGGGATAGGTGGGTGCTGCTCTCAGATGTCAGGAGTATCCCTCTCTGGATACACTGGGTATTGGGGCATCTAGGAAAATAATAATCCTCCCCACATGGGGTCAGAACAAAAAGGTGCCCATAGTGTAGTAGATAAAATGAAGTTTATTAAATAAATGAAATAAAACAGGTAGGATGCATCCAGATAAGAACATAGTAGAGAATCGGTGAGAACAAACTGACCGTCCCTGAAGGGAAATGGCCGCCGGAGCTCCACGATGCTCCGACGGCGTGACGTCAACGACGCAAGCAGGCCCCTTACTTACACGTTACGTGCCATGCACATCATCAGATGGCTCACCCTCTGATGATGTGGAGGAGCCTGCTCGCGCCGTTGACGTCACACCGTCGGAGCATCGTGGAGCTCCGGCGGCCATTTCCCTTCAGGGATGGTCAGTTTGTTCTCACCGCTTCTCTACTATGTTCTTATCTGGATGCAACCTACCTGTTTTATTTCATTTATTTAATAAACTTCATTTTACCTACTACACTATGGGCACCTTTTTGTTCTGACCCCATGTGGGGAGGATTATTATTTTCCTAGATGCCCCAATACCCAGCTTATCCAGAGAGGGAGCCTCCTGACATCTGAGAGCAGCACCCACCTATCCCTAAAGGGGAACTCTGGACACTCCTGGAGCATTAATACCTTCATCCCTGGACCATAACCATCCTGAGAGGGGGCTTTTCATCTGCTGACCCATATGACTACCTGATGACACCAGGATATTATATATACACTGCACATTAATAGTGCACGTCCGGTGAGTGCGCATTTCTCCTATTCACACAAGGCAATAGCATCGGTCTAAAACTGTGGGACTTTCTTTCTTAATTTAGTTATCCCTGCGGATGTTTGTACATATATTTATATATATCTATCTATATATAGATATATATATATATATATATCCACCTGTAGTTGCTGTATATGACTATTTGTCACCCTTCTTCTGGTATATTAATTTTATTTATTTATTTTACTTCATTGGTCATTATTCATTGTTGATTTATTTCTCCTACATAACTTTGCATCGTGATTAGCGCTGCACTTTTTGTCGTTCTTATCAAAATTACATTTATTAAAGTATATATGAATCCTCACCTTGTGAGACAAGCCATTCAGTTTAAAATAGAAACAAAAGGCAAACGTGCGTATACATATAAAAAACATTAAAAATAC
Source organism: Staurois parvus (assembly GCF_062004578.1). NCBI lineage: Eukaryota > Metazoa > Chordata > Amphibia > Anura > Ranidae > Staurois > Staurois parvus. Next base: position 1,449,428 of record NW_028318171.1, read on the forward strand.
ATTTCCCCCTTTTTTATAAGTGATCACATAGTCTCTGTTCTCAGGCTGCATAAGGAACTTCAGAACTGGGGCAGGAGAAGCAGCAGTACACTGGTCTTCCCAGTGAATGGTTGCGCATGGGAGGTTAGGGGGTGTGTTAGCAGAAGCCTGATCATTGGAAAAGAGCAGGCTGAGTATTCAGCACAGCCAAAAAACTGACCATGCCATGCTCTCCTGCCTAGTATGGTCAGTTTTTACTAGGAAAGCAGAGGAACTGCTAAGCACACCAGGGATTTCACAAAGAGGAAGCAATGCAGAGAGAACAGGATACTTTTTCAAGTGCATGGTAAATGCAGTAGGCACATATCAGGAATATGACATTTTGGGTTGACATACTCTTTAAGTCCTTCATACTACTTTTTTGTTTAAGTATATGGCTGGTCAAAGTAAATAAATCAAAATAAATGCAGCATATATCTGCAATGCATTGCACATTGTGCCAGTTTTTGTCTTAAATTGTTGAAAGTACAGAAAACATAACTGGGAATTCTGCCAAAAATCCATCAATCTCCTAGCTTCTTGTGTAAGCTGACAATGCTGCCTCTAGTGGACTGAAATCCCAAGCAGTGTTGTCAGACCTGCCTGACTTTTTTCTGATGGACTACAGAACACCCCCCTTATGGTATGAAGAAAAGGGAAGAGGAGGTGATCTGTAGTTCACCAGAGAATAACTGCAAGAAAACAAGTGTTGCTGGCTTACTACTGAAGGGGAGAAGTATTTGCAGGTATTTCCAAAGAGGAAAAACATACGGAAATGTGCATGAATCGCTGTGACTCACTGCTTATTTTTTTAATAGTTTGGCCAAACATGAAATGTAAAGGCCCATACACATTTGTGTGCATCATTTTAAAAAAGAGGTAGGGGGAGGGGCAAAAAAGTACCTAATTTTTTTTTTAACCTTGCACTGTCAGGCAGGTGCTAGCCTGATGATCTATTGGAATGATGTATGAAACTCCTGCACATTTGTACAGAATTTACTTTGTATCCTCACAGAATCATACCATGACTGTACAGTAAGCTGCATATGTGCAGCTCAGTGTACACAAACAGAAAAAGTGCTGACAGTTAGGAAGAAGCATCTATGACAGAAGAGACTTACATGGTTTATCCTGTCATAAAAAGCCTGCTTTTCAGCCCTTTTTTTTTAAAATACGGTCTTTACTTCCACTTTCAATTGGACCATAATGGTTTAAACGTAATATTATTTTTCTTAAGTTGATACATTTTGAAATGGTTATTTTATACCAGATAATTATACCTGCTGTTTTATACTTGTTTTCACTATTTAGGTATAATCTTTTTTTTTTTTTTTTTACAATCTTTTACATGACTAAGGATTCCCAGAGCACTATGGGTTTTCCTAACAGTACAGCAGTTCAGCTTGCTTTGCAGCTCCTTTTGCCTAAAACCAAGCCATCTGATAAGGAATGGTCTTATGACTTGATACATAAAGAATGAAAATATGTACAAAACCATTATACATTTCCATTAACAAAACCAAAATGATCACAAATCCTTAATAGGCTCTGTTCACACTTGTATGTATTTTAGATGTGGTGCATTAAAAATAATCCTACTTTCTGCATGTTTGATTTGCTTTCATCAAAACACGTGTTATATAGAATTCAAGGGTAATGCTATTAATACACATACAAAACACACCCAAAATGCACAGCAGTGATGTAAACCAACCCAAGTCAAATGTACAGTATGTACCAACATACAGTACTGTGCAAAAGTTTTAGGCGAGTGTGAAAAAACGCTGTAAATTAAAAATGCTTTCAGAAATAGAAGTGTTAATAGTTTATTTTTATCAATTAACAAAACGAAAAGTAAGTGAACAAAAGAGAAGTCCAAATAAAATCAAATATTGGTGTGATCATCCTTTGCCTTCAAAACAGCATCATTTCTTCAGTTCTTCTAGGTAGACTTGCACACAGTGTCCAGGAACTTGACAGGTAGGTTGTTCCAAACATCCTGGGGAACTAACCCCAGATCTTTTGTGGATGTAGGCTGCCTCAAATCTTTTTGTCTTTTCATGTAATCCCAGACAGAATCGATATTGAGATCAGGGCTCTGTGGGGTCCAAGCCATCACTTCCAGGACTCCTTGTTCTTCTTTACACTGAAGATAGTTCTTAATTACATTGGCTGTATGTCTGGGGTTGTTGCCTGCTGTAGAATAAATTTGGGGCCAATCACATGCCTCCCTGATGGTACGGCATGATGAATAAGGATCTGCCTGTATTTCTCAGAATTGAGGACACCACTGATCCTGCCCAAATCTCCAACTCCATTTGCAGAAATGCAGCCCCAAACTTGCAATGAACCTTTGCAATGCTTCACTGTTGCCTACAGACACTCATTATTGTACCGCTCCCCAGTCATTTGTGAACAAACTACCTCCTGCTACAGCCAAATATTTCTAACTTTGACTCATCAGTCCAGAGTACCTGCTGCCATTTTTGCTGCACCCCAATTCCTATGTTTTTTGTGCATAGTTGAGAAACTTAGCCTTGTTTCCATGTCCTATGCACGAAAACAGAAACCGGGGCTGCATGTGGGTAAAGGAATGCTATTTACACGCACTCCCTCACCCTCACTAATGTGAACCTAGACTAAAACAATTTTTGAATGTTGATTAAATATATGCTTTATTTGCAAATAATATTTGTTACATAGTTGGTAAGACTGAAAAAAAACAAAACACTGGTCTATCCATTTCAACCTGTGTGTGCATGTCACTACCATTTTCAATATCCTTGTACATTGTTTTCACTAAGAATCAAAGTTATTTGAACACCAACTGTGGAAGGGAGTTCAACATCCTTAGCACTCTAACAGTAAAGAACCTCTTAAGCAGTTTAACCCCTTGACACTGACGTAACACAAATATGCGGCCTCACAGAATTGGGCTTTTTTCCATGGGGTCGCACGTATATTTCAATACCTGTCTTTTTGCTGGGAGCGTGCCGCACAGCGTGTTCCCAGCACAAAGACCGTGGTGTCACTGGGAGCACCGGGTCCTGTTCTAACGATTGGGACCCGGAACTCCCGATTCCGGGTCACATGATCGCTGTGATAGCCTTTGATTGGCTATCACAGTGATCAGTCACTGTACAGCCCGGCCCCCTTGTTTTTTTCTCTCTATATGAATGGAGGAGAGAGATACATTGTATCTCTCTAACTCCTGGCATAGAGGGGGGAAAACATGTTTGTAATGAATAAATATTAAAAAATAAAGAAAAAATACATAGATCAAGATTTGATCTAGTTCAGTGCCAGGGTTAGTGTTTGGGTCAAGGTCAGGGTCAAAGGTCAGGATTAAAAAAAAAAAAAATTGGTATCAGTGTCAGTTAGTGTCAGTGTCAGTGTTAGTGTGTTTTAGGTAAAAAAAAAAAAGACAAAACCAAAATGCGCACTATTGTTTCTGGGCTGTACTAAGGGTACAAACAACAAATAACATACACATATATGGTATTTCTGCGATCGTCAAGAGCTGGAGAATTTATTTTGTTTTGATTTTTGGTAGTAGGTTCTGGTAGTAACAAGAAACACACAGCTAAATAAAAATAATATATATTTTTTTTACTATTTTGGACCAGTTTTCCTTTGATAATAAAAAAAAATCAGGAGATATCCATTACCATTTACCACCAAATGAAAGCCCAATTTGTCCTGAAAAAAACAAGGTATAATTAACCTGGATGTACAAAGTAGTTGTGATGATATGTACGGTTTTACTAACACATGTCAACCTTGCAAAATTGTGCTTAGACATTTAGATTTGTTTTACCCTTAGGCGTGAAGGGGTTAAGATTGAACTGTTTCTTGTCCAAATTCAATGAGTGGCTACGTGTCTTCTTAAGAGACCTAAGAGTAAATAGTCTTTTCCCAGTGATACAGTCGCCATTTAAATATTTGTATATCGCTATCCTATCACTTCTTAACCACTTCAAGTCCGGACACTTTTACCCCCCTTCCCATCCAGGCCAATTTTCAGCTTTCAGTGCTGTCACACTTTGAATGACAATTGTGTGGTCATGCAACACTGTACCCATATAAATTTTTTAGCATTTTTTTGAGGCAGATAAAACTTTATTTTGGTGGTATTTATTCACCACTGGGAGTTTTTTTTTTGCTATATAAATGAAAATGTCCAAAAATTTTGAAAAACAAGGTTTTTCTTATAAAATTTTGCAAATAAATAATATTTCTTCATAAATTTTGGCCGAAATGTATTCCGTTATCTTTTTAGTAAAAAAAAAATAACCCAAATTAGTTTATAACCAAAAATTATAATTTTTCTAAAAAGTTTTTTTACATTTTTGTTTTATTGTTTAATAAAATGATTTATGTTTTTTTTTTAACATGCTGTCACTCTAGCAGTATAGTGTCACCATAGTGACACTGTACTACATGTGGAGGGGGGGTGATTTTTTTTTTCACACTGATTGCTTTTACACTCATAAAGGCTGTAAAAGCAATCATTTCTCCTTCTCTCTGGCTGCATTTTTGCAGCCATTGAGAAATACTGTGTGAGCTGTAATTGGTCACAGCTTGTCACATGGTACAAGGCTTTTGTGAATAGCCTTGTGCCATGCGATCTCTGTGATCATTCACAGATTTCACACGTAGTAAGCAATGATGTCAGGAAGTGACATCTTGCTTACTCCTATTCATGTGATCACTGATTGGCCAATCAGTGATCACATGATTGGGACCTCACACAGTGGTCCCATACAGCGATTTGTGTTCCGCTGTGTCTGAAGTGGTTAAAGGATAAGTTCATCTCTTTACATGTTACTGATGCAGCAGCCCCACCGATCCCCCATTGGGACAGAGGGCAAAGGATCTTCTCCGCGCACCCACTGTCACAATTTAAAACTTGGCCCATCTGGCCATGAGTTCTGTGAATGGGATAACTACAACTACCACAGCCATAGCAGCTGACTGTTTGTAGTTCTCAATGAACGCTAATGATGCTGCTAATGATGGTGCTAATGAGCACTCCAGCTAGTTCATTGATTCTTCCTGTCATTCAGTAACTGCCTGCCCGTACAACATATGAGCAGACAGCTACACTGACAGTTTGCAAGAGCCTGAGTTTGCACTAGTGATCTGCTGATTGCTGGTGAAATGCTTTACAGGCTCCTATTAAAAAAATATATAAATGCACATTTTTTACCTGCAAAAAGATGTGCATGTATTATTTTTTTTTTACAAAGGTGAACTTATCCTTTAAATGCCTCTTCTTCAGGGAGAATAAATCATCCAGCCCATTTTTAGCTTTGTGGCCATTCTCTGGACTCTCTCCAGTTTAAGCACACCCTTCCTTAGGATTGGTGGTAGAAATATCGTTTTATTTCTTGAGTAATTACCCTTTTTAATGCATGTAATAATCGACCGGCCTTGCTTGCTGCACCTTGGTATTGCATGTCATTGCGGAGTCTGTGATCTACCAGGACTCCCAGATCTTTGCCATCCTCCTTTCCTCCAAAGGTTCTCCCCCTAGCATGTAACTTGCTTTCATATTTGTAGCTCCCAAGTGCATTACTTTACATTTTTCTACATTCTACATTGAACCTCATCTGCCAATTGGCTGCCCACTCCTCTATTTTATTGGGGTCTTCTTGTAAAGTTGCTTTATCCTGATATTAAGTTATTAGCTTGCTTAGCTTTGCATCATCATCAAACATTTAGAAAGAACTATTTATTCCAACCTTTATATCGTTTATGTACAAGTTAAACAGAATTGGTCCCAGGACAGAGCTCTGTGGTACCCCACTCACAATTCTAGATTAGTGATGGGCCGAACACCACGGGTTGGTTTGTGGTCAAACATTCAAACCTAACAAAAGTTTGACCATGACATTCGAACAGAGGGGACAATTCACTAAGCGGTATCTTACCACATCTGAGTATGCGGTAAGATACTACACAGGTACTAAAATACCGCATGAGTTATAATATTAAGTCATGTGCTATTTTAGTAGTGAAAACACTCTTTCATGTTTCAGCTGTCAGATGGGTTCTCCGCTGACAGCAGAATCTAAAAAGAAGTGCTGGCCTTTCCCCGGCAATTTTTTTTTTTTAACACGTGGTGTCTCCCCCAGCATTCATACCAAGCTCTTTGGGTCTGGTATGGATTTAGAAGGGAACCCCCATGCCAAAATGGTTTTAAAAATGGTGTGGGGTTCTCCCCAAAAATTCATACCAGACCCTTTTTGGAGCATGCAGCCCAGCAGGTAACCCGTCCTCCTGAAAAATACCAGGCCACATACCCTCAACATGGGGGGGAGGGGTGGTTGGGGCTCCCCCCCAAAGCACCTTGTCCGCACATTGATGGGGACAAGGGCCTCTTCCCCACAACCGGGGTTGTGGGGGTGTTCTCCTTTAACAAGGAGACCCCCAGATTCCGCCCCCCCCATGTGAATAAGTATGGGGTACATGGTACCGCTACTCATTCACAAAGAAAAAGCGTAGTGTAAAAAATGACAGTCCTTTATTAAACACAAGAATAACAAAAATGTCCCCTGAAGTAGATCCAACATCAATCACGATGCCCGCCGCCACTACTGATCCCAAAAAGGAAAAAAAAAGGCGCCTCTCTCAAGGCTGGCTCCTGCTGACTAACAGCCGCGCTGGAATGACAGTTCTTAAATAGTGTGATGATGTCACAAGGGGGTGGGGTCATCCCAGGTCCTTGTGATGTCATCATGTGCTGTGATTGGCCAAAGCATTGCACCTGACCTGTAGTCAGGTGCATTGCTTTGTCCAATCACAATGCACTGTCAGGGTGCAGTGAATTGTGGTGTGTGGTGGGCGAAAAGCCAGCCGAATGCCCATACCGTTCGTGTGTTCGCCAAACACATGAACGACCGATGTTCAAGTCAAACTTATGTTTGACCCGAACATAATGCCCATCACTATTCTAGACCATTCAGAAAATGCTCCATTAACCACTTGCCTTCCAGGCACTTATACCCCCTTATTTACCAGGCCAATTTTCAGCTTTCAGCGCTGCCGCACTTTGATTGACAATTGCGCGGTCATGCAACATTGTACCCATATGAAATTTTGATCATTTTTTTCTCACAAATAGAGCTTTCTTTTGGTGGTATTTAATCGCCACTGGGCGCTTTACTTTTTGCGCTATAAATACAAAAATTGCAAAAAATTTGAAAAAAAAAAAAAAGTTTCTTTGTTTCTATTATAAAATTTTTCAAACAGGTAATTTTTCTCCTTCACTGATGTGCGTTGATGAGGCAGCACTGATGGGCACTGATAGGCGGCACTGATGGGCACTGATAGGCAGCACTAAAGGGCACTGATAGGCAGTACTAATGAGGTGGCACGGATAGGCGGCACTGAAAGACAGCACTAATGAGGTGTCACGGATAGGCGGCACTAATATGCAGCACTGATAGGCGGCACTGATAGGTGACACTGATGATGGGTACTGATAGACGGCACTGACTGGCACAACCCCTGGGCACTGACTGGCGGCACTGACTGGCACAACCCCTGGGCACTGACTGGTGGCACTGACTGGCAGCACTGGTGGGTGGCACTGGTGGGTGGGCACAGGTGGGTGGGCACAAGTGGGCACAGGTGGGTGGGCACAGGTGGGTGGCACTGCTGGGCACAGGTGGGTGGCACTTCTGGGCACAGGTGTGTGACACTGCAGAGTGGCACAGGTGGGTGCACTGCTGGGCACAGGTGGATTGCACTGCTGGGCACAGGTGGGTGATCTGCTGGGCACAGGTGGGCGGAGCTAGTGGGCGCACTGCTGGGCACCGATCATCAGGGCACTGATCATCAGTGCCCTGATGATCTGTGCCGATCCCCGCTCTGACAACTGCCGGTTCTCGGCAGTACTTTCCTCACGATCTGACAGCGTGAGGAAAGTGCAGCCGAGAACCGGCACTTGCATTTTCCTCTGATCAGCGTGTCATTGGACACCGCTGATCACGTGGTAAAAGGCTGCTGTGATTGGCCTTTTACCACATCACGTGATCAGCTGTGTCCGTAGGACACAGCGATCACGGAGATCGCCGGGTGCGCGCCCCCTGGGGGGCGCAGGAGAGCGCGTTCTGGGAGGACGTCATATGACGTCCACCCAGAACTGGCCGGCCGCAGTGCAGCCGTCATTCGGCTATCTGCGGTCGGCAGCTAGTTAATCACCACCCTCTGGACACACCCCTGCAACCACTTTTCTATCCAGGTACATATGATTTCATCAATGCCAAAAGACCTTCATTTATAAATGAAGCATTTGTAGGGTACTGTATCAAGTGCCTTTAAAAGTAAACATTTATTTTTAGAGATTTATTTATTACAGGTACCTATATAGCGCTGTCAATTTATGCAGCGCTTTACATATAAATGATAAATTCACAACGGTTGCTGTCCTCCTGGATCTTACAACCTAAGGTCCCTAACACACTTTCATACATAGGGACAATTTATACAGAAGCCAATCAACCTACTAGCACACACTACTGTCTTTGGAATGTGGGAGGAAACCAGTGCAGCACAAGGAGTACATGCAAACTCCAGGCAGGTGGTGCCGTTGTTGGGATTCAAACCGATGATCGTAGTGCTGCTAGGCAGAAGTGCTAACCACTTAGCCATTGTGCTAAGTGGTTAGCACTTGGATCATGTGGATACATACAAATACATATTGTAGTTGGTCTAATAAGCAAAACTGTAAAATCTGCTAATAAAATAATTTTTTTATAAAAAAAAAATTCTTGAGCTTTTGAAAATAGCTAAGACAAGTAGCTTAAAGGATGTCAGTGTGACACCCACAACTGAGAACTTCAGCTACAGACACTCAGTTACTGTATATGTCTCAGTTCATAACTCATGTTGAATGTAACTGGTGAAAAGTGGGATACATGATGCTGTGTTTATTCGTACACTGTGGCTTCGCTATGCGTAGTTTACAGTCACTGCATAGCTGCAAAAGACAAGGTCTCAGCGAGGACAAAAACATGAAACGTTTTAGTCAAGCAATGTGTACATTAGGATCTCATCACTAGAGAAGTACGGGATTGTAATAGGAGCACACTATGGAATTCATATTGACATTTTCCTGTGGCGGGGTTATGAAGTTACATCATTATCTTAATTTTGTTATCAGCACTTTATAATTATGAGATGTGATTTTAATTAGCTTAAAGCTCTGCTGTCATAATGAGAGCTTTTAAAGCCTCCAACTGTCTTGTCATTTGGAGGGGATATTCTTCTATGGCAGTGGTCTCCAAACTGTGGCCCGTGGGCAAGATGCTGCCCTTTGCAAGCCTTTACCTGGCGCTTTATCTGACACTATTACTCTTAATGTTATGAGGCACTGTTCCTGCTACTGACACCAACAGAGACATAATTCCTCCCACTGAGACTAATGATGGAGCACTATTCCTACCATTAGTATTAATGATGGGGTGCTATTCCTCTCACTAGTATCAATGATGGGGTGCTATTCCTCTCACTAGTATCAATGATGGGGCACTATTCCTTCCACAAGTATCAATGATGGGGCACTATTCCTTCCACAAGTATCAATGATGGGGCACTATTCCTTCCACTAATATCAATGATGGGGCACTATTCCTCTCACTAGTATCAATGATGGGGCACTATTCCTCCCACTAATATCAATGATGGGGCACTATCCCTTCCACTAGTATCAATGATGAGGCACTATTCCTCTCACTAGTATCAATGATGGGTCACTATTCCTTCCACAAGTATCAATGATGGGGCACTATTCCTTCCACTAATATCAATGATGGGGCACTATTCCTCTCACTAGTATCAATGATGGGACACTATTCCTTCCACTAATATCAATGATGGGGCACTATTCCTCTCACTAGTATCAATGATGGGGCACTATTCCTTCCACTAGTATGAATGATAGGGCACTATTCCTTCCACTATATCAATGATGGGGCACTATTCCTCTCACTAGTATCAATGATGGGGCACTATTCCTTCCACTAGTATCAATGATGGGGCACTATTCCTCTCACTAGTATCAATGATTGGGGAACTACTTCTTCCAACAGTATCAACGATGGTTCACTATTCCTTCCACTAGTATCAATGATGGGACACTATTCCTTCCACTAGTATCAATGATGGGGCACTATTCCTCTCACTAGTATCAATGATGGGTCACTATTCCTTCCACCAGTATCAATGATGGGGCACTATTCCTTCCACTAGTATCAATGATGGTTCACTATTCCTTCCACTAGTATCAATGATGGTTCACTATTCCTTCCACTAGTATCAATGATGGGGCACTATTCCTTCCACTAGTATCAATGATGGTTCACTATTCCTTCCACTAGTATCAATGATGGTTCACTATTCCTTCCACTAGTATCAATGATGGGGCACTATTCCTTCCACTAGTATCAATGATGGGGCACTATTCCTCTTACTAGTATCAATAATGGGGCACTGTTCCTTCCACTAGTATCAATGATGGGGCCCTATTCCTCTCACTATTATCAATGATGGGGCACTATTCCTTCCACCACTGATTATACAATGACGTCTATGTCTCCTGAATGATTAATTCATGCAGTGGTAGCTCATGAATAGGATATTGTATGGGGAGGTGGGTGGTAATCTGTACTGCTGCATTGACAGCGGGTGGTGGGCAGGTTTATAAGAGAAAGGGAGGGTGATGGTTGGGGCTGAATGATGCTGGTTGATAGTGGGGGTGTGATCTCGCTATGCAACTGGAAAGCATTCTCGCTATAGTGAAGCAGTCATGATTGAAGACACAAGTCATTCCTTACATGCACTGCAGCCACATGAATGACTCATTCAGGGGAAGATGTAAACATTAAACTTTGTGAGCATTATGAAGACCTTCACATCTCTGAAAAGCAATCAAAAATTGAAAATAAACCACTGTAATAGTTAAACTAAATAAGTATATACATCTGCCTTTTGAAGACCCTCATCCCTCTGAAGGGCAATCAAAATTTAAAAAAATTAATTGAATAAACTGAGTGAGTACAGTAATCATAAATACGTGCAAAAAAACATGATATGTGGTCATATTAATAAAAAATATCATGCATTATCTATGAGCCCTATGAAAACCCTCACACCTCTGAAAGATGATCGAGGTTGAGGATAGGTCAAATTTCAATGTGCAATTAAATTCACCTCAAATATACATAAAGGTTAGTAGAAAAATTTAAAAAACAAAAATTTCAAAAACAAAAAACAATAACAAAAAGTTCATAAAGACATAAACCATAGTCCATAAGTATGAGCAGAAAATTCAACAATCGATGGTATTATTGTAGATAATGCTGTAAATGCAATAAACTTGCTTCAACAGGTCAGCAGAGTGTACACCACCACCAAAGTAACGAATGGAGGCTTACCAGAAATGGAGACCCCTTAATTACAGGGGGTCCCAACCAGCTTTATAATGTAGAGCACTGGCAGGTTTCCCGTATTATGCCCCAAAGCATGGAACTTCCTGGACTCCAACTCGACTGTAAACTCAAAGTGTAGCGCCTGACAAGGTCATGGAAGAAAAAACATGCCTCTTAAAGTGCAATACGTATCAAAAACTTCTTTATTTGCACAAATAGGATCCTCCTTACAAGCTGTAGAACAATTAAAAGCATTCCCATGAACCATATCCAAGATGGCCGACAGCGTGATGACGTCAGAGGGAGGCTATGCCTGACATGTTTCGTCATCAAAAGACGTCCTCTAGGGGCTACCAACTGTAGCAGTGTATATTTACTAAAATAATAGCATTTTCATGTTGTGTGTATTGTGGGAGACCAGATATAGCGAATGCAGGTTCTTGAAAGCCGATGGTTTTGGGTCCCCCTTTTGTCCTGCACATCCAGGCACCACGCTTTTTCTAACTTTCATTCAGAGTCAGTAACCAGTCCATGGGCTTGTTTTTGTTGTTTTATTTGGGGATAAACAACTTGGATAGGGTCTTGGGGTATGTGGGATGCCCAACTGGACTAGAACAATAAGTCTGAGGAAAAACTTTACAAAAAATGTAGGATCCTGGACTTTCTACTCTCTGCCAAGTGGCAACAGTCTTTTCACGGATCAGTGACACAGTCTCTATAAGCAGTTGGTCCCTTCTAAATGAACCTCTTCAGACCCCAGCTAGAACTATCCATCCACCTGGCTGTCTCTCGAACAGTATCCCAAAGCAAGAGATTCCGAAACAGGCTTGCAGCACTGTCCCAGGAAGAAATGGTTAAGTATAGAGCCTAGCATCCCCCCTAGGCCCTGGGGGTGTAGAGGTACTCACACAGTCCTTGTGTCCTAAAGCTTTGGATGAACTGCTGTCAGGCTTTTACTGGGCTGGTTCCCTTCCAGGCTAACAGACTGTCCTTCCTTGGTGGACTGTAAAGCAATGGAGCTCCCTCTGTCTGCTTCCTTCTGACCTCAAGCCTGGAGGCAGAGCCCCCTTCTCCAAGATCCCCTTCCAGGCAAATAGCAACATTCCAGGCTAACAGCAGCACTCTTTAGTACTCCATTCTCCACCTGACTCCTCTACTGGCCAGGCTCTCTTATATTTATGGGCCACTCTGCCACACTGTCTGCCACACTACCAGACCTCCTGCTTGGGATTGGTCACACTGTAATGAACATGTAGATCAGCTCCTACTGATCTCCACCTACTGGCTTCTAGAAACATCTCCAAGCTTCTAAAGCTGGGGGAGGTACCAAAGAACTGATCTGTAGAGCCCTCAAGACTGACCTGAAGTAAATCCTCTGACTCACACTCAGGCTTCTAGCAAGCCACTAACTACACTATATACACTAGAGGGTGCTTCAATAGTTTTAGTAGGTTTTAAACCAGCCATAGGACAGAATAGCATTAAAGTGGTTATATAGGTTTGTTTTTTTTCTCTTTAAAATAATTAACACATCATACTTACCTGCTCTGTGCAATAGTTTTACACAGAGCAACCCTGATCCTGACCCCTCCCTCCTGCTGAGTTCCTGAGCAGCTTGCTCTGGGGGCTCCCAAGCCACCACTGTGTATAACGGATTACATAGGGTTAACACATGGCAAGAGTCTGAACTTAGCCTAAAAAGATGCAATAATAGTTTTGGTTCCATTATTTATTTTAGGTTTCAGATGTTTTTACACTGTTTATTTTTTATTCTTTACTGCAGGTACTTATATAGCACCATCAATTTACACAGTGCTTTATTTACATATATTGTACATTCACATCAGTCCCTGCCCTTGAGGAGCTAAGATCCCTAACTCACAATTGTACATACGTACTATGGCCAATTTAGACAGGAGTTCTACCTACCAGCATGTCTTTTGTAGTATGGGAGGAAACCCACACAGGCACAGGGAGAACATGCAAACTCCAGGGAGGTAGTGTCGTGGTTGGGATTCGAACCAACAACTCCAGTGCTGCTAGGCAGAGGTGCTAACCACTTAACCACTGTGCTGTTTCTTTAAATCTGTTTTTAATATTTGTCATATACATTTAATACATGAAAAAGCACAATACTATGGATTAGCCAAAAAGAGAGTACAGCAGACACTACTTGCTTTGAGGCCTTGTGTGTATGAAAACAACCTCAGGTAAACCATCTGATTAAAGATGAGTCTCTGCTGTGATGACCTATTGAGTTCTGTAAACAATAGGCTTCTTAAAGCAAAGCTGAAAATGATACAATGCTTTACATGTGTAAAGAAGCTTACAGCTCCACCTGCTGAATCAAAAGGGAAAGCAAAATATTTATATGTGATACAAAATTTTTTTTTACCAAAATAATCATTAGATAATTGACATGAACGTAGGCTAGTAGTAAGATTACTTTTGTGATCCTTTATATGTAAACATCATTTCCTGCAAGATTTTTCCTCCATAATTTAGCAAGAGGCCATAGGGGTCAAGAATGATCAGCCAAATGAGACTCACACTCTGCCATTTCAAAAAAAAATATAAAAATACTGATTAGGTATTACAGAACATGACCTTTGTATACAGCAAGCTGTTCTGGGAGTTTTTTTATCACCTTATTATCTTGTACGCCAAGTTACAAGTTGCAAATCCACCGTGAATAGTTTACCCAGCTGAAGACTGGCATGGCACAAAGAAATTGTCCAATGAAGCAAAGTATCATCTTTGGGTGACACATGTCGAATGTCGACTGTTAGGAGAATGAAAATGTGTAGCTATTGTCAAAGAAATCTTACAGAATTCAGAAAAACATCCCATTCTAGCTTCAAATTTGGAAGTCCAAGGATTGTTGCAATTAATCTTATCAAAGCAAGCAATGCTTCTGGTTCTGAACATGGCTTGAGATTACTGGGCTAATAACAAGACCCAGTTGAGGGTACTTTTTTTCTGCACAGGTAGACTTTCTAACCTGTTGTAAAATATTTCTGTGAGTGGACACTTATACCTTTTAATTATTGTTAAGAAGGGTCTGAAGCAGTGTGCGTGTGAATCCACACCAGGCAAGGGTTGTGCCATGCTGATTATTGTATATCTGTTTTACAATTTAAGCTATATTAGAACATATGACATGGTTGTTGGGTGGCATCCATTTACCCAAACATATCATCTTTCTACTACGAAGAATCAAATAATTCATTTATAAATAGTGTAAGTAAAAAATACAGCATATTCTAAGTTATAGAGAGCTTTCATTGATAAATAAATTATTGATTGATAGGCTGTTGGTGGCAATAAAATAGCTTAGAATGCCCCTTGCCTACTTCCATCTAAACCAAGTAACACCTGATGATACAAATCTCCGAATGGATTTTGTTATTAATGCAAATGTCTGGAGAAAGAACTGTTCATGCCTATCAAACCATCCTTTTTATTTTTTCAATGCAGTATGGAAAATCAAAACAGGAATCTGTCTGGCTAATATACTGGCGGCCCTTCAGCTGTTGCCAAACTACAAGTCCCATGAGACATTGCAAGATTGACAGTTACAAGCATGACTCCCAATGGCAGAGGCATGATGGGACTTGTAGTTTTGCAACAGCTGGAGGGCCACCAGTTTAACACCCCTGATCTAAAGCAACTTTCTCTGGGGGTGGTTTGTTGTATATGCGTAGGTCACTTGGTTTAATTATTTAACCGTTGCTATACCGAAAGCCATTGTCAGGAATAGTTAGGCTGTATCTTTAGTTATTTCATGTTTCCACGTTTGTATTTTGTCTATGGTAAATCTGGCTTTCATCTCTGCAGAAAGCAAAGAAGACATTCGTACATTAGCTGAGAAAGTGTTTGCAACCGAGGTTTTTGGTGATGATGCCAAGGATGAACTTAACCTCTTTGATGTTGTGGAACACTGCCCCATAGCACACCATGAAATGAAAGATCACATGGTTCTTCTAGATACCAAGGAGGCTCAGGATAAAAGGTAAAGACTTATAGCCTAAGGTAAAGACTGATGTATAGTCTACACCAGTGGCTGTCAACTTTCTTGATATATGGGGACACGCATGAATTGAATATAAAACTACAGAAAACTGTCAGAGAATGTGACATGCAACAGGAGATGTTCAAGGAATATAGGCATGCTATAAGAGATGGTCAGAGGCTGCAAACAATAAAGAAAAATTATATATAAAATGAATAATAATAAAATAATATAAAATGTAAAATTTTAAAAAATTATTTATCTTGAGAAGTAATTATTTGCTGGCCATCATCTGTAAGAGTTTTTACTCTGGATCGGTATATTGGGCTCCATTCAATAAATTAGATCACATGCGGCATTTAGTTGTCCAGACACATTTTCCCTAAACATCGCATGTGATCCTGTAATTGTCAAAAACACACGATACAAATGTTATAAATGGAGTTGCAGTTCAGTGAGTAAAATAAGTGTTTGATCCCCAAGCAAAACAGTGCTTGGTAGAGAAACCCTTGTTAGCAAGCACAGAGGTAAGATGTTTCTTGTAGTTGGTTACCAGGTTTGCACACATCTCAGGAGGGATTTTGGTCCACTCTTCTTTACAGATCTTCTCTAAATCCTTAAGGTTTCTTGGTTGTTTCTTTGCACCTCGAAGTTTCATCTCCCTCCAAAAAATTTCTATAGGTTTAAGGTCTGGAGACTGGCTAGACCACTCCATAACCATAATGTGCTTCTTCTTGAGTCACTCATTTGTTGCCTAGGCGGTATGTTTTGGGTCATTGTCATGCTGGAAGATCCATCCACGAACCATCTTCACTGTTTTGGTTGAGGGAAGAAGGTTCTCATCCCAGATTTTACAATACATGGCCCAGTCCATTGGTCCCTCAATGCGGCAAAGTCGGCCTATACCTTCAGCAAAGAAACAGCCCCAAAGCATAATGTTTCAACCTCTGCACTTGACTGCAGAGATTGGGTCATAGTCAGCATTTTTCTTCCTCCAAACACCATGAGTCGAGTTCAATTTTGGTCTCATCTGACCATAGCACTCTCTCCCAATTCTTCTCTGAATCATTTAGATGTTCATTGGCAACTTCAGATGGGTCTGTACATGTGCATTCTTGAGGAGGGGTACCTGGCGGGCGCTGCAGGATTTCAATCCATGGCAGTGTATTGTGTTACCAATGGTTTGTTTGGTGACTCTGGTCCCAACTGCCTTGAGATCGTTCACAAGCTCCTCCCGTGTAGTTTTGGTTGTTTCATGGAGCTCCAGACCGAGGGTGAATGATGGTTATTTTGTATTTCTTCCACTTGCGAATAATCGCTCCAACAGTTGTCACCAAGCTTCTTGCTGATGGTCTTGTAGCCCATTCCAGCCTTGTGCAGGTCTACAATCTTGTCCCTGACATCCTTTGACAGCTGTTTGGTCTTGCCCATGGTGATGAGGTTTGAATGGAAGAAAGATTCCATGGACAGGTGTCTTTTATACACATAATGAGTTGTTAGGAGCACCTTTTTAAATTGATAGGACTAATCTGTGTACCACATGAGCACATAGCCAGTCTGTGGGAGCCAGAATTATTGTTGGTTGGTAGGGGATCAAATACTTATTTTACTCACTGAACTGCAGCTCAATTTCCAAAATTTGTATCATGTGTTTTTTCTGGACGTTTGGTTGATATTCTGTCATTTAAAATAAACCTATGATAAAAATTATAGACCCTTAATTTCTTTGTAAGTGGGCAAATGTACAAAATCTGCGGTTGATCAAATGATTATTTTCCCTAGTGTATCATACATTTATTATATAATTGCATGGTTGATATTTGTGGTCCCATCCTGTAGGTGTCAGTATAACCCGATTAACTGACTCCTGTGTCCCTTAAAGTGGAACTAAACTCACCTACAGTATGCTTTACAGCCTGTTTGATCTACAGTTGTCATATTGCTGCACATGTAATCAGTTATGACACCAGCCTTTTGATGGCTTGACAATTTCAGTTGAGAGCACAAGCATCTGTGACAGTGATCATTCACGGCATATACACAAATCCTGTTTTTCTGCACTCACTGAAAAAGTTTTTAGCCTGATAAATTAAAAATAATACAGCCACCATATGCAGGACTGGTATACTAAAATATATTACATTTTTGCTTTTGAGTTCAGATATGCTTTTATATAAAACCACTTGCCTACCGGGCACTTTCACCCTCTTCCTGGCCCGACCAATTTTCAGCTTTCAGTGCTGTCGCACTTTGAATGACTATTGCGCGGTCATACACCACTGTACCCAAAAGACATTTTTATAATTGTTTTGAGACATATATAGCTTTCTTTTGGTGGTTTTTACTCAACACTGGGGTTTTTTTTTTCTAAACAAATTAAAAAAGACCAAGGATTTTGAAAAAAAATTAAAATTTTTTCTTAGTTTCTGTTATAAAATGTTGCAAACAGGTAATTTTTCTCCTTCGCTGATGTGTGCTGATGAGGCTGCACTGTTGGGCACTGATATGCGGTACTGACAGGATGCACTGAAGGGTACTGATGAGGTGGCAATGATGAGGCTCCACTGAAAGGCAGCACTGATGGGAACTGATAGGCTGCACTGAAGGTCACTGATAGATGGCACTGACTGGTGACATTGAATGGCACTGTCTGGAAAACACTAATGGACACTGACTGGTGGCACTAATGGACACTGACTGGTGGTACTAATGTACACTGACTGGCGGCACTAATGGACACTGACTGGCGGCACTGGTGGACACTAACTGGGCAGCACTGATGGACACTGTTGAAACTGCACTGATGGACACTTCTGGGACTGCATTGATGGACACTGTCGGGACTGCACTAATGTCCCCTTGGGTCTGCACTGATGTTCTCTGATGTGTAAATACACTTGCTCTCGGCTCTCCAATCTTCTCACTCCGTGACAGCGTGAGAAAAGTGCAGCTGATAACCGACAACTGATCATGTGATAAAAGGGCGCTGTGATTGGGCCAAAGGACACAGCGATCACAGAGCTTGCTGGGTACGCACCACATGGCACATGGTTCTGGAGCACGTCATATCACGCCCTCCCAATACGTGACAACCGTGCTGTAGCCGTCATCCAGCTATAGCCAGGTCATCAAGTGGTTAAAGTGGCTGTAAAGCTTTGTTTTGTTTTTTAATTAAAATAACAAACATGTTATACTTACCTGCTCTTTTTAATGGTTTTGGACAGAACAGCCCTGATCCTCCTCTTCTCAGATCCCCCACCAGTGCTCTTGGCCCTTCCCCCTGCTGAGTGATGCAGAGCAAGCTGCTTGCTCAGGAGGCACTCATATGTGCTCGCTCCTGAGCAGACCCTATATGTCCACCCCCCGTTCCCTTGTCACTGGCTGTGATTGACAGTAGCAGGAGCCAATGAGGAGAGAGAGAGGCCCGAGAGAGCCCAGGCTCCTGTGCACAGTGCTGGATTGGGGTCGGGATCAGATAAGTATTGGGTGGACTAAGGGGGGGAGCTGCACACTGAAGGTTTTTTACCTTCACGCATAGAATGCATGAAGGTAAAAAACCTTAAGCCTTTACAACTACTTTAAACAGATTATTTGTATATTTGTAATAAAAGAGCAGCTGAAGTATAGTCCTCTTACTGGCAGAGTGAAAAAAATAGTGTCTATACCCCCATGGCCACTTGCCACTGTTAGTATTTGTGCATACCTTAGCCACTTCCCGACTGCCCTATAGCTGAAATACTGCAACAGGGCAGTACGGTGCACAAAATCACGTATATATACGTAATTTCGCATTTCCTGTTAGGGGGTGTGCGTGCCCTACATGCACTGCCATTCGCTGCCATGGCTGTCATTCACCGGGTCCCAGCTGGTAATTATTTGCCATCGCCCGGTGATTTCTGAAGATCTCTGACAGGGAGGAGGACTGTTTTGTTTACTAACAGTTCTTCTCCCTATCATCTTGGGCACACTGCTCTGGATGGCTGTGCACCAGGGGTGGACGTACAACTCATGGGGCCCCCGGGCAATAGGGGATCATGGGGCCCCTGTGTCCTTGCCAAAACTCAAAAAAGCCTATTAAAAAGGTACCAGGGGCATCTCATGGGGCCCCCTACTGACCCCGGGCCCTCGGGCAGTGCCCGAGTTTCCAAATGGTCAGTCCGCCCCTGCTGTGCACAGCACATTCATCCAGAGCAGTGTGATTACAGTGAAGCACACAGACACCACCCTCTAGTAAAACACTCCCTGCACACAGTTAACCCTTTGATCGCCCTTCATGTTAACCCCTTCCTGCCCAGTGCCATTAGTACAGTGTCTGTGCTTTTTTTTAGCACTGATCACTGTATTGGTGTCGTTGGGGATATCAGTGACACCAAATCAGTTCTCCCCAGTTTCAGAATGTCTGCCAAAGTCCTGCAGTCCCGCTATAATTCGCTGATCGCTGCCATTACTAGTAAAAATATATATACAGTATACTGCCATTTGTAAACACTATAACGTTTGCATAAACCAATTAAATTACACATATTGGGATTTTCTTTAGCAAAGACATGTAGCAGAAAGCATTTTATTGTAAATTTATGATGAAATTTGTTTTTTTAAACATTTTTTACTGGACATGTTTAATAGCAAAAAGCCAAAAATATTGTTTTTTTTTTCTCAAAATTGTCGCTTTTTTTATAGCGCAAAAAATAAAAAACCACACAGGCGATCGAATACCACTGAAATAAAGCTCAATTTGTGGGGAAAAAAGGACATAAATTTAATTTAGGTGCAGCGTTGCATGATTGCGCAATTGTCAGTAAAAGTATCGCAGCGCACAAAAAATGGCCTGGTCAGGAAGGGGGGTAAATCCCCAAGAGGGCATGTGGCTAGTAATGCTTTCCTTTGTAAAATATTTATACATGTGTTGGTCTTATTTTTCTTTTAAAGGAAGAAGCGTCTACAACGTCTGAAGACAATTGCTCTC
This sequence comes from Staurois parvus, assembly GCF_062004578.1. Classification (NCBI taxonomy): domain Eukaryota; kingdom Metazoa; phylum Chordata; class Amphibia; order Anura; family Ranidae; genus Staurois; species Staurois parvus. Next base: position 1,469,859 of record NW_028318171.1, read on the forward strand.
AAAGTCCCTGAAGCAGAGCAGAAACACGCTTCTGTAGCAGACATAGCAAATTCTGCACCTCTCTATCAAACTGTACCAGAGTTCCAAAGGGTAGAGATTACTGGTGATTATGCATCTGGGGTAAGGAATAAAACCTTGTACACTTTCTTTGAAGCTGTGTTCATTTGATGGTAAGATTGTAATCCTAAGGTCATTTTTTTTTTGTGGCGCTGTCAAAGAGCAGCAATGCAGGTTGTAAGTCACCGTCACCTATTTTAGAATGCGTCCCACCACGGGACACAGATAGTTCACATTTGTACATTGTGGAGCACACTCATGTATAAACCTTGTGCAGCTCCCCCCAGACCCAATCACTCAAAGCCCAGTAAAACCTTAACAACGAATGGCACAAGGCTCTCACCAGTGAAACTGGTCCCTGAGTCTCCAGATAGTCCTGTGTTTGCAGGCAAAGGGTCCTCCCTCTTGAGCCTGCTCCTATCAGCTGTTACAGGAGGCCCCCTTAGTGACACCATACACAGAAACTCCTCTTTAGGATCAGTAAGCCTAGAACTACAGACCTGTATGGCACTCACTGGAACCACAGATCTGGTAGAACAGCCTGCACAGTCCAGGTGGCCACATCTGTGGCTTTTTAAATTGCAATTAGTGTCAGTGCACAAATAGCCAATGAGTTTGTTAGCTCTTACGTGGAAGCACTGACTAGGCTAGATACTGAGCCATGGGGAGCAGAAAAGAACTGTCAAAAGTCCTGTGTAACAAAGTAATGGAACTTCATAAAGATGGAAAAGGACATATAAAGATGTCCAAAGCCTTGAATATGCCAATCAGTACTGTTAAATCACCTACTAAGAAGTGGAAAGTTTGGGGATCTCTTGATACCAAGCCAAGGTCAGGTAGACCAAGAAAGATTGCAGCTATAACTGACAGAAGACTTGTCCGGGATTCAAAGAAAAACCCACAGGCAACCTCAAAAGAAATACAGGCTGCTCTGGAAAAAGACAGTGTGGTTGTTTTTAAGGAGTACAATACGGTGATACTTGAACAAAAATGAGCTGTTTGGTCGAGGTGCCAGAAAGAAGCTTTTACTGCACCAATGCCACAAAAGGCCAGTTACAATATGCCTGACAACACCTTGACATGCCTAACCAGGCCTTTTTGTGTCATTGATGCATTTTTTCCAGAGCAGCCTGTATTTCTTTTGAGGTTGCCTGTGGGATTTTCTTTGAATCCACTTCTTAATAGGTGATTTAACAGTACTGATTGGCATATTCAAGGCTTTGGACATCTTTATATGTCCTTTTCCATCTTTATAAAGTTCCATTACCTTGTTACGCAGGACTTTTGACAGTTCTTTTCTGATCCCCATGGCTCAGTATCTATCCTAGTCAGTGCTTCCATGTAAGAGCTAAAAAATTAATTGACTATTTATACACTGACACTAATTGCAATTTAAAAAGCCACAGATGTGGGACATTAACCTCTAATTTCCATTTTAACCTGTGTGTGTCACCTTTTGTGTCTGTACCAAGGCCAAACATTCCAGGGTATGTAAACTTTTGATCATGGCCATTTGGGTGATTTCTGTTATCATTATGATTTAAAAAGGAGCCAAACAACTATATGATAATAAATGGCTTCATATGATCATCATCCTTCAATAAAAGAGCATTATTTGGTATGATCAGTCATATTTTCAATATCAATGCCAAAATGTCACAATTTCTGTCAGGGTATGCAAACTTTTGACCACAATTGTACATATCTCCCAAAGCCTAGTTGAAAAAGTTGCAGAGATGACATCATTCCATCCTGCAATCTAAGGTCCCTAACTCACATTCCTACATACACATACAAGGGCCAATTTAGACATGATCCAATAAACCCAGCAGCATGTCTTTGGATATACTGTCTCTCCCCTGCAGCAGTAGCTCTGAGCTTAGCAATTCTGCGATGGAGGAGATAGTGGACCACACATGTGCGAGGGTTTGAGAGCTTACTCCCATGATGGAGTAACAGCTGTGAGTGTCTTAGCAACACCCAAGCAATAAGTCAGGGTGGGAGGATGCCATCTCTGGGAGTTTTTCATCCAGGCTTTGTGAGGAACGTAAAAGACCTACACTTATAGCAAGGGCATTATCAAACTTTAGTCAAAGTTTGTTGTTATCTACAGGCAGCCTTGCCGGCATAGGCAGTTTTTTGATAAAGGTGAACTAACCTTTAAGGGATCTTGATCTGCTGGTGTTACTACTTAAAGTGGAACTAAAGCAATTGATTTGTTTTGAAAACAGTTTCATTTGAGGCATGCTGGGAATGTCTGTTACAGTTGCTTGTGTTCTCAAACAAACTGTCAAGCTAAAAGGCTGGTGTCCTAATTGATCACAAGTGCAGTCCCATGGCAACTGCAGATCTAACAGAGGCCAAGATGGTAGCTTCCTTGGCTGTAAATAATAGGAGGATTTAGTTCTGCTCTAACTGTAATCCTTTTCTTTTAGAGAACTTACTCCAATCAGGAGATGGAGTATTAAAGTTCAAAGGTCATTAATTGGCAGTTGGAAAGTTCAGTTTAGACTGGATAGAGAAAGAGTTTCTTTTTTTTATAATGCAGGTGGAATAGCTACCCAGCCATGTGAAATCTGATGCCATCTGAAGTCCTGAGGAAAGACCTGCAGTGCAATTGAAGAGAACAGCTGAGCATGCTTGACCCCTAAAGGGGAATCCCCTTCTGCTGCTCCATGTGGTAATGGAGTGTGTGGAGTACCCGGCCAGGAATACATTTGCTTACTAAAAGTGATCAAAATGAGAGATATGTATTTCTTGAAAAAGATAGCCATAACAAAACAGGTTTCACGTTCTTAACAATTTGAGATGAGAGTTATGCCAATTGTTGCTGCGATCGGTATGCTAGCAATCCTGCCTTGACTTTTCTCTCCAGTCTGTTTGACCTTTGACTACAGACATGGATGTTAAAAAAACATTGTTTTCTCTTTTTTGGAGTAAAGAGAATGATTTCTTATTGGCTACAGAGATATTCTAACGTGTTAAAAAGCCTTGGTAATTTAAGATGTATTTAAATTTGTTTAAATATATATATATATATATATATATATATATATATATAAAAATAATTTTTGTTTGTTTGTTTAGTTAGGTACTTGCAAACGGCTGTTGCATATAAAAATCTAACTTGAAACTGTGGGAAAATTAAAAAAAAAAATGAAATATTGTTTTAGGTGGTCTCTAATTTATCAGCAAACAAATTAAAGCCCAACTCCAGCTAACACGTTTAAGCACTTACAGTAACAGTTTTTTATTCTTTTTTCAAAAAACACAGAAATATAAAAGAGTAACAACCAAAAAAAGTGGTCAACCAAGCGTGCCACGTTAAGAAAAAAAATACATATTTTTGTCGGAGTATAGACCTATGTTTGTTCCAAGCATGTTTGAGCCTGGGTTCACATATATGCCATGTGGTATATTGCATGTGATTCCCACAGGAACTGCACAAAATCTTGTGCAAATCACGTGCGTGAACAGGTATCCCAGCCCATGATGATTGGACTACATTCCACAGTTCTTCTCTATTTCTTGGTTTTGCCTCAGAAACTGCATCTTTGATGTCACCCCACAAGTTTTCTATTGGATTAAGATCCGGGGATTGGGCTGGCCACTCCATAACGTCAATCATGTTGGTCTGGAACCAAGATGTTGCACGTTTACTGGTGTGTTTGGGGTCATTGTCTTGTTGGAACACCCATTTCAAGGGCATTTACTCTTCAGCATAAGGCAGCATGACCTCTTCAAGTATTCTGATGTATTCAAACTGATCCATGATCCCTGGTATGCGATAAATAGGCCCAACACCGTAGTATGAGAAACATCCCCATATCATGATGCTTGTGCAACCATACTTCACTGTCTTCACAGTGTACTGTGGCTTGAATTCAGTGTTTGGGGGTCGTCTGAAAAACTGTCTCCGGCCACTAGACCCAAAAAGAACAATCTTACTTTCATCAGTCCACAAAATGTTACGCCATTTCTCTTTAGGCGAGTCAATGTGCTCTTTGGCAAATTGTAACCTCTTCAGCACATGTCTTTTTTTCAACAGTGGGACTATGCGGGGGCTTCTTGCAGATAGCTTGGCTTCACATAGGCTTCTTCTAATTGTAACAGTACTCACAGGTAACTTTAGACCTTCTTTCATCTTCCTGGAGCTGATTGTTGGCTGAGTCCTTGCCATTTTGGCTATTCTATCCGTTCGAATGGTAGTTTTTCGCTTTCTTCCACATCTTTTCAGGTTTTGGTTGCCATTTTAAAGCATTTGCGATCATTTTAGCTGAGCAGCCTATCATTTTCTGCACTTCTGTTTTCCCCTCTCCAATCAACTTTTTAATCAAGGTATGCTGTTCTTCTGAACAATGTCTGGAACGACCCATTTTCCTCAGAATTTCAGAGAGAAATGCACTGTAACCAGCATGTACAAAATTTGCTGCCTTCCTTCCTTAAATAAGGGCAATAATTGCCACCTGTTTTTCAAAGAATGAATGACCTCACTAATAGAACTCCACACTGCTATTATTTTGAACATGCCCCTTTCAATTAGTGATTCAATTCCACAGAATCAGCAGCATGCATGTCATGACTGTTGGGTCTGTTGGATTTCTATTACTCTACTACACCTGCTAGTAAATTATTTGCCATGTAGAAATATCATTTCTACCAAAAACAATGATTGATCAGGTTAGTGATGTCTGACTGCTATTATTTTGAACACAACTGTACCTATATCATCAGCAGGTGGAGCTCTAGGTTTATTTTCACATTTGTAGCTTTCTAGCCTCTTCTACTCTGTTGAAAAAAAAGCTTTTGTTTACAGAGCTAAATAGCTCAAGGTGCAATTTGCAAGAGTCAGTGAGATTAATAATTTGGCCTCCTCCCTGCTTGAGTTCAAACAATTCTGTACAACATTTCAATCAGAGGTAGAAATTCTAAAAGCAAATGGCTATTGCAATGCTCTCTTTTCAAAAAACCTTTGGGGCCCTTCCAAGGGAGTTTTATAAGATCGGGGGACTGCATGCAAGATTATAAATTAGCCACCATTGATTGATGAAAAAAAAAGGGGTGAACAGTGGGTGTGGCAAAATGATGCTTACAGTGAGAGACCCTTGAAAGGGGCATTGTTAAATAAAACAAAAGCCTTCTTGTACACATAAAAATTCTTAGATTTATGTGCACAATTAGGAGACTTACTGTAAAGACATGTGTACACCTCAGCACAATCATTTTTGAAAAAATGATTCTCTTTCATGACGTGATTTTGTGCAAACTGAAAACAGACAGAGAGCTAACACTTTGTCTGAGCCTACCTTAAAGAAAAACGTCATTAAAATAGTCGGGGACTGCTTAGCAACTATCGGCTGTTGCGGCAATGAACACTTTGGTCAGATATAGGTAATGTACACAGGAATGTTGGATTCCTATCGCCTGACGCCCGGGACATGTAGTTCCGGATGCCGGTCAGGTAGTTTCTTTCTACCTTAAGCCCTGCTGCGGGCAAGCAGCGGACTCACCTGTCATGTGAAGCAATTGGCGGCAGTGCTGCCACCGAATGCTTCACACAGTGCCAGCCTCTCCGCGACCCTGGTGTGAGGTCTCCCGGGCTCCGCTTGTCCATCTGCAGGCCCGGCTCACCATCAACTAAAGGGGAGGGAGAAGAGCGGACACGAACGCTCCCCTTCTTATGGTGACCCGGAGGTGATGTTTGTCACAATCGCGGCGTCAGACCCCAGACCTCCTCACCAAACTCGTGACCGAAGGACTGGCCGATCCAAACCGCAATGTGACGTGCGTAACAATGCCACACCCAGCTGCACCCTGCACAGCGATTTTCCAGCTAATGGACTACAATCTGTGCCTGCAGCCTGAGCGCGCTTGTTACTGGGTCAGGTTAATCACGCAATTAACCATTCACTGCCACCAGCTCCTTTTTATCAGAGAAAGAGGAAACTCGGGGTTCAGCTATAACACTATAATGATTGAAATAACTGTCTGTATAAAACGGTCCGCAGGCCGGTTATACAGAGGTTAAACAAACAGTAGCGTCTCTTCAAAGGCAGGGATTCGTGAATTGCGATTAAGAGCTATAGGAACAGTTCAACACTTTCAGAAGAAAGATTTGTTACTAAAAGGGTCAAACAGGTGCAATAAAAATATTTACAAAGAAGATGTAACTAAGATAAATATATACATATATAAAGAACCATAGCATAGAAGGAAGTTAAAGGGTTAAGTTACTTGCCAGTACGCCTTGGTTTGTAAGCAGATCCAAGCTGCAGAGCAAAAGGGTCTCCCCAGGTGGTATTGATGTTAAAATGGGAGATGTCTTTAACTTAACTCTTTAGGCCTGCTAGCCTGTTTTTTAAAGTCCCCCAGCAAGGGGGTGGCTCTGAGTAACTGACCAATACTCTGTTTAGGGAGGAATTGACAGGCGGAACCCAAAAATAGAACCAGCATCTTTCATAATTCATATTCTGGCCTATAACTTCCCAGCTGCACAAGCGACAATCTCTCCGCGAGGATTTTATTATGCAGATAAGTCTAAGGATCATGTAGATAAGAATTATGAAATTGTATGTTACACTGTGTATGAGTTCTATGTTTTGGCTCCCTTGATGATCTGAGGTGGATGAGTGACCTATTAAACGATTCGCCTGCTCATCGTCCATCCAATGATATGTCCGGCTTTTATGTATGTCTCTCATATTCCAAGATATGAGACATTGGATAAAAATTGATTTGAGGAATGTTCATTTAATTCTGTCACCTACGCTGCTAGGTTTTATGAGGTTAGAACCTCTTTCAATTCCTGGGAAAGCTGCCTCTGTTACGAGGTGAGAAATTACACAGGTTCTTGGGCAGAGAGGCTCTGTCTCTCTTGGGAACGCTGGCCTTATCCTGGCCTAGGTGAGAAAGGCTACACTTTCCTAGACAGCTTGGCACGGAACTAGGGCTGCCTTGCCCTGCCATTGACCCATAACCAGCACACACACATCTGTCACTGTGCCTCTCAGGAAGGGAGGGGGGGAAGGAGAAGGATAAGGAGGAAGATGGAGATGCCAAAATGGTTGCACCGCGTCCATCTTTGATGCACAAGTTTACGACAAAGTTACGATGTCATTTCCGGGTCCCTGCTGAGAGATTATAATGCTATCCCCTGGGAAAGAATGTAATATGGTGAGATGTGCACCACATTACATTCACTGGAGCACAGGGGAGCCATGCAGGGTCTTTTAGACCTTGAATGTCTCAAAGAGAACTTGTCACCAAAAATCATCACATGGGGACTGTGTCCCCATGTGATGAAAAAAAATAAGTAAAAACAAAAATTATTATATTTTTATTGCAAAAAATTTAAGTTACACCCAAGCACATACCATCCCCCCAAAAAGAATATTGAGGTACCCCCCCCCACATATACAAACGTACAAACGTAAAAGCACACGCTGGGGCGCCTATGCATGAAACCGTCGATTGCGATACACATGTCACATATCACTGCGCATGCCAGAATGAGAGCAATAATTCTAGCACTAAAACCTCCTCCGTAACACTAAACTGGTGACTTTCAAGAAGCTTTAAAAGTGTTGACCTACAGAAAATATAGGGTACTGAAGTTCATAGCCATTTCATGAGAGCGCACAAATTTAAGGTTTGACAAGTTGGATATCTGTTTACTCGCTGCAACCTCATCTTTTATATTTTACTAATAAATAAGGCAATTTATTGCTTTTTTGTGCCCTAAAATGAACTTATTTTTTACTGAATTTTTGTGGTAATATCATGCAACATAAAAAATTGGAACTACCACTATTTTATTCTCTAGGGTCTCTGTTTCAGAAAATATATAATGTTTGGGGGGCGGCACAGTGGCTTAGTGGTTAGCACTTCAACCTGGCAGTACTAGGGTCGTTGATTCGAATTACAACCACGGCACCACCTGCCTGGAGTTTGCATGTTCTCCCTGTGCCATATAGGGCGCTATATAAGGACGGCGCTATATAAGGACCTGAAATAAATAATAAATAACTGTAATCTTCAGGCCTAAAACGATTTTTTAAACGTGTGCAAAAAACGCAAAAATGGCTCTGGCAGCAAAAATGCAAAAACAGCTCTGGCAGCGAAAAGGATAAAGTAAATGCCCCCCCCCCCTTTTCCAGCCAATCGGTGCTGATTACATTGCAAGGTCTTTCTCCTCCCTGATAGTCCCCAGGTGTTGGAGAGAGGCAGGGAGGGGAGGAAATAAACAGTGCAATGTTAAAAATATTACATGTTTAAATCACCATAAAGCTTCTTTTGTTTTCAAAAGCCCCAGACAATCCTAAAATCACCTCCAATTTAAATACGGTTTTGGTTAAAAATTTTTTTTTTCATCTGGACAAGTAGATTGTCATGAGGGGACAAGGAGATTGGGGCCCCGATTTCGTCCCTGGGCAAGTAGTTTTTTTTAAAAATTTCCACACCCCCGTGTACAATATATTGTATATAGTGCAGGATTCTGTAATGTGCAATATATTGTATACAGGTGAAACTCAAAAAATTAGAATATCGTGCAAAAGTTCATTTATTTCAGTAATGCAACTTAAAAGGTGAAACTAATATATGAGATAGACTCATTACATGCAAAGCAAGATAGTTCAAGCCGTGATTTGTCATAATTGTGATGATTATGGCTTACAGCTCATGAAAACCCCAAATCCACAATCTCAGAAAATTAGAATATTACATGCAATTAATAAAACAAGGATTGCACATAGAGCAATATCGGACCTCTGAAAAGTATAAGCATGCATATGTACTCAGTACTTGGTTTGGGCCCCTTTTGCACCAATTACTGCCTCAATGCGGCGTGGCATGGAAGCTATCAGCCTGCGGCACTGTTGAGGTGTTATGGAAGACCAGGATGCTTCAATAGCGGCCTTCAGCTCTTCTGTATTGTTCGGTCTCATGTCTCTCATCTTTCTCTTGGCAATGCCCCATAGATTGTCTATGGGGTTCAGGTCAGGCGAGTTTGCTGGCCAATCAAGCACAGTAATCCCACAGTCATTGAACCAGGTTTTGGTGCCTTTAGCAGTGTGGGCAGGTGCCAAGTCCTGCTGGAAAATAAAGTCAGCATCCCCATAAAGCTCGTCTGTGGAAGGAAGCATGAAGTGCTCCAAAATCTCCTGGTAGACGGCTGCGTTGACCCTGGACTTAATGAAGCACAGTGGACCAACACCAGCAGATGACATGGCTCCCCAAATCAACACAAACTGTGGAAACTTCACACTGGACTTCAAGCATCTTGCAGTGTGCCTCTCCATTCTTCCTCCATACTCTGGGTCCTTGGTTTCCAAATGAGATGCAAAAGTTGCTCTCATCAGAAAAGAGGACTTTGGACCACTAAGCAACAGACCAGGTCTGTTTTTCTTTAGCCCAGGTAAGACGCTTCTGACGTTTTTTGTTGTTCAGGAGCGGCTTGATAAGAGGAATATGACATTTGAAGCCCATGTCCAGGATCTGTCTGTGTGTGGTGGCTCTTGATGCACTGACTCCAGCCTCAGTCCACTCCTTGTGAAAGTCCCCAATACTTTTGAATGGCCTTTTCCTGACAATCCTCTCCAGGCTGCGGTCATCCCTGCTGCTTGTGCACCTTTTTCTTCCACACTTTTCCCTTCCGCATAACTTTCTATTAATGTGCTTTGATACAGCACTTTGGGAACATCCAACTTCTTTTGCAATTACCTTTTGAGGCTTTCGCTCCTTACGGAGGGTGTCAATGATGGTTTTCTGCACAACTGTCAGGTCAGCAGTCTTTCCCATGATTGTGATTCCTACTGTACCAGACTGAGAGACCATTTAAAGGCTCAGGAACCCTTTGCAGGTGTTATGACTTAATTAGATGATTAGAGTGGGACACTTTGAGCCTAGAATATTGCACCTTTTCACAATATTCTAATTTTCTGAGATTGTGGATTTGGGGTTTTCATGAGCTGTAAGCCATAATCATCACAATTATGACAAATCACGGCTTGAACTATCTTGCTTTGCATGTAATGAGTCTATCTCATATATTAGTTTCACCTTTTAAGTTGCATTACTGAAATAAATGAACTTTTGCACGATATTCTAATTTTTTGAGTTTCACCTGTATAGTGCAGGATTCTGTAATGTACAATGTAGTTTATATAGTGCCGAAGTCTGTAATGTGAAATTTAGCATATATAGTGCAGGTGTCTGTAATGTAAAATATAGTTTATATAGTTCAGGAGTCTGTGATGTACAATACAGTGTACAGTATGTGGTATGGGAGACTGTAATGTACAACATAGCATACAGTATATGATGCAGGAGTCTGTAATGTACAATATAGTGTATGTAGTATAGACGTCTGCAATGTACAAAATAGTGTATTCAGGGTCTGTTAAGCTACCCATAGACAGTTTTTTTCTTGTTTAGCCAGCAGGCTGAATGAAAAAACAAACAAACAAACAAATAGATTCCTCCATCCACACAAATTAGGTGTCCCTCAATACAATCCCTTCCTCTCAGGTCAGTCTGTCCGCAAGCACAATTTCCCTCTAAGGTCAATATGTCCCCAGAACAATCCCCTACCCCCCTGGTCAGTCTGCTCCCCAGAACAATCCCCTGATGTCAGTCTGTCCCTGATTACAATCTCTCCCCAGGTCAGTCTGTTCCCCAGAACACCCCCATCAGAGTAGTCTGACCTCCAGGTCAATATCCCCAGGTCATTCAGACTGGGGGAATTGTACTGGGGGACAGACTGACTTGGATGGGTGTAATGATTGTATTGGAGGACAGTCTGTCTCCCAGTACAATCCCCTATCCCTTCCCCCAGGTCAGTCTGTGCCCAGTACAATAATTATATGCCCCCAAGTCAAGTCGGACATTATCTGCACCATGACCCCTTTCCTATATTTACAGATCTCAAACAGATCTCAGGCGGAGATTTCCTTTCTTTGAGACTGCTGGTGGTTAGGATTACATCATCGTGCCCCAATCCCACCCCCGAGCAATGCCGAACCTGCCCCCTAACAGCTGCCTGCAGCTCCTGGTTAGCAACAGGATCCAAGTGTGACTGTGAGTCACAGAGGATCCTGTGACGGGGCAACTTGGGCAGGGACAGGCACGGCTGCAGTGCTTGAGACTTGTCTCCTTCATGAGTGCACAGTGGGCCATCCTCCTTTAGGACACACAGATGATACTGCACTGGGCCCATCTACCCTTCTACTTTGTGTTCTTGTGCACATTACTGTAATGCAGTGTTTTATGATAAGGGTCAGGTACAATTTTTAGCATCTTAGTTTATGTCGGCAATTTAATGCACATTAGTGCATGTGTGCTAATGCACCACAAAGACTTAAATGGGCTCTTAATGGTTAGTGGTGCTGTAATGGATGCACCCTGTATTAAATGTTTACTTGTATAGTCTGTCTATCTATCTATCTATCTATCTATCTATCCACACACACACCCTAAACTATCATAGTTTCACGATAAAATAGGTGCTATTAACACGTGCCAGGATGTGAGGATAACCTACATAAGTTCATTATTGCAAGTGATGCTGAAATAATAGCGCCTGTTAAAATTGGGCTGTATATGGGCACCCTAATAAAAAAAAAAAACAGGTCATTCAGGTATCAGCTGTTATTAGTAAAAATTAGGTGAAGCTAGGTCAAGCATAACCAGAAGCAATATGAGTGAGTAGCTGACTGGGAATAAAGCTGGAGATTATCATGTAGTGTGTGCAAGGAAATGAATGTAGGACATTAGTTAAGGAAGAACCTGTCATGAAAGCTAGGTGAGGTGATAATTTACAAGTATCTGCTTTATTGGCATGTCTCCACAAAACTGAAGGATTTAGATGAATGACCTTGGAGTATTTGGGAAGGACTGTAGAGCAGTAGATATCTGATGCTGGTCCCTACCCAAAGCTGTGGATATGTGACGGCATATAAAATTCCTAGCTGTGGAGTTTATAGGCTTGTGTGATATAAAAAACAGTTGACAGCTCTTCTTAAATTAGTATTAGGTAAACGCTAATTGAATGAGATTTAGTTTCCTAAAGCACTTTTTATTATAAACTATTGCCATTAAAAAATAAAAATTATACAATCATATCATTTCACACTCATCTATCATTGACTTTTGGTGCTGATTAGATTTTAGTATTACAGGCCAAAATTCTGGTAATCTATAAGCATTCTGTAGTCTATTAACGTTCCTTATTTGTGATCCAAGCCACTACTGATTTATCTCTGGAGCCAATTTAAAATTTTTCTAATGAATCTTGCAAAAATGATCAAACATCAGCTGTTGTATGGAACATGAAAGTGTTATTTTTCATTCCTAGTATGGCAATCATAAAGATTTTTGGTTACTAAACACAAGAGAACATGTCTGGTTTATTCCTTTCAATGCATGTACAGTAGATCAAGGAATCATGAGTTCTTTGTGTGGAAGGTGATCTGAGAGCCTTTGCTTGCATACTTGATAACATATTAGTCCTAGTCTCAAGATGTTGCCCCCCACCCATGACCCACACCTAATATGCCCATCTTAAATAAACCTGTCCAGATCATGCCCACTTTATAGGTTGTCCCATACCTAATTACGTAAGAGTTTCCTAGTCTTCGCATGCTCAGTAACTGAAAAATGGGTGACACTGTGATTCTGGGATGCAGCCCAGGACACAACATCATGGGAATAGAGCACCTAGATGTGTGATGACAATTCCAATACAGTTGGGATCTATGCTTGTTATGCAACAGAAAAAAATCTGAAATCCACTATAAGCTTCATGCTGTGTCTCGAATAAAGAACTGGTTAACAGAACCAACAACAGGATAGCAATGCAGAACAGGGCAAATATTCACCTGGTTGTACGTGTCAAAGCCTTTATGACCAGATGAGCACAGTATCACTAGCGAGTGATGTTCGGTGGTGTTCCATCAGCAGTGGAGCAATGGTTTGCTAACCTGGACAGTGAGGGAGCGAGAGGTGGAACCATGTGAGTGACTACTCTGCTCTGCATTGCAATCCTGTTGCTAGGCTGTTGACATGTGACACAGCCCTCAGACTAGAGTTCTGGTATTCCCCATTTTTCTACAGTTGAGTTTCCAACAGTGAGTGAACAGCCATAGAATTAGAATTAAATCCTTTCTTTATTAGGTGCCATTACATAACTGGGAATGTTCAGACACATTAAGACCTAGAGAATGCTATTAGGTGACAAACCTTGATTTCTCATTTACAAAACTGTGACAAGATATGTCTACCATCTTAATAAATATGGCCAAGACGTGGGTATCAGTTTACAGATGGCTGTCAGCTGTTGACCTGGATGACCATGATATTGCAACTTTGTAAGACCACTTGAAATAGACTTCTACTCTTCTCAAGTATTAGGAATGTGCCATGTTAGGGGATGCAATGCTGGGCTTAAGAACTAGGGCTAAGAAAGATATTTAAGTACACATTAAAATCAATAAATCATAATGTTAAAACATGGAAACGAACATTAAATAAGCATTACTTTGTCTTTTTTTCTAAAACATGGAAGCCTATTACGTATGGCAGAATGTTTCCTGCATAGAAAAGAGCTGATCATACACTGCATCAGGTATTGATATCAGCTGGACAACTATTATTTGATTTTATTCTAGTGGTCATTGCTTTTCTATTCCCTGTCAGGATCTAAAGTTAAACCTGAACTCCAAGAAGATAGAAAAGACACAAATCAATGCAACTCTGTGCAACAATAAACACTGGAGGGACCATTGAAAATTAATTGTGTCCCCCTTACCTGGCCAGAGGCTGCCTGTGTTCAGTCCCAGAAGCACACTGACACATTCAGGCTCAGTCTAGAGGGGTCTTTTGAAGATTTATTACAGATTTTGAACAAATGCGGGTTTTGGGGTTGCGTGATACTTAGTGGAACATTAATTCAACTCAAACATTGGCTGTTCGTGTGTTCGGCAAACACATGAACGACAAGAGCATTCAGCAGGTGGTTTGCCCACTGTGCCTCACAATGCACTGCGTCCTGACAGTTCATTGTGATTGGCCAAAGCAATGCACCTGAGCACAGAAGCAGAAGATCCCCCAAAAATTTGCAGGTTGCCCTGGGTCTCTGCCAGGTCTATAAAAACAGCATAACAACAACATACACTATATTGCCAAAAGTATTGGGACAACCCTCCAAATCATTGGATTGGATTCAGGTGTTCCAGTCATCTGCATGGTCACAGGTGTAAATCAAGCATCTAGGCATGCAGACTGCTTCTACAAACATTTGTGGAAGAATGGGTCGCTCTCAGTAGCTCAATGAATTTAAGCCTGGTACCGTGATAGGTTGCCACCTGTGCAGTAAGTCCATCCGTGAAATTTCCTTGCTACTAAATATTCCACGGTCAGCTGTTGTGGTATTATAACAAAGTGGAAGCAACTGGGAACAACAGCAACTCAGCCACAAAGTAGTAGGCCATGTAAAATGATAGAGCACGGGCAGTGCATGTTGAAACGCACAGTGCGCAGAAGTCACCAGCTGTCTGCAGAATCAATAGCTAAAGACCTCCAAACTTTGTGTGGTCTTCAGATTGGCACAACAGTGCATAGAGAACCTCATAGAATGGGTTTCCATGGCCGAGCAGCTGCATCCAAGCCTTACATCACCAAGTGCAATGCAAAGCGTCGGATGCAATGGTTTAAAGCACGCCGCCACTGGACTCTAGTGCAGGAGAGATGTGTTCTTTGGAGTGATGAATCATGTTTCTTTGTCTGGCAATCTGATGGACGTATCTGGGTTTGGCAGATGCCATGAGAATGGTACTTGCCTGGCTGCATTGTTCCAGTAAATGGAAGTCTTAAGGCGTCAGCATACCAAGACATTTTGGACAATTTCATGCTCCCAACTTTGTGGGAAAAGTTTGGGGATGGCCCCTTCCTGTTCCAACATGACTGCACACCAGTGCACAAAGCAAGGTACATAAATACATGGATGAGTGAGTTTGGGCTGGAGGAACTTGACTGGTCTGCATGGAGTCCTGACCTCAATGAGATAGAACACCTTTGGGATGAATTAGAGTGGAGACTGGGAGCCAGGCCTTCTCATCCGACATCAGTGTCTGACCTCAGAATTGCGCTTCTGGAAGAATGGTCAAACATTCCCATAGACACATTCCTAAACCTTGTGAACAGCCTTCACAGAAGAGGAAGCTGTTATAGCTGCAAAGGGTGGTCAATATTGAACCCTACATACTAAGACTGGGATGCCATTAACGTTTGTGTGTGTGTAAAGGCAGGTGTAACAATACTTTTGGCAATATATTGTATATGTGTATGTGTGAGATCTCGCAAACTGCCTCCTGGGATGTGTGACATAGACATCCCAGGAGTCAGTGAGTTGCAAAAGATGTCATCCTCACCTGGGCAAGGATTCCGAAAGTGAACCTGTAAAGAAAAAAAGGGTTATTTACTAAAAAAAACTGTAATTGTGTAAGAGGATGGAAGTGAACATGGGCTTACCTCACTTCATGCTTCAATAAGTCAGGTAAGTATAAGACAGTGCAGAAGGAAGTAGACATCACAGATCCGTCTTGTGATCAGCCTGTCACACTTGTCTGAACAACCTCTATTCAGGTAAACTACTGCAGTTGAATTCATCCTCCTATGGCAATTTCCTTTTCAGCACTTTTCTTTGACATACAATAAGAGAAGACTGTTTAAACATAACCTGATTTTCTTCCACTATGTGGTTCGGACCTAACTTCATATGATGTTTTTTTAGCTAAGCTCCAATAACTGCCATTCCTATGTCTAATTGAACTTCAGCAGTACCAGGTAATGACACTTACTGGACAGGGTAATGACAATTGATGGAACTTTGCCATAAAGTCGGGTAAGGTCAAGCTAAAGTAACACAATGAATCTAGATCAGAGAGGGGCACAGAAGCTGCTTTTTAAGTTCCACATGAAAGCCACTGACACTGACCATCAAACCTTTTATTGTCTACAAATTAATTGTTTGTCTAATGAACTGGCACAGCTTTATAAACAGTGTACATTAAGAGATCTTTGCAGGATTAAAAGTATACTTGTAATCTTTTGGCTGAATTCATCCATAAACTGGAATAGTGATACCCTCTAGTGATGAAAAGTGAAAATGCAGTTGCAGGCAGTTACTTTTCGCTTTGTAAAATCTCCACTCCAAATACTCTACTCTAAGGGTTTGTTTACATTTGTGTCGCTCTCTGAAAAGTGATCATTGTTGGATTTAATTTCAGAGGGTGTTTGAAAGGTGGCTGGGAGGCGATATGTTGACTCTTCACCACCTGTTTTAACCCTGTAAATCCACCATTTTGCCACTATTACACCACAACTGTGTTCATTGCATGTGGTTGCAGTGTTGCTGCAATGCGGCCCCATTCATTTAAGGGGATATAATTTTTGCCTATGAAGTAAAGCATAGTGGCCACGGTATGTATATAACCCACTCTAACCTCTGTGTTCGGGACTGTAAAACTGCAGCTCAACCACCTGTATTTTTTTTTGTTTTTCCACAAAGTTTATTAAGAAAACACAAATCATATAAAAAGTACAAAGAGATACAATGTGCCAATGAAAATTGCAATGTACAACAATTAGCAAATACCATACATTGAGAGATGCTAAGATAAGCAGACAGAGAAAACGATCTCGTCACACATATTATTAATGGCATTCGAGTAGAGAAGACAACTGAGGATCACAGCAAAAATGAAGGCATATAATAACCATAATAAGGCTTAAGATATCCACAAGACGGGCGGGATCATTTGTTTGTTCCCCCATATGTCTTTCATCATATAAAAGCAGGGTAGAGGGGCAGAAGATATGAGTAGAGGCTCTAGGCATCTTATAGTGGAAAAATGGTGTAGAGAGCTCCATGCTATCCATGAGGTAGAACGGGGGCTATGATTAGTGGTTGCCAGTGTATGAGGAGATGTCTTCATGAATCAGATAAAGCACTTTAGCAGGTTGTGTATGGGTATGGGAGTATGTCACCTATGGGCAGGGGAAAAAGTGATAAGGGTGGGAGGAGAATAAGGTAAGACATGGAAAGTAGAAAGGAGGAAAAGGAGGTATTTGAAGAGCACCTGTGATTGATTTGCATCTTCTTCAGTGGAGTAGGAAGCGTCTTCCTATCAAGAAATTGATCTTTGTTTGGACACATTATTTGGACACTTTGCATATTGGGACTTTATTTTATTTTTGTTCTTTTATATATATTTGATATTTTTTAATTTTGGGTAATCTCTTTGGGTCTTGATTTTTTCACTATAATTGTGGGTTTTTGGGTTTAAGTCAATGAATATATGTTTTATTAGTACTTCAGGGGAAGGATATTGATATGACTTTAAGGGATTTCTGAGGATTTTATATATATATATGTGTGCTGATTTATACTTATTCAGTATGTACAGCATTGCCCTAGCTCATAGGATCCATGGTTTCCATAACTAACTACATTAGTGTTTGACAACTTCTGGCAAACACATAGAGAGATTTATTATCAACAGCTAGAGGAGTCTGCTGGATTGAGTTGCATACTTGTGCATTGGCCCTTCCATGTCTCTGTATTGGTACATCAATGTAATTTATGGTTTTACAGGCCAATTAGGAGCCACAGGAAAAGTGAGGCCAACCACCAACTTTAACTGGGAAGTCAATATTAGCTTACTTGGGGCTTAAGTATTCCCAAGGCATTTCAAAAGACCATACAGACTGGAGATAACCATTACTGCTTTCACAGTGACTGATTACAATGATAATTCATCTACAGGTTTGCTCTGATTATATATATATAGGCGAAAAAAAAAATGGAATGGAGAAAAACTCCTAAAATCTGTTGAGAGGTTTTCTATACACATGTAAACATAATATAATGGAGATATTTGTAACTAAATATATTTTCACCTATTTTAAAAATATTCTTATATATTCTCAACTAAAGTTTTAAAAGATATAATTTATTTTTTACAGGTACTTATATAGCTCCTTCAATTTACGCAGCGCTTTACATATATATATTACATTCACATCAGTCCCTAACCCTCAAGGGGCGTACAGTCTAAGGTCCCTAACTCACATTCATGCATACACATACTAGGGACAATTTAGACAGGATCCAATCTACCAGCATGTCTTTGGAGTGTGGGAGGAAACTGGAGTACCCGGAGGAAACCCACACAGGCACAGGGAGAACATGCAAACTCCAGGCAGGTGGTGCCATTGTTGGGATTTTAACCAATGACCCGAGTACTGCCAGGCGGAAGTACTAACCATTTAGCCACTTTTTCTCTTTAAAACCATGATCACTTCTGGAAATGTAATAATAATAGTAATATATTTAATTTACTTGTATTACAGGTGACAGTTGATGACTTTGAGTTGGCTGGAAAGGGTCTGTTTCGTGCATTGACCATAAGGGAAAAATATATGTGTACATCTATCCAGAGATATCCAAGAACAGTAGCTCAGTACCTCCGAGACATTGAAGGTAGATCTTGGAATGAGGGAGATGAGATCTATCCAGGTAAGACATGCAAAGGATAGTTATCATACTCAAACCAGGGTTCACACAGCACTACCAATGTTTAGTGGATAGGATGCATCTTGAAACAAGTGGTGTCATTTTCTCTCTTTCTGTTTGCTGTATTACTACTTACATTCAAACGTCTTAGGCAGGTTTGAATCTAATGTTTTGTACAGGCTCCTCAATCTTTCAATCAATTTTTCTTTGCATGTATTCAACATGCAAAGAAAAAAATACACAGATGTGTAACTCACAACTAAATGCTGTCCCTAAATCTACCAGGGTGACAAATATAGAAAAAAAAACATCATCAAGGCAATATCTTATTTGTTCTTCTTTGCAGACTTCAGCCCACCACCACAAAAGGGAGAAGACCCTTTCAGGACTGATAATCTGCCTGGTGATCTTGGATACCAGCTGGCAATGACAAACGGTGTGATTTATGTTTACCCAGACAAAGATGCCGTGTCCAAGGGTAAACCTAAAGATTTAAACTACCCAGATCTTCATGAATTTATTGATGACATGAATTTTTTGATTATGCTGATTGCTCAAGGGCCTGTGTAAGTACTTTCAACCAGGGCAGAAAGGTAGATATACATAATACATGTTCTGCGTATTTTAATGCTAAATGAACTGCCACTTCTTTTTTAAGTGTACCTCACAAAATTTCAATATCTAGGATAAGTAACGATATATCCTCCTTTTTCTAGTCTGCCCAGCTCCCCCAACTTTCTAACACCTGAACATGCTCATATATAGAATACTACACTAATTAAGAGAATTAAATTGATTATTTTCACTCCAAAATTGAAACAATAAGTATTAAATTATGCTTAAGTGTTGTTCTGTTTCAAATGCCATTTTATGCATTGACACACCTCCTTAGGCCCAGTCTGTCCAGACAGTATGATCACCTGCTGAATTAGCACCATCCACAGACAGCTTAACTCCTTAAGACACAGAAGTTGAATCCAATGCAATTTTACTTCACCTAATGACACTACATAGCATGTTTTTCCAGTCTTCTGAACTGTAAGAACACAATCACTTTCTTGAGCCCTGTCTCTATGAATAAATAACACTGACTGGGGGTACATGAAAGAATTGTGGAGGGTCTAGCTTGGACTAAACTAATGAGCAATGAAAAGGAGGGGAGGACAGAGGAAGATATCAAACTCACATTAGTAAACAAGTTGCATTGATCCACAACTGTCACTAGATGTCAGCATACTACAGAAAACTGCTAACCTAATACAAGACATACATGAAAGTGGGGCAGAACAAGTACCGTGATCTCATTTTTTAACTCAAACTAAAACCTTTCCTGTGATGGGGAGATAGAATGTGCAGTTGTTGCTCTCTAGTTCAGTTAAGGGAACGATGTTGAGTTTTCTCAACTGGTAAGCTTTACTAAAGGTAAAACATTTATTTTGTTCCTTTGTCAAGATGATTTTAGGCAACTGTCAGAAACAACTCTTAAGAGATTCCAGGTGGCATTAGATTATGACTAGACTGGAGAATTTTCCAGTTTTCCCTACAAATTTGAAAAACCACAAAACCTCAAATACAAGAGAGCATGGCTAATAAAGTATACCAATGATCTTAGAACTGAGAAGGCTGGGACAACAAAGTCTTCTGCATGTCTGGTTTAGAAGATCAGGAAAAGCAGAAGACCTTAACTTAATAACTGAGGCATGTTGGTGATGCATAATATAGAGATCTGAACAGATCTTCCATTAGAAGTATACAAATGTTTACTTAGATAAGATTTGTCTTTAATGTAATATATTTACACATATGTGTCTGACTGCAGTAAGACCTACAGCCATCGACGTCTTAAGTTTTTGTCATCTAAGTACAAAGTCCATGAAATGCTGAATGAAATGGAAGAGCTGAAGGAGCTGAAAAATAACCCACATCGAGATTTCTACAATTGTAGAAAGGTAATATTCATAAAAGTACTTGAAAAGTGAACCCCACTGTCTAGAATATCAGAACCTTAATATAGATTTAACTCCTTAATTTGCACATAGTTGCCAACAGTCACGGATTGCCTGGGACATTCACGGAAATCAGACAGATGTCCCACTCAGAGCTTGTCCCAGGCAGAATCCCAAAAACTTGGCTTTGTCACGGACAGTGGGAGTTTGGCACTGATACAGTTAATCACAACCACTGGTATAGCTACAGGATTCCCATGAGGTCTCCTTGTCAAACTCACGCCCACTATAGGGCTCCTTCTAGTCTCCAGTCCTGGTTCTGACTCAACTGCCTGTGATTGCTGGGATTGGCTGAGGAGAGGCTGGGTGTCTACTGTGCCTTATGATGGTACTGGAGCGTCCCCTTCCACTCGACTTGTCTCTGGGATATTGAAGGATAAGGGTGGCGCGGAACAGAGCGAGACACCCAGCGTGCGGCAACACCATGTCTGCATCCCTGCCAGCCATAGTGCCCATTGCCAGAAAAGCCACATGCTGGTGAGTGCTCCTATAGAAGGCCATCTGCTGATTGTCCTGTGCCGAGTCTGACTCCTCAGTGTCACTGCACACTGCATGTACTTGGCAACTTCTGTGTGCCTGTCTCCCCAACCGTCTCTGTCCCAGTGTCACTCTTCCCTCCCAGCAGCCTCTGCTCTGACCCCCAATACATAAGTCCTGACTGCCCGGAACAGCCCAGCTCTGATCATTACCACCCTTCACCAACTCCGAAAGGGGCTGGAAAGGAGTTGAGTCTGTACTAAGGTGGGGGGGAAACAAGGAAGGATGGTCTGTACTAAGAGGGGGCCTGTATTGAGGACTATCTATAATGAGGATATGGGCTGGCAGTTTACACCACACCCATTTTTTTAGCATGGCTAGGTCACACCCACTAATGAATGTTTCGCCCCTAATTAAAATTACTCCACCTACCTGAAAAAAAAGTTTCCCTAAAATTGTTTTCGGAATGCTGGCAACTATGAATTTACACTGCAATCTGTCTACACTGTGACATATAGTATGTCTTCACAAAGACGTCACTTAGCTGCTGTTGAGCTGATAACATTATGGTGACTTGGAGGCTGTTTTGTAATGTTCTAACAACCCAGATGAGATGTTTTTCTGTTTGTGGTTTGGATGTTCTGAATTCCACAAGTAGTTTTTGGTGCAGGGCCTGCATGGCTTGTGACTGATCCTACTACCAAATACTTGCCTATGCAGGTAGGGGACATCTGTAGATAAATGCAAACTGTGCAGTTTTGACCAAAGATGAAAAATGCCCTTGCTATAGGTATAGGTCATTTATGTACCTCATGAAGGCTGACTTATAAACTGCCAGAAATTGCATCTCCTTGTCCTGCCTTGTTGCTAGGGCGTTGCTAAGACACACCCAGTTGTAGCTGTTCACATCTACTATCACAGGAGCTCTCAAATGCTGATCTAAGAGCTACTGCATCAGGGGAGAGAAAGTGCAGAAGAGGGGGTTTGAAACAGAGAAAGAGCTCAATTCAAGCTTGAATTTTGAATAGTGTATGGGCAGCTTTAATTAGGAACAGCAGTGTATAGTAAGACTAATAACTGATTAGCTGTTGAAAAATCAGTACATTAAAAAAGGTGCACACGGAGGGAAAACCTGCTGTGCTCCTGAATGGTTGCAATTTGCAAAGATAGAAGTTTATTGATTTTAACAGTTTTCAAATACTTTTTTTCACATAATGTTGCCTGTGTAAATACAGTGAGGAACAGGAGTATTTGAACACCCTGCGATTTTGCAAGTTCTCCCACTTAGAAATCATGGAGGGGTCTGAAATTCACATTGTAGGTGCATTCCCACTCTGAGATACAGAATAAAAAAAAAATTCAGGAAATCACATTGTATGATTTTTAAAGAATGTATTTGTCTTGCACTGCTGAACATAAGTATTTGAACACCTGAGAAAATCAGTGTTAATATTTGGTACAGAAGCCTTTGTTTGTAATTACAGAGGTCATACGTTTCCTGTAGTTCTTGACCAGGTTTGCACACACTGCAACAGGGATTTTGGCCCACTCCTCCACACAGATTTCCTTTAGATCTGTCAGGTTTCGGGGCTGTCACTGAGCAACACGGAGGTTCAGCTCCCTCCAAAGATGTTCTATTGGATTTAGGTCTGGAGACTGGCTAGGCTACTCCAGAACCTTGATATGCTTCTTACGGAGCCACTCCTCGGTTATCCTGGCTGTGTGCTTCGGGTCGTTGTCATGTTGGAAGACCCAGCCATGACCCATCTTCAATGCTCTGACTGAGGGAAGGAGGTTGTTGCTCAAAATCTCACAATAAATGGCCCCATTCATCCTCTCCTTAATACAGTGCAGTCGTCCTGTCCCCTTCGCAGAAAAGCACCCCCAAAGCATGATGTTACCCCCCCCATGCTTCACAGTAGAGATGGTGTTCTTGGGATGCAACTCATCCTTCTTTTTCCTCCAAACACGCGAGTGAAGTTTAGACCAAAAAGTTCTACTTTGGTCTCATCTGACCACATGACTTTCTCCCATGCCTCCTCTGGATCATCCGGATGGTCATTGGCAAACTTCAGACGGGCCTGGACATGTGATGACTTGAGCAGGGGAACCTTCCGTGCAATGCATGATTTGTAACCATGATGGCATAGTGTTCTACTGACAGTGACCTTTGAAGCTGTGGTCCCAGCTCTCTTCATGTCATTGACCAGCTCCTCCCTTGTAGTTCTGGGCTGATTCCTCACCTTTCTTATCATCAGTGATACCCCACGAGGTGAGATCTTGCATGGAGCTCCAGTCCGAGGGAGACTGACAGTTGTCTTTAGCTTCTTCCATTTTCTAACAATTGCTCCAACAGTTTATCTATTTTCACCAAGCTGCTTGGCAATTGCCCCGTAGCCATTTCCAGCCTTGTGGAGGTCCACAATTTTGTCTCTGGTGTCTTTTGACAGCTCTTTGGTCTTGCGCATGGTAGTAGTTGGCGTCTGACTGACTGTGGGGTGGACAGGTGTCTTTAAAGAGCTCAGACAGGTGCTACTAAGTTAGAATAATGAGTGGAGTAGAGGTGGACTTTTTAAAGGCACAGTAACAGGTCTTTGAGAGCCAGAATTCTTGCTGTTTCTTAGGTGTTCAAATACTTATGTTCAGCAGTACAAGACAAATACATTCTTTAAAAATCATACAATGTGATTTCCTGAATTTTTTTTTAAATTCTGTCTTTCAGAGTGGGAATGCACCTACAATGTGAATTTCAGACCCCTCCATCATTTCTAAGTGAGAGAACTTGCAAAATCGCAGGGTGTTCAAATACATCTGTTCATCACTGTATATATGAGCAAAGTTATATATCAACAAAGTCCTAGTGATGTATCATTTAGTAAATTGAAAACAAGGATTGCTATTATAATTCTACTGATTGTCACTTTCTTCTTATAAGGTTGACACTCACATCCATGCTGCTGCCTGCATGAACCAGAAGCACCTTCTACGTTTCATCAAGAAGTCATACAGGATAAATGCAGACCGTGTAGTGTACAATGCAAAGGGAAATCAGTTGACTTTAAAACAGGTGTTTGAAAAGTTGAACCTTCACCCCTATGACCTCACTGTAGATTCTCTAGATGTCCATGCTGTAAGTATTTATAAGCACATAATGAGCTCAGATAATTCTGTATATTTTGTAATTCAAATTTTAATGTAATTACTCTATCTATCTAATCTATCTATCTATCTATCTATCTAATCTATCTATCTAATCTATCTATCTATCTATCTATCTATCTAATCTATCTATCTAATCTATCTATCTATCTATCTATCTATCTATCTATCTATCTATCTATCTATCTATCTAATCTATCTATCTAATCTATCTATCTATCTATCTATCTATCTATCTATCTATCTATCTATCTATCTATCTAATCTATCTAATCTATCTATCTAATCTATCTCTAAAGCTGGAGAGTGTAAAAATCTGGTGCAGCTCTGCAAAGAAACCAGTCAGCTTCTATTTTTATTGTCAAAGCTTAATTGAACAAGCTAAAGTTAGATGCTGATTGACTACCATGTACCGCTGCACCAGATTTTGCACTCTCCCATTTACGTAAATCTACCCCAATGTGTATTTGTTGAGGGAATCCTTGGTTTATGGATGATGTGGAGGAAATCAACTTTTTGCTTTTTTCAAAATAAATTCTGTTCTGGGTTTTGGAGCCTGAAGGCTTTATAAAGCTTTGGCTGAGATAAAGCCTCCATTCCTAGGTCCACATTTTACCTGGTATCCAGACCTAATTACTTATCTCAGCTGTACACAGGCCTTTATATATGTGATCTGGCTGATGCTCAGGGTTCTCTCTTTCACTTTCTGTTGTGGGAGTCTGCTGCTGGGTGAAAAGGCTGAGTGATGGCAAAACACTAAAAAGTACATGCGATGCCTGTTTGTTTTGGGGAACCGAGTATGGGGCACCCTATTAGTCAGGAACTGATTTGAATCTAGTTAGTGGCTCAAATCAGCAGATGGTTGTTTTTATGCTATATACCAATATATTTCTAAATATATTGAATATGACCAAAATTGTAGCATTTCAAATATATGTGAATATATTTGAGAAGAATATTTTTAAATATATTTCAAATATATTTTCCTTCCATGTGGGCTGTCCTTGTGATGCAACAGGGTGAAAACTTGAAAGTATCATAACTTGAGAGTTGTCATAGGAACTGGTGTCTCTGATTTTTCCTCACTCCTTACTCTGAAAACTCTGAAATGCTTGATTTTTCTTCAGTTACATTCTCAATACCAATGGTTTTCAGCACAAGTAGAGGGTGGATCTCTCTAGTGGGAAAACAGACAGCAGTGAAAACCCTGATAATAACCTAATGCTTATTTTTCTCCAGGGAAGACAAACATTCCAGCGCTTTGACAAGTTTAATGCCAAATATAACCCAGTAGGTGCCAGTGAATTACGAGACTTGTATCTGAAAACAGAAAACGTAATTGATGGGGAATATTTTGCTACTATCATTAAGGTAAGAATTATTATTTTTATTACAGCGGTGCAAAATCATGGTATTGCTTATAGCAGGGGTCTTAAACTACAGCATATGTTGCACACTACAGATTTCATCTGACATGCAGCTGATGTGTACAGTCTTTGCCCTCAACCTCAAACACCCCCCCACCCCTTCCCAAGTGCACTCTCCAGTTCAGATTTTCCTTTGCTGTGCTGTGTATTTAGTTTCTAGGACTGATGGCACCCTAGCGACCAATGACATGCATGGCTCAGCATCATTCACAGGAGGAAGGAACTTCTTCCGTTCAGACATGTTCTGCCTCCCATCTCCCACCCTGCTGCTACACAGCTACAGCCACACTGTAAACTGAATTAAATAGGTAATGGAGACTCTGATGGGGACATGTATCTGGGGGAGGAGGGGGCACTGATATAAGGCTGGACTTTGATAAGGACACTGATGCAAAGGGGAATGCTGAAGTAAGGCTGGATGCTGATGGGGACACTGATGTAAGAAGAGACACTGATGTAAGGCTGGATGCTGATGGGGACACTGATGTAAGAAGAGACACTGATGTAAGGCTGGATGCTGATGGGGACACTGATGTAAGAAGAGACACTGGTGTAAGGCTGGATGCTGATGGGGACACTGATGTAAGAAGAGACACTGATGTAAGGCTGGATGCTGATGGGGACACTGATGTAAGAAGAGACACTGGTGTAAGGCTGGATGCTGATGGGGACACTGATGTAAGAAGAGACAGTGGTGTAAATCTGGATGCTGATGGGGACACTGATGTAAGAAAAGACACTGATGTAAGGCTGGATGCTGATGGGGACACTGATGTAAGAAGAGACAGTGGTGTAAGGCTGGATGCTGATGGGGACACTGATGTAAGAAGAGACACTGATGTAAGGCTGGATGCTGATGGGGACACTGATGTAAGAAGAGACAATGGTGTAAGGCTGGATGCCGATGGGGACACTGATGTAAGAAGAGACACTGATGTAAGGCTGGATGCTAATGGGGACACTGATGTAAGAAGAGACAGTGGTGTAAGGCTGGATGCTGATGAGGACACTGATGTAAGAAGAGACACTGATGTAAGGCTGGATGCTGATGGGGACACTGATGTAAAAAGAGACAATGGTGTAAGGCTGGATGCCGATGGGGACACTGATGTAAGAAGAGACACTGATGTCAGGCTGGATGCTGATGGGCACACTGATGTAAGAAGAGACACTGATGTAAGGCTGGATGCCGATGGGGACACTGATGTAAGAAGAGACACTGATGTAAGGCTGGATGCTGATGAGGACACTGATGTAAGAAGAGACAATGGTGTAAGGCTGGATGCCGATGGGGACACTGATGTAAGAAGAGACACTGATGTCAGGCTGGATGCTGATGGGCACACTGATGTAAGAAGAGACACTGATGTAAGGCTGGATGCTGATGGGGACACTGATGTAAGAAGAGACAATGGTGTAAGGCTGGATGCCGATGGGAACACTGATGTAAGAAGAGACACTGATGTAAGGCTGGATGCTGATGGGGACACTGATGTAAGAAGAGACAGTGGTGTAAGGCTGGATGCTGATGAGGACACTGATGTAAGAAGAGACACTGATGTCAGGCTGGATGCTGATGGGGACACTGATGTAAGAAGAGACAATGGTGTAAGGCTGGATGCCGATGGGGACACTGATGTAAGAAGAGACACTGAATGTCAGGCTGGATGCTGATGGGCACACTGATGTAAGAAGAGACACTGATGTAAGGCTGGATGCTGATGGGGACACTGATGTAAGAAGAGACACTTATGTAAGGCTGGATACTGATGGGGACACTGATGTAAGAAGAGACACTGATGTAAGGCTGGATGCTGATGGGGACACTGATGTAAGAAGAGACACTGCTGTAAGGCTGGATGCTGATGAGGACACTAATGTAAGAAGAGACAGTGGTGTAAGGCTGGATGCTGATGGGGACACTGATGTAAGAAGAGACACTGATGTAAGGCTGGATGCTGATGGGGACACTGATGTAAGAAGAGACACTGCTGTAAGGCTGGATGCTGATGAGGACACTAATGTAAGAAGAGACAGTGGTGTAAGGCTGGATACTGATGGGGACACTGATGTAAGAAGAGACAGTGGTGTAAGGCTGGATGCTGATGGTGACATTGATGTAAGAAGAGACAGTGGTGTAAGGCTGGATGGGGACACTGATGTAAGAAGAGACACTGCTGTAAGGCTGGATGCTGATGGTGCCTCGATCCCACTGCTCTTATTTTGACAATAGTTTATCTTTTAGTTTGCTAGTAAATTCCATGGGGTTACTTAGGAGAAAGTTAGCTATGGGTTGAAAATAAATTGTCTCTGGCCTGCCATCTTGAATTTAAAGATATTCTGTTTTGATAATCTTCTGTAACATTTTCATATTTTTTTCATAAGTTTTTTTTTTACATCAAATTATAAATATAATAATTATATAATTTGTGTAAAGCGACCCTTTAAATGTAAAGCTGAACAAATGAATGCACTTTTTTATAAGTACATATTCTACAAGTATTTTACAAGTACATAATCTTACATATAAACATTTTCTTCCTAGGAAGTGGGATCAGATTTAGAAGATGCTAAATACCAGTATGCTGAACCCCGCCTCTCAATCTATGGACGTTCCCCAGAAGAATGGACAAAACTTGCAAGTTGGTTCAACAAGCAAAGAGTCTACTCTCCCAACATGAAGTGGATGATTCAAGTGCCAAGAATATAGTACGTATTTCTATGAAATACCAGAGTTTACTGTGTCCATATACAGCAATAAGTCTCCATCCTGGCTGCAATTGTTTCTGTTGTAGCCCTGAAGGAGGGGAGCTGTTTGTAACCCTAAAATGTATTGGCTCTTTTATTCTGTGTTATCCTGCCTACAAGGCTATTATTTTTTACTCGAATATCAGTCGTGTGGTACTAAGATTACTACCTTCACCATAGTATTCCACCCAAGATGTCCCTGGTAGATGAGAGGTGCCCAGGCAGAGCAATTGTTCTCTATTTACCAGACACAGTTAGTTGATATTGGACTATAATGATTTAAGATCCAGTTCCTTATATCCAGACCCCAGTACTAATGTGACAGCCAGGGCTAAACCTTTTGGTTTCCCTTTCTAAAGTGCATTCTTTCAATGGATTTTCCATAGTCATACCGTATATTGACAATATGCTCCAGAGATCAATTTCTACCAATCTCTTGCAGTCACAGATAGCCATAAAGACTTGTCACCCTTCTCACCCACAACCTCTAGGGGTACTTACTTCAGGGTAATTTAGTAAAGCAATGATGAGTTTCTAGATTTTAAAAATGTTTTAATCAATTTCTTGGTATAAGACATATTACATTTTATTATATAAAATAATTGTAATGTGGATAGTTATTAACCTTTCTTAATGATTAAAAGCATGCTGATATTGCTCAATTTTAGAGGCTAAAATACTGTATATTTACATATCCTTCCAAAAAACATTTGTGCTTGCATCGCTTTCTATAATGAAAATATAGATCATCTTTCTTGCAATAAACTATTTTCCAATGAAGTTTTGATCTTGAAAATCTGGTTTATAAATCTAACTATAAATAGGGACTGGGCTGTGGCAACACTGGGGTGGCTTGTTACGTGATGAAGATTCTACACAATGCCACATCTTATTTGTAATAAAGTGAGCTTGTTCAGACATGCTTGCAGAAGTTCAATATCTGTATACTACAACATCAAATTAGAAAAAATGCAGACATTAATGACTTGCATGAGGAAAAAAGCAGCTGTTTCTGAAATGACTATCAGTGACTACAAGCTCTTCCTCACCTGACACCTGTGGAAATGCCCTTT
The DNA here is from genome assembly GCF_062004578.1 of Staurois parvus. NCBI lineage: Eukaryota > Metazoa > Chordata > Amphibia > Anura > Ranidae > Staurois > Staurois parvus. Next base: position 1,499,377 of record NW_028318171.1, read on the forward strand.
CTACATTTAGCCTGTCTGAAAACGCTTGATCGGCCAGGAAAGGTCCAGTGCGTGAAGCAGTCTACCAGTAAAATGTCGAAAAATCTGTGGCTGGCCAGAAAGGAAGGGGCAATAAAGCCAACCAAGCTTTATTGCATTGCACAGGGAGCTGGCTGATAGACTAGTATGAGAGATATGACATCATCAATGTATTGCTGCTCCTTCACTATTCAATAACAGGCTGAAGTGCTTCTTCACCAAGGTATTTTTCTTTAACTGCAGTAGAGCTAGCCATAGACTGATCAAAATCTGATCAGTGTGTGGCCATCCCTGTTTGACAAAAGTTGATATTTTCCCAATCAGCAGCTGTAGCTGCTGATCAGTGTAGTCTGGCAACAACCTTGCTTGTGTGGCTGTAGGAATCTGTACATTTTCTTTTTTGTTTAACCCGCTGGCTGATCGAGAAAAACAACTACTCGTCTTTTGCCATCATAACTGTTTCCCATTTCTGCTTTAACCACTTCCTTTCTTTGTAACAATGACATGCACTGCAAGGATTTTAACCAACTTCATTGTAAATCCTTACCTGCTTCTGCTATGAAGATAATACAAGTCATTCCACTGATATCCTGGAGGTGATTGTAGCCGTAGTAGTGCACTTGCTACAGAAACAATTGAGTACTGTCCGTGACACTTTTTTAATTAGCTCTAACATACAATCAATTTTGAGGATGAGCTTTCGGGGTATGTCCCCTTCTTCAAAGTCCAGACATACTCCGAAAGATAGTCCTCAAAATTGTATGTTAGTGCAAATAAAAAAAATATTACTGATATCCTGAAACAGAATGAAGTGTATAGGGGGCTGAGGGGAGTGGGAGCATATACCTGCTTTAATCACACAAGCAGATATGGTGTTCTAATAAGATAAAAAAAAAGCAGCGAGCCAGTCCCATATGCAAGAAATTCGATTTCTGTTATTTTTAGGCACATAATGTACAGGATGCTTCCAACAATGCCATTGTTATCATGGTGTAATATCTGATTTTTGTCAATTTTGCAAAAACATATCTGACTAACGATTGAAATATAAAGATTAAATGTATTAATCAAGCATAACAAAGTAGCTTTTGTTGCGATTGCATGTGTTATTTACAATTGTCTGATGAAATGGAGTATTGCTTTAAATATCTGAGTATTTTTTCATGATGCTAGATGGCGACCAATGACGCTTTGCACAAGTATGAAGCCTATTACTTGCTGTGATTGCAGTACAAACCTTATAGTTAGCAGTGTGGGGACAGTAGTTGCTTTGTAGACTGCTATATATGACTTTCATTTCCATTTATAAGTAGGGCAGCTGGTTCCCTGCCATGGGAATAATAACATCAGGGTGGATATAGGTAAAGGTTGTTATTTTAGCAGTGAAAGCAGGAGGTGCTACTATGGAATACTTGGCAAAGACATATAAAAGGCCCCTTTCCCTCAATTAGGGCAACATCGCAAAGGCACAGCCCTTCCATGAAACAAGAAAAATAAGCTGCGTTAAACCAGTTTCCATGTGCATTCTAATGATATACACTTCTCTGGCAAATTCCTTAATCAGTAACACACCTCTTCTCACCCTCTACCATCTGTTGGCACTAACTCCCCAGCAAAATGCTTTTTCTCTTACAACAGTTGCTTTCTATGTCAAACCCAACCCAGTACCAACTCACATCTATTACCCTGATTTACTAAGGCTAGGTTCACACCAATGCAGGTTGCGTTTGAGCCGTTTCTGCATTGCGTTTTCGCCGCGTTTTGCATTATTTTTCTTTTTTCTTCTTTTGCTGCTAGGCTGATTTAAAACTCATAAAAAATGCGGCAAAAATGCATCAAAAACACAATACATGATTTTCTGCAGCTTTTCCATTGGTCTATAGAACCAAAAACACAATTTTGTGTGTTCAAAATAGTCCCTTGTAAAAAATCGCACCGGGTGAAAACACGCAGATGTGAACATGTCCCAAAGGAAATCATGTTAAATAGACTGTACTGCATTTCTGCAAAACGCACGCTTTACTTTCAGTGAATTTTCACTTTGCAAACTACATTTTTACTTATCTTAGTGAGTAAGGTGAATTAAAGGAAATACATAATCAAGTTGCAAGGAAAGAAAAAAAAACAAAAAGGAAACAAAAAAAAACAGGATTTCGCTTCCATTGGATTGAACAGTTAAAGTCAGCACAAATTCACCTTTTTCATTTAGCTAAGTGCAATTCTATTTGCAAAAAGAAATTTCACTTGGCTTTGGATTGAGGTTAAGTTGTGCTTACCTCAATTTTCCAATTATAGCAAGCTGGGGTTTTTTTTAGCTTTTTTTTGATGATTAGTGAGAAATGGAAAAATGCTGCTGTGCTTAGGAATAAATCAATACTATCAAAATAACCGTAATGTGCAGCAGTCCTAATTGTGAACTCAAATACACAAAATCATAAATAGGTACCATATGGACCGCGCATATACCTTGCTATTAATAAAACCTTAGTGACACTAAATAAATGACTTGTGACAATCAATAAACATTTGTAAAACTGGTATTAATTATTCTGTCCCAGTGTGTGAAAATAAAGTGCTCAATTCTTGATTGTGACAGGTGCTCCATTGTGCCCAGACTGGTGCCCCACATGGACTTGCACTCACTGTCATCCCATGACCACCTATCTCTAGGATGGTCGTTTGCACTTTTGGGACTATCCCAATGACCATCCTAGAGATAGGTGGCACAGTAGAGCACATCACAATCAAGAATTGAGCACTTTGCACTTAATTTTCACACACTGGGACTAAATTATTAATACCAGTTTTACAAATGTTTATTGATTGTCACAAATCATTTATTTAGTATCACTAAGGTCTCATTAATAGCAAGGTATATGCGTGGTTCATATGGTACCTTTTTTTGATGATTGCATATTCTTTTCAAAGCAAATTTTCACTTTGTTTTACCTCATTCACTAGGAAAAGTGAAAAATTTTCTTTGCAAAGGGAAAAGGCAATTTGAAAGTGAACATATTCTTTCACTCTTGCAGTTGGGGGAGGGGAGTAAATACGTGTGGCTGAGCCACATTTTTACCATAATCACTGCAAAGGCAGAGGACAGGGGAAGGAATATGCTGTGGCTGAGAGCAAACTGTCCCACAACCACATGAGATGCATGTGGTTGTGGCACAGTGGTGCAAGCATTTAGGGGTTAAAATAAGCAGCGAGGAGGGGACATAGTGCCTTCTCAACAGCTGTCAAATGTCCTCTGAAAACTGATCCACTGCATATCGCTCTTCAGAATGCCAACACTTGCTTATATGATCCATTAGTAAATCAATCCATGTGTGTAGTATTGCACACGTACAGCATATATTCAGCTGCAAAAAAGCAATATAAAACACGCAGGCCCTTTGTTACACTTTAGGTGTACACAAATGATCAGAAGATGTCTTCAATTGGTAAGACAACCAGGTTTTTATATGGCAATACCACAGCACTCTATTAAAGGGGTATCAATGGAATAGTGAATAGAGTACACAGAATACACTGACATCCTTTGGAGTTCCCTACCAACCTGATGGAGAAGTACTATCCAGGGGTGGACTGACAACTCATGGGGCCCAGGGCAATAGGGGATCATGGGGCCCCTGTGTCTTCGCCCACACTCAAACCATACCCAAAAAAGCCTATGAAAGGTACCAGGGGCATCTCATGGGGCCCCCTACTGACCCCGGGCCCTCGGGCAGTGCCCAAGTTCCCAAATGGTCAGTCCGCCCCTGGTACTATCATATTCTGCTTCAATCATCTCCAAGTAATACTGTATTTAAGCTCCTCAGTTTCTGTTCAAGTGGAAGATGAAGATAGAAGTCATATATACTGCAGAAAATCAGTTCTAAATAGCAAGTCTTGATATTGCCATTTCATCTGCAGCTGACTGCTACTAACTTTATTAAAGTATATGTAAACCTGATAACTTAAATCTAATTTATACTTTAACATGTTAATGTACATAACATGGTAAAGCTTTTTAAATTTACAGGCATCTATATACTATGTAGTCGAGTTATACTATATGTTCCACTTTAGAAGAGCTCAAATTTAATGGTTCTCATTTAAAAAACATGCACATCAAAATCAAGGCCATATTCCTGATAATTAACTATTTTTTTTAATTAATTTTGCATTATAGTGATATTTTCAGAGCTCAGAAGTTTGTGCCACATTTTGGAAAAATGATTGAAAATATCTTCTTGCCAGTGTTTGAAGCTACTATTAACCCCAGTGCAAACAAAGAACTGAGTGTGTTCCTCAGACACGTAAGTGTATTACTTTGACGTGTAAATGTATAGCGTCATCAATCCTCCACAACTTGATTATCCTTCTGTCCTTATCAAATACTGCAGCCAAAAAATGGTTTACATGACTACATGTATTATAGTGCCTGCCACATGCTCATCTAATACTGTTTAACAGCAAAATTGTTCTCAATAAATCTGCTGTGCTAGGATTTTAAAGAAGCCTTTCTAGAAACATTGTGTATTTGTATGCAGAGTCAGATTTCTGCCAACATAGATCCTACTAACCAATAGTAACAGTAGAAAACATAAATTGCTGAAATCCACATCTAAATGTTATCGGATTCTGAATAACATTCTAAATATTATTTGCTCTGTGTTGTAAAATAAAGGTCTATTTAAGGTTTATTTTAATCATTGAGAATTAAGCCTTTCTACAGCCATGTTTTAGAGTTGAAAAGAGTAGGATCCTTCACCAAGTGTCTATTGTTGTCTGTGTCCTTATTGGGGAATGAACAGGGGCGGACTGACAACTCATGGGGCCCCCGGGCAATAGGGGATTGTGGGGCCCCTTTGTCCTTGCCCAAACTCAAAAAAGCCTATGAAAAAGGTACCAGGGGCATCTCATGGGGTCCCCTACTGACCCCGGACCCTCGGGCAGTGCAGGAGTTTTCAAATGGTCAGTCCACCCCTGGGAATGAACTATTTACAACGTACATTTTAACCCAATTGTGGGTGTATATGGGTAGTCTATGAAAGTAAATCTCCCTGACAGGGACATAGGGTATGATAAAATCTTGACAGAAGTTCAAACCCTTTTCCTTTCTACCCTCCATTCTACTTTTACCTAAGGTTTGGTTGAGGATGGGTTTTTGCTGTAACTAAAAATTTTTTAGCTCTATAAATCATACCAAAGTACAGGGGAAACTCAAAAAATTTGAATATCATGCAAAAGTTCATTTATTTCAGTAATGCAACTTAAAAGGTGAAACTAATATATGAGATAGACTCATTACATGCAAAGCAAGATAGTTCAAGCCATGAATTGTGATAATTGTGATGATTATGGCTTACAGCTCATGAAAACCCCAAATCCACAATCTCAGAAAATTAGAATATTGTGAAAAGGTGCAATATTCTAGGCTCAAAGTGTCCCACTCTAATCAGCTAATTAAGCCATAACACCTGCAAAGGGTTCCTGAGCCTTTAAATGGTCTCTCAGTCTGGTTCAGTAGGAATCACAATCATGGGAAAGACTGCTGACCTGACAGTTGTGCAGAAAACCATCATTGACACCGTCCATAAGGAGGGAAAGCCTCAAAAAGTAATTGCAAAACAATTTGGATGTTCCCAAAGTGCTGTATCAAAGCACATTAATAAAAAGTTATGTGGAAGGGAAAAGTGTGGAAGAAAAAGGTGCACAAGCAGCAGGGATGACCGCAGCCTGGAGAGGATTGTCAGGAAAAGGCCATTCAAAAGTGTTGGGGATTTTCACAAGGAGTGGACTGAGGCTGGAGTCAGTGCATCAAGAGCCACCACACACAGACAGATCCTGGACATGGGCTTCAAATGTCGTATTCCTCTTGTCAAGCCACTCCTGAACAACAAACAACGTCAGAAGCGTCTTACCTGGGCTAAAGAAAAACAGACCTGGTCTGTTGCTCAGTGGTCCAAAGTTCTCTTTTCTGATGAGAGCAACTTTTGCATCTCATTTGTAAACCAAGGACCCAGAGTATGGAGGAAGAATGGAGAGGAACACACTGCAAGATGCTTGAAGTCCAGTGTGAAGTTTCCACAGTCTGTGTTGATTTGGGGATCCATGGCATCTGCTGGTGTTGGTCCACTGTGCTTCATTAAGTCCAGGGTCAACGCAGCCATCTACCTGGAGATTTTGGAGCACTTCATGCTTCCTTCCACAGACAAGCTTTATGGGGATGCTGACTTTATTTTCCAGCAGGACTTGGCATCTGCCCACACTGCCAAAAGCACCAAAACATGGTTCAATGACCGTGGGATTACTGTGCTTGATTGGCCAGCAAACTCGCCTGACCTGGACCCCATAGAGAATCTATGGGGCATTGCCAAGGGAAAGATGAGAGACATGAGACCGAACAATGCAGAAGAGCTGAAGGCCGCTATTGAAGCATCCTGGTCTTCCATAACACCTCAGCAGTGCTACAGGCTGATAGCTTCCATGCCACGCCACATTGAGACAGTAATTGCAGCAAAAGGGGCCCAAATCAAGTACTGAGTACATATGCATGCTTATACTTGTCAGAGGTCTGATATTGTTCCATGTACAATCCTTGTTTTGTTGATTGCATGTTATATTCTAATTTTCTGAGATTGTGGATTTGGGGTTTTCATGAGCTGTAAGCCATATACATCACAGTTATGACAAATCACGGCTTGAACTATCTTGCTTTGCATGTAATGAGTCTATCCCATATATTAGTTTCACCTTTTAAGTTGCATTACTGAAATAAATGAACTTTTGCACTATATTCTAATTTTTCGAGTTTCACCTGTATAGCTTAAGAATGGTGTCAACTTCAAATGGTAGAAACCATATTAATTGTTTGGTACTTTGGCTTTTATTTGACAGATTACTGGCTTTGATAGTGTGGATGATGAGTCTAAACACAGTGGTCACATGTTTTCAACAAAGAGTCCACCACCCGAGGAATGGACCATTGAGAAAAACCCATCATACACTTATTATATCTACTACATGTATGCCAACATCAGAGTGCTGAACAACCTCAGGCGGTAAGTTATAAATTGCTACATACTGTATGTTCTAGATTATCTAGATCTTATACATAAAATAACATCCTCAATTTTTATATTGTAATTTTACATAGTTATTGATATCTATCTAGAGGCTATGCCTAGGATTCAGAACCATAGATGCAGTTTAATACAATCTATTAAATTGAGAAAGTTATAGCAAATTTGGTTTGCACCAAAATTCTAGAAATCAATTTTCCATTTTTATATAAATGTTCAATTCAGTATTTCTCAATGGATGCAGGAATGCAGCCAGAGAGAAGGAGAAATGTAAAGAAATGTAAAGAAGCAGTGTAAAGAAAATCTTCATCACCCCCCACAAGTAGTACAGTGTCACTATGGTGACACTGTACTGCTAGGGTGACAGTATATAAATGAAAAAAACATAAATAATAATATAAAAATGTTATAAACTAATTGGGTTATTTTTTTTTTTAACTAAAAAGATAGTTGAATACATTTTGGCCACAATTTATGAAGAAAGATTATTTATTTGCAAAATTTTATAAGAAAAACACTTTTTGTTCAAAATTTTTGGCCTTTTTTATTTATATAGCAAAATAATAAAAATCCCAGAGGTGAATAAATACCACCCAAATAAAGTTTTATCTGTCTCAAAAAGATGCTAAAAATGTCATATGGGTACAGTGTTGCATGACCGCACAATTCTCATTCAAAGTGTGATAGCACTGAAAGCTGAAAATTGGCCTGGACTGGAAGGGGGTGAAAGTGTCCGGACTTGAAGTGGTTAAAGTGTTATTCCAGTCAAATTCGAACTAAGTCTAAATCTTCTTCCACCCCCATTCTAAGATTATTCAAAATATCTTGCAAAGGAAAGATGTCTATACTTACCTATTCTGAAGGTCAATCACATGGTTGGGTCCCAGCACTAGCTTCAGTGTAGAGCAAGGACAGCTGAGAACGGATGCTCCATAGTAAGCCTATGAATGATGTAATTGGCCATGCTCTGCCTCTCAGCCATTGTTGCTGCCTCTCGCCCTCGCTTTTTAAAATTTAGACATTTTTTACTGTTATTACGTATTTGTTTTTACTATTTATATACTATTTATGATGGATTGCAGATTTCCAGTTTGCTTCACAGTGCATTCACAGAAGGTGCTTTTCAATCTGCATAACATTTACACAAAAATGTTCAAACTGGTCCTGTTCTTCTGGCAGACTTCCTTCTAGGGAAATGAGTTGCTGCTGTATGGTGAATTTTACATAGCGGTAGCGGCCAGATTGATCAAGTGTAACAAATTATATCATTAATATTTGGCATTTATGGAAGCCCTAACTTGTTATCAAGCATCACATCCAGGCTTTTGATGGGAAAAAACAATCTTTTAGATTTATAGTGATCTTCCTAAACCTTACTGTATGCCATTCATATCATCAAAGAATAAATTAAAAACTCTTGGAACAGCCATTGTGTTACTTCTAGTCAGATATCTATGATATAAGGATCTTCTGCTCTAGTTTTAGACAACTAATGATGGTACTTATCATGATTTGGTCAGCTTATATTTTTGAATATGACATGTTCACAAGTTAGATATTGTAATTTAATACAATTATGGCTTTAATTGTTTTTATTTTACTTTGATAGCAATAAATATTGCTATGTATCGCCAACATTTTCTTTGGTGCAATATGAAGCAATATTTCTCTTGGAATGACCTTTTGGGCTTGATTACATTACTTATTGTTATTGTATCTGTTGAACTCAGGAAAGGAGGGCTCTTTCCAATAATACAATTTATGTAACCCTATGACTCCAGAATTCCTAATTTTTAGGTTTAGAGAATCTTTTCTGAGTTTTGATGTCTATGAAATGTTTTACATATAGACAATTAAATGACACAGGATTCACAAAGCACTGTGAGTTTCCTAAAGAAAGTGCACAGTAAACGCTGTTCACTTGTAGACTTTGTATATATGTGTTTCATACATTAATTCATATTTACCTGACTAAATTATTTTGTTAATGTATTTTAAATGCTAACCATAATAGGTATTTTGTATACAAAATTACTATGATTACCTTTGAATGTAATGCTAGCCTTAAGCTGCTCTCAGAGTACAGACATTAGATATGCAAGTGTCACAACTGTCAAAAGATATTTTCTCCTGAAAGATATTTATATAAACCTACATGCTCAGATTGCTCAAGTGTGTATGCGATAGTTATAGAGGAAGTTGGGTATAAGGCATGCACAGCATTGTTGTATCTTGTGAAAAATAGCAAACAGCCAAAAAAGTTCAACAGGGTTCTTCCCCAGATATTAATCAGACAGCTTCCAAAAGTCACAATTTCCTGATATGTCTGTAACCAGCCAGATTAGATGTAGTGTTGTACCATTTATGTACCAAAAAAGTGTCTCTTTTAAGTAACACATGGTGCATTGATATATTTCATTACACATGAAAGTACTACAGGAGATTCATTAACAATTATGTTCATGATAATTTATGAGTTTTGTTGCTGTTTTATGGAGCCCATGCATCTCAATCTAAACTTAAACATTTGACCAATAATCCCCAATATTTTAAAATCATGCAAATGTTCACAAGGCCATTGGTTGTAATCTAGATGATGGGTTAAGTGCCAGGATGAGTGGGCTTTAATCGCAACTCGAAGGGAGGTACCGTTTTGGCCCATGATCCAAAGCATTACATAGGGATCAGTTTGAATACAACACACAGGTATGTGCAGGCACCAGATAGCACTGTTGAAATCCTATGCATTGTTTTGGCCATGTTAAATCCAAGATCCCTTTAACTTTGCACCTCAGAGGCAGGTGAATAACTGTTGTAAAAAGGTCATAGAACATCTCTGTTATGCTTTAGGGATACTTATTAACTTTAGAAACAATATATATCTATATTTGTATTTATGAATTAAAAAGTTATGTTTAATTAATGTTTAATCCCCAGCAGGTGTATAGCTACAGGAATTGCTGAAAACCCCCCCCCACACACACTTTTACTGTATTTACTAGTTTATATATGTTACACATATTAGTGAAAGGGCTTTATTTGTACAATTGCCTATTAGTATTATGCCAATGCATGGCTGAGACATACAAAAAAGACAATGCTAGCCTTCCTCACAACACTAACCTTGCCAGGAGGAAAATGGGGACTCTGTAAAGTAAAGGTCTGAAAGGTTCAGGGAACTCTGGGGAGGTGACTTCCCTGGATTCTCTGCTTGTATCTGTAGAGCTACCTCCATAGGAGTCGCTTCCCCTAATAGTGTAGAGGTTGTCAGTTCACATAAGCACAAGCGCATTAATTCCAGCTTCAATAAACAGTCTAGGAGTTTGTATTTTTGTTGCTTTGCAGAACTTGTTGCAGGAGAGGGATTGGGGCATGGGATACTCCAAAACGCTTAGTAGCATTAAGCTGAGGACACTCTTCTCCTTGTTGATATAGCACTAAACCTTCACAGCTGGGGACCATGAGGTAGTCTCAGATCAATCTAAGGCCTTTAAGCTGAGGACCCTGAGGCAAGTTTTTTAGCATCTGGTTACCCTGCACGAATGCACAACTTTACATAAGCAGTGCAGTTGTTGGGGTGCTGCATAGTCAAAGGGGTCAGGGTGTCTTACTCACAAGATCCCAGTACAGCTACCTCCTTCCAGCTTCCTTTGGACACGGTCCAGTGAGTGACACTTTCCCTCCAGATTCGAACCCCTGGTAGAGAAATCCTGAATCCAATTTCACATTAGTCCCAAGTCCCAGCCCTGCCACAGGCAAGACCTAGCAAACCAGCAACTCAGTCCAAAAGGTGCTTCAGGGACTAATCAACCACCTGAATCTCTCGGAACTTTCACTGACAAAAACAACAGTCTCCTTAGGGCTTCAGGCTATTTAACACCTCCCAGACCACCTTCTGGGCACACCACCCAACCAAACTCTCAGTCTGTGAAGCCATGAGCAGAAGAGAGAAAATGATTACTGCTCCCCTAAATACAGAAGTAGAAGAGAGCTAAATTTACCTAGCATCCTACACTAGGAGGGTGCTACACATCATTAAATGAATTTCAATATTAGGTATAAAAGTCTAATATTTTAAATTACATATTTGAGTTGTGATTCTGTCCTGCCTTGCAGAGTATACACATGTCTCCTAGGTACCACCACTCTAGTGTCTATCAAGCAGGGGCGGACTGACAACTCATGGGGCCCCTGGCAATAGGGGATCATGGAGCCCCTGTGTCCTTGCCCAAACTCAAAAAAGCTTATGAAAAAGGTACCAGGGTCATCTCATGGAGCCCCCTACTGACCCCGGGCCCTGGCAGTGCCCGAGTTTCCAAATGGTCAGTCTGCCCATGCTACCAAGGTGAACCCAACATGTGCCTTTACCTCATTCAAGAAAAGGGCCTCTTCTATGTTTGGCAGCCCCATCCCTCTTAGTCGGAGCATCATGAATAAACCCAAATAAAACACAGGAAGAACATGAACTTCATGGATGTGATGTCCTAGGTGGGAAGTGAACTGAAGACTAGAGCTGCAAGACAAACTCCTTACCACTATTATCTTTGTACTTGCACAAAGCTAACTATTATTTGGTATTGTTGCATTTTTAGTAACTATCGGACTGATTTTGCTGTAAAATACTAAAATAAAAGCAGGTTTAATCTGGTTATTTATAACACTTTGGAATTGCAACATGATTCTTCCTAATATATATGACCCATATTATTTACCATTTTAGTTTTTGTCCTACCCATCAAAAAAATTCCTTAAAGCAAGAATGTGAGCGAGCCAAATACTACTTCATATTCTACATCCACCCCATGGGAAAATTATTATTTTGCAATAATAGTTGGATTACTTTACATGTCTTAGTTATCAGTGACATATCTCTTAACTAGATGTCAATAGTGCAAATCTCATTAACTGCATACAATATGCCTGTAAATCAGGTACTTTTTCTCTTGTAAACTAATAATTACCCTGATGTGTATGAAATGCAGAATTTATTAAGGCATTGTCTGAATTACAATAGGCTTGTAAATTCAGAGATTACAATAAATGTGGTAAATGTAGTGCTAAGTTTACAAGCTAATAGTTGGCATTCAAGGGGGGTCAATTCACTAAGAGTTAACTACTGAATAAATGCGGTAAAATAATGCATGCGGTAAAACTTTTACAAATGTGCAATTCACTAAGAATTTTGTGGTAAATAACTCATGCAGTAAAAAATCGTTATTGCGGTATTTACCGCATATTTTCATGCAGTAATTTATCGTACAGAGGCTGGTTGTAAAAAACAAGAATTTCCGGCAATTCTAAATTACTTAAAAAAAACCTTTGGGTCTGGTGTGGATTTTGAGGGTAGCCCCCATGCCAAAACATTTTTAAAAATTGTGTGGGGCCCCCCTAAAGTCCATACCAGACCCTTATCCAAGCATGCAGCTTGGCTGGTCAGGAAAGGGGGGGGATGAGCGAACGCCCCCCCCCTCTTGAATCATACCAGGCTACATGCCCTCAACATGGCGGGGTGCTTTGTGGCAGGGAGACTCACCCCCAAAGCATGTTGCCCCCATGTTAATGGGAACAAGGGCCTCTTCCCCACAACCTTGTCCGGTGGTTGTAGGGGTCTGGGGGTGAGGGGCTTATCAGGATCTGGAAGCCCCCTGTAACAAGGGATCCCTCAGATCCCGCATTGTCTGAATTACAATAGGCTTGTAAATTCAGAGATTACAATAAATGTGGTAAATGTAGTGCTAAGTTTACAAGCTAATAGTTGGCATTCAAGGGGGGTCAATTCACTAAGAGTTAACTACTGAATAAATGCGGTAAAATAATGCATGCGGTAAAACTTTTACAAATGTGCAATTCACTAAGAATTTTGTGGTAAATAACTCATGCAGTAAAAAATCGTTATTGCGGTATTTACCGCATATTTTCATGCAGTAATTTATCGTACAGAGGCTGGTTGTAAAAAACAAGAATTTCCGGCAATTCTAAATTACTTAAAAAAACCTTTGGGTCTGGTGTGGATTTTGAGGGTATCCCCCATGCCAAAACATTTTTAAAAATTGTGTGGGGCCCCCCTAAAGTCCATACCAGACCCTTATCCAAGCATGCAGCTTGGCTGGTCAGGAAAGGGGGGGGGATGAGCAAACGCCCCCCCCCCCTCTTGAATCATACCAGGCTACATGCCCTCAACATGGCGGGGTGCTTTGTGGCAGGGAGACTCACCCCCAAAGCATGTTGCCCCCATGTTAATGGGAACAAGGGCCTCTTCCCCACAACCTTGTCCGGTGGTTGTAGGGGTCTGGGGGTGAGGGGCTTATCAGGATCTGGAAGCCCCCTGTAACAAGGGATCCCTCAGATCCCAGCTCCCCCCCCCACGTGAATGAGATTTTGGGTTTTTTATTAAAAAAAACAAAAATAAAAAAAAGTCCCCAGTGCAGATCTATTGTCAATCACAATGCCCGCCACTGACCCCAAAAAAGAAAAAAAAAGCTTAGCTCTTCTAGCTTCCACAGTCTGACAGCTCCGCCAGCCTGACAGTTCTTAAATATCACCAGGGCATGCAGGGTAGATGATGCCACAAGGGGGTGGGGCAACCTGGGTGATGTCACTGGTTGCCCCTTCCCCTTAGATACGTAAGAACTTTCAAGCCAGTGGAGCTTTCAGACGGTGGGAGCCAGTGTCGAGAGAGGCTGCCTTTTTTTTTCTTTTTCTTTTTCTGTCTGCTGCGGTTTTTTCACACTACACTTTTGTTTTTTGAATGAGTAGCAGTACCAGGTACCCCATACTCATTCACAAAGGGGGGGCTGAGATCTGGGGGGCCCTTTGTTAAAGGGGGTTTCCAGATTCTGTTAAGCCCCCCTGCCCGCAGGCCCCCACAACCACCGGCCAAGGTTGTGGATAAGAGGCCATTAAAAATTTTGGGGTGGGCGTTTCTCTCAAAATTCATACTAGACTCAAAGTTCTTGGTATGGATTATTTTATAGTTGTCAGCAATGCTTGTTTTTTACATTCAGCTGATGAGTCATCTGTGTTAAGGGCTCACCAGCCGGCTACTTTAACAACCAGCTCTGAAAAAATACCGCATGTGATACCGCCAGCAAAACCCTGATGGTAAATATTGCATCTTTTTTTACACTCGGTTTCGTTTGTGAATTGGACTTAACAGATTACTGCATTTTATTTGTGGTATTTACCAGCACATGCGTTAAATAACGCATAATCATTTTTTTTAGTGCATTTGATATTTTGTTACCGCATACAATAATTTATGCAAATGAGTCACGTGACCAAGTTATCGTATGGTAACTTTTTGTGAATTGCTCCATTCTAACTAGACATTTTGGTTATGTGAATGCTTACTGCTGTGTGGTAGCTGCTTTATTTACTAGATTTACATTGGATAAAAACCTTCAAGTTGTAATCTTGGTTTGACATTTTATTGTTTAAGTCAGTGATACTTAAAGGAGAAGTTTAGGATTTTGTTTTTTTTAAATTAAACTTACCTAGGTAGATGCAGCATCAATCCGATGCTACATCTGTTCCCCATTGGTTCTAAAGGTGAGAACTGACACTGCTGATCACTCAGTTCTCTCCCTCTGCTCTGAGCAGAGAGCCAGGACTGTCAGTCTCTGGCTCTCTGCTCTGCCCCCCAGCGCTCACTGTAGTGCTGGGCTGTGAAGCGGAAGGGAGAGGCTTGCTCAGGCAAGGTGCCTGTCCAGGGATCTGGGTGGATCCCAACTTTAAAGTCAGGATCTTTCCCCAGGCTGGACCGGCTGCATGATGTCAGTCGACAGTGACCGTAAGCCCGTTGTCGGCTGAAAAGGAGTCACAGGAGTACAGAATGAACTGCGAAACAAGCTGCACTTCTCATTTAAAAGCATTTCTAAACCCAAAAACAAAACTTAGTATATTACAGATTATCAGTTTTTTTACGATGTGGTGGCTGCTTTCGTTTTCTGTTTGGATTTTCCCCTTAATACTACCCAGAGATTCTGCCAGTAATACACGTCCTGTCCTAGGGTGGCAATGCTCGCTCCCTCTACTCACCCTACTGTATCAGGACAACAGAAACAGGATAGAACTATTGAAACCTTTCCCTTACTTTATAACATAGATGGGAAGAGTTGCTCAGAACAATGTAAAAGAAAAAATGCAGAACAGGCAGAGAACACAAAAAGTTGTTAGCTTACAAGATTTAAGCAATATCAACATATTTTTTATATCAACGAACTTTTGAAACAGATATAACAAAACCTTTAATTGTAGATTTAACAGACTCAAAGGGCGCTAATAAGAGAAGTTCATAATTATGGTTGGATGACCATAGACATCAGACAGTGGCCACAACATTTTTTTCAAGCAGTTCATATTACCATAGCATGGATTTTTATTTCTACTGAGGAGAAATGATCACAGCAAGCAGATAACCCAAGCACTAACCTAATATTTGGAAATCAAAATTAGTTGGCCAAACATCCCCTCCCTCTTAGATTGTAAGCTCCAAGGAGCAGGACCCTCCTATCCCTCTTGTATTGAACTGTATCGTTGCTGTATTGTCTTCCTTTATATTGTAAAGCGCTGAGCAAACTGTTGGCGCTATATAAATCCTGTATAATAATAATAAGTATAGTCAGTTATTCTATTATGAGATAGCTTGACTCTGCTGATATCCTATGCTACCTATAAACATGACAATTGCCAGCCAGACTGAGCAACAATCTTCTCATATCTTCTGATGCCTTAGCTTCTTTCTAATAGTGCATGTGTACCAATATTTTTGCTGTGATGTCAGAGCAACCTTCTGCACAACTGATCAGTTGTGGTTCAGCTGTATTTTTAAAAGACTTGGGAACCACCGAAATTCAGAAAAACTGTGCAGCATGGTATAGGAAGCTTCTAGAAGCCATGCCTGGTGAGTTGCAAAAACACAACCGTAGCAAATTCTACCAGGGAGGCTATGGTAGAAAGATGGGACCTGGGGCAATGGCACTCAAGCAGATATAAAAAGAAAGAGTCTTTTGATCTCTTTCTCCTAGAAATCCAAGCTGCCAAAAGTAACATCAATTCGGATTCAGCTTGAGACATCTGAATTCATTAATTTTGAGTCTGAATTTAACGTCATCCAAATTTCAGGCTCTACCCTAGTCAGAACCAATGCTTTTAACTGAAATTCCTGCAATGCCAAGACATGCAGCATAAGTGTGTACAGTGATTGGAGGAGATATCTTGAACAACTTAACAAAGCTGAATCTTACTATGTGATACATGAATTTTGAAAAGTATCTACAATATTTTCACGGTATGTGGATATTTCCTTATCTGAAGATTGATGTTTGATGGCAACTAAGCAAATTGAAAAAGTACCTGTGAAATTCCAAATAACTGTCCTATAGGTAATAATGCAGAGATCTCCCAACATGCATTGGATAGTAGATGTGTATATTGATCAAAATTATTAAAAAAAGCATTTTTTGACAAATAATTAGATTGCTGCATTGAATGCCAATCAAAAGAATCTGAAAGACTACCATCTAGAGCAGTGGTCTCCAAACTAGCCTGGGGACGGATGTGGCCCTTTACTTAGTTTTATCTGGCCCTTGGGGCACTATTCCATCCACTGACTCCAACATTGGGACATCATTCCGGCCATTGACACCAAAAATGGGGCACAAACCCTCCCATGTACATAAATGATAGTATACAATTCCACTCAATATCATCAACAATGGGGCACTATTCCTCCCAATGACCTAAGTGATATGGCACTATTTTTCTTGCTGACACCTACAGTGGGGCACAATTCCTTCCAAAAACACAAATGATAGGGCACACTTCCTTCCACTGACACCAGCAGTTGGGCACTATTAATTCCACTGACACCTACAGTAGAGCACAATTCCTCTCACTGACACCAGTGCTGGGATACAACTCCTTCCAATGACACCAATCATGGGGCACAATTCCCCCAAGTAACACCAAGGTTGGGTTATTGCTTCTCCCACTGATACCAATGACAAGCCACTATTCCACCCACTGACACCTGTGATGGGACACAATTCCTCCCACTGACATCAACAATGGGCCACAATTCCTCCTGACACCAATGATTAGGAACTATTCCTTCCACTGACATCAACGGTGGGGTACGATTCCTCTCCTAATTCCAATGATTGGGTGTTGTTTACTCCCAGTGAAGCCAGGGCATTTACTGCTCTGACTTTCACAGTCCGGCTCCCCTAAAGTTTGAAAGACCATTAACTGGCCCTCTGTTTAGAAACTTTGGAGACCCCTAATCTAGAGAGTCATTTTAAATGTTATCAGGGTTAATGGAAAAAAAAACAATTTTCACCTTTCTTGATGATTTCAACAGTTTTAAAATGCAAAGCTTGGTTATTATTTCTGTTGTATTTAATTACTTTTATTTATAAACGCATCACTTTATTTACAGGGAGAGAGGAATGAACACTTTCCTTTTCCGTCCTCACTGTGGAGAGGCTGGTGCTATCACTCACTTACTGGCATCATTTATGACAGCAGACAACATCTCTCACGGCTTAAACCTTAAGAAGGTACACTTGTTTGTTAATGGTTAACATACATTGATAGCATGTATAACACAATTTACTTTTCTGCCATACTGGTATTTGGAACTCCAGTACTGATGCCTATACATTTGAGGAAAGCATATTTTGCAAATATTAAAAAATGTTCCTACTAAAGGTACCACAGGATGTGTTGAACCTCAAACAATTCTAGAGAGTACTATCTACAAGGCCAAAAGTTTGTGGACACTTGATCCTTACAGGTAACGTAGCAGAACATAAGTAAATTTCGGGTGCAATTTCTGAACCACGTTGTGAAACAAATGTTAAAAAACAGTAATGGCCATTTTCTAGGCAAGGAATTGTCAAACAAATTGCACAGAGGGCTGGGCACCACCCAAGACAACATGCACCAAAGCAAAAAACATTTTAAAAAAAGAAATGTGGGGGGAGTAGTGTTTTCAATAATGTTTTAATTGAAACATTGAAAATGCTAAATTCCTTTACAAACCATGCCAGGGAGATGTCCTTAGCCTACCTGTGAAGCAGTGCATCTGAATACAATGCATTGCAATGCAATTAAAATGTTCAGATGTGAGAGACCTCTCAGAAATTTTCCCCAGACAACATAGCTACTGCAGATAGAAGACTAAAGCAGAACCTGGATACATACCCACCTTGTAAACTGAACAGTCAAGGAGAAGAAATTTGACAGGGTTATCCATATGTTATTTTGTTCTCTCCACCTGTCAGCATACTAACCACCAGCACATATGCACTTTTGCAGAGCTTAATTGGCTACAAGTGCTGGCCTTCTTTCAGCAAATCTGAGTGCTGCTACACAGGGGTTTGCAGGAGGGGGGGGGGATCAAGACATATTTAGGTTGCATATTTGCATTCATATATGTATTTTTAATAATACATAGTTGGGTTAATTGGTGTTCTTAGCATGTGCTTGGAGTTCAGATTTCAAGTACTGATGATGGTGCCAATTAGATCAGGCCTTCCCAAGAAGGTGTAATGTACTTAAAATACAAGTAATGGAAAAACATTTGTTTCTCCCTCTCTCTTTGACCTGTTTACTGTTTACCAGAACAGAAATAGAGAAATCTTCCAAAGGGGTGTAGCACCCTCCTAGTTAGATGCTAGATGTATGGCAAATTTAGCGTTTTGGCTTCACTGTGGAAGTCGAGACATAATTGTGTTTTGCCTACTCTGAGTTTTACAGCTGCAGGCTTGCCTGTCTCTCCGTCTTTCCAGATATATCTGGAAACATAGTTAGCAGGAGAGGGTAATGTCTGAGCTGGCCCTGTATACAAGCTCAGTCAATCCCTGGTCAGGAAAGTGGCCAGCAGGGGACTGAGAGAGGTATATAAAGATGAGAGCAGAGGGTCCTTCGCCTGCTGGAGATGGACCCAGCCTGGAAGTGCTATCAAACCTTCCTAGGCTTAGGAGAGGCCTAAAGAAGTTCCAGAGGACTCTAGCTCACCAAGGAGCAGAAGAGTCATCCCCTAAAGTTGCAGGAACGTTAGAGCAACACCTAGAAAGGAACTTTCTGGAATACCTTGTGTCAAAGTCAGCTAAAGTGAAGGAGGCCTTCAGTTTGCCTGGATCACAGTGAGTAGGCCGCAGAGAATCCTGAGAGAGTAACTGCTGCTTGTGCCCATCTGGATAGAGGGACTGTTCCAGACCTAGCTGCCTGGGCTGCTCTGTTAGAGGAAGCCTCCTTGTGATAAAAGCTGTTGCTACCCTTTTTGTGGAGGAAACTCTTTGTGTTATTCATCTTTTTCAAGATAATGTCCTCAGTTGAAAAAGTTCTATCTATCAAACAAATAAAACATCAAAAAAGAACAACTCCTGCCTCATCACTGTCTGAGAACTGAGGGAGATTTAACCCCCGAGATGAAAATACCTTGTGCCTGGCTGATTGTACCATTAAGGGATAAGAACCAGGGCTTAGCAGCAGGACCAATCACTGGGTCTGCGCTACAGGGGACACTAGTTCTGGTGACCCCGGTGATAGCCTGGGAGTCCCTCACTTTGGGAAAGGGGGATTTCTTCTCACTTTCTGTTTTGGCTGTGGGATAGGAAATGAAGAGAAATCTCCTTAATGGTACACATATGGCCATACCCTATTCAAAATGAAAAACAATCCCTTTAGTTCTACTTTCAAGCTAAGTACTGAAGCTAAATTAAGTCTGTTTGCTGTTCACAGCAAAAATTAGTCAAACAGCATCACAACTCTGCAAATCAATGCATAACTTCAATACAGGTATCAAAAGAAAATTGTGGCTGCAGTGATAGTGATTGGTGTTGTTTAGGCTTTGTATATTTTCTATTTCTTCTCATGGTGTGCATTGCCTTTGTTGTATAACTGAAAATTATTTCATTTTTCAGAGCCCTGTGTTGCAATACCTATACTTTTTGACCAAAATCCCCATTGCTATGTCTCCACTGAGTAACAACAGTCTGTTTCTGGAGTATGCCAAGAACCCTTTGCTGGACTTCCATGAAAAAGGCTTGGTGGTCTCATTGTCTACAGATGACCCTATGCAGTTCCATTATACCAAGGTAAAATCAAGATACAGTGTTTTTGCTGTTTTTCTTTTTAGTGTATAATATGTGCTTCAAATGAAGGGACAAGCAAAAAAAATCAGTAACTTTACAAGAGTGCATAAGCACATTCCTGACATGTCACCGCATACAGCAACTGTAGAATTTTTCAAAAAAGGAAACTGCAATATTTATCATTAAAAATCCATCCTTGTGCTTCAGGTCAATGACTTTTCTTATTATGAGAAGGTACCATCTGTTTGCTGCAGGCAAGAGATATTTTTTCAATCTCCGATCTCCCAGTAGTCAGACTATAACATTGCAACTTTGTAACAAGACACAAGGAGAGAAACTTTAGCAGGGGCCAATCTACGTCAAGATCCATTGACACGTGGATACATGGTAATGCACACCAAGGCACTATACACGTTAGTGTGTTGCAGTGCCATCTATTTTCAATAGCATGCCAATGCAAAGAACCAGCACATGATAATGTACTATCATGCGTTGTGGTGAGCTTTGTTACAAAAAATAGTATGTGTCTAATTTTCAGTCTGTTGTGATGCTTTGGAAGCCTAGTCAAATGAATGGGCTGCCTTAACCATTTGCTCTCCTGAGGATTTACCCCCCTTCCTGACCAGGACATTTTTTGCGTTACAGCGCTGCGTTACTTTGACTGACAATTGCGCGGTCATGCAACTCTGCACCCAAATGAAATATACGTCCTTTTTTCCCACTAGTTGATCTTTACTTTGGTAGATCGCCTGTGTGTTTTTTATTTTTTGCACTATAAAAAAAAGATAATTTTGAAAAAATAACAATATTTTTGACTTTTTGCTATTAAACATGTCCAGTAAAAAAATTTTAAAAATCAGATTTCGTCATAAATTTAGGCCAAAATGTATTCTGCTACATATCTTTGCTAAAAAAAATTCCCAATATATGTAAATGAATTGGTTTACGTGAAAGTAATAGCATTTACAAATGACTGTATATATACTAGAATTTATTTTAATTTTTACTAGTAATGGCAGCGATCAGCGACTTATAGTGGGACTGCAGCACTGCGGCGGGCATTCTGGCACTGGGGGGAACTGACTTGTGTCACTGACATCCCCAGCGACACCAATACAGTGATCAGTGCTAAAAAAGCACTGACACTGTACTAATGGCACTGGGCAGGAAGGGGTTAACATGAGGTGCGATCAAAGGGTTAATTGTGTGCTGGGTGTGGTTTACTAGGGGGTCCTGTCTTTGTGCTTCACTATAAGCATACTGCTTTGTATGGCTGTGCTGTGCATAGCCATGCAAAGCAGTGTGCACAAGCTGACAGGGAGGAAAACTGTTTTGTTTACAAACAGTTCTCTTCCCAGGGCGGGACCCAATGATTGACAGCCGCGGCCACGAATGGCGGCGCAGGTAGGGCCCCATACCTGGAAATGCTGGCCTTATGCACACAGGATGTTTTGAAAACTCTCCTATTAGCTTTTCCTCCTGGCAGCAGCGTTTTTGTTGGAAAAACACCTGACGCTTGCAAAAGTGGACAAGTTAATTCATTTTTTGGCTAGAATAATAATTTATTCTGGCCATTTAAAATTAATGTTCAAACGTGTCTAGCATTAACACATACAGTATTTACAAGCATTTTTTCTGCCAAAACGCTGCTGCTCCTGGATGCAGTGGCAGTGGGTTTTATCTTCCTGCCTCTAAACTCTCCTACTACTAAACACTGATAAAAGTCTATGTGTGCATGGACACATAGGCTACCATGGAGGGGCGTTTGGAAGCAGGAAAAAAAAAGCCTGATGCCCCTAAAAAGCGACAGTAAAAATGTCCTATGTGCATGAGGCCCAAAGTCTAAGTTTATTCAAAACATTTTTGCCAGAACAATCAGCACAATGAACCATACTTACAATCAATGTAACGTGAATCTTGTGTTGCTGGCTGTGATTTAGTTGAATTCTTCAGTCCTCTGATCCCACCCCACAGCAGCAATCTTCCAGTGCTGTGGGGGTTAAATTGAACTGAAGGATCTGACATATGCACTTGTCAAGATTGCCAACTATGCCTACCCTTTCTGTCCACCCCCCCCCCCTTCATTTATAAAAGCTGCACTATAGCTTCCATGAATGAAAAACATTCTAAGAAATGTAGGACAGGCAGATGAATGAAAGGTCTACCTCTTCCATTCATAGATCACCAGTCCTATAGCTTCCATGAAGGAAAAACCTTCTAAGAAATGTAAGACAGGCAGATGAATGAAAGGTCCACCTCGTCTATTCATAGATCACCTATAGCTTCCATGAATGAAAAACGTTCTAAGAAATGTAGGACAGGCAGACCAATGAAATGCCCACCTCTTCCACTCATAGATCACCTTACCACACTGCGATGATTCAATACATACTCGTGAGCCTTCAGGCATTTGTGAACACAGTCATGTGCCAGGATTTACATGAACATGCGATATCTGTGCCAGCATCCAGGTAGAGGATGCTGATCCTATGTGGTGTATGAACAAAGATGGCACCCTAAAAGCATGGAAGGAACTGACAATGGCTCTGACCTATCTGAGAGTAATAAATACCTCAAAGTATTACAGTTTACATAGTATCAATGCACTTACCATGGAAATATATAGTATGTCTTATGCTAGGCCCATCTTAGCCTTGGACAGAGGGAGATAGAATGTCAAAGTGTACAGTTGTGTTCAAAATAATAGCAGTCAGACATCACTAACCTGATCAATCACTGTTTTTGGTAGAAATGATATTTCTACATGGCAAATAATTTACTAGCAGGTGTAGTAGAGTAATAGAAATCCAACAGACCCAACAGTCATGACATGCATGCTGCTGATTCTGTGTAATTGAATCACTACTTGAAAGGGGCATGTTCAAAATAATAGCAGTGTGGGGTTCTATTAGTGAGGTCATTCATTCTTTGAAAAACAGGTGGCAATTATTGCCCTTATTTAAGGAAGGAAGGCAGCAAATGTTGTACATGCTGGTTACAGTGCATTTCTCTCTGAAATTCTGAGGAAAATGGATCATTCCAGACATTGTTCAGTACCTTGATTAAAAAGTTGATCGGAGAGGGGTAAACATATAAAGAAGTGCAGAAAATGATAGGCTGCTCAGCTAAAATGATCGCAAATACTTTAAAATGGCAACCAAAACCTGAAAGATGTGGAATAAAGCGAAAAACTACCATTCGAATGGATAGAAGAATAGCCAAAATGACAAGGACTCAGCCAACAATCAGCTCCAGGAAGATCAAAGAAGGTGTAAAGTTACCTGTGAGTACTGTTACAATTAGAAGACGCCTATGTGAAGCCAAGCTATCTGCAAGAGGCCCCTGCAAAGTCCCACTGTTGAAAAAAAGACATGTGCTGAAGAGGTTACAATTTGCCAAAGAGCACATTGACTGGCCTAAAGAGAAATGGCGCAACATTTTGTGGACTGATGAAAGTAAGATTGTTCTTTTTGGGTCTAGTGGCCGGAGACAGTTTGTCAGACAACCCCCAAACACTGAATTCAAGCCACAGTACACTGTGAAGACAGTGAAGCATGGTTGTGCAAGCATCATGATATGGGGATGTTGCTCATACTATGGTGTTGGGCCTATTTATCGCATACCAGGGATCATGGATCAGTTTGAATACATCAAAATACTTGAAGAGGTCATGCTTCCTTATGCTGAAGAGGAAATGCCCTTGAAATGGGTGTTCCAACAAGACAACGACCCCAAACACACCAGTAAACGTGCAACATCTTGGTTCCAGACCAACAAGATTGACGTTATGGAGTGGCCAGCCCAATCCCCGGATCTTAATCCAATAGAAAACTTGTGGGGTGACATCAAAAATGCAGTTTCTGAGGCAAAACCAAGAAATAGAGAAGAACTGTGGAATGTAGTCCAATCATCCTGGGCTGGAATACCTGTTCACAGGTGCCAGAAGTTGGTTTACTCCATGCAACACAGATGTACAGCAGTTCTCAGAAACAGCGCTTATACAACTAAATATTAATTAAGTGATTCAAAGGAAAGCAAAATCTTCAAACATTTTTCAGTTTATATAGTGAATAATATTCACTTTTCTTCAATTTTTTTAGAGGAACAACAGAAATTTGATATATTTTTCGTCATGTTTTGATTTGGAATAGAATGTGTAGTGTTCCCAATGCATTTGTGTGTATGGAAGTAAAAGCTATTAGAAGGATTTTGAGCTTTATTCACTTTTATCAACACACTGCTATTATTATGAACACAACTGTATGTACATCCTAAATCGGCCTATTTGACCTGATAAGCACTCCAAGAGCCAACCGAAGAAGCACATGTAGCAGACTGACAATGCTGTTACCATTTGTAAGGACTTGGCTTAGCATTGTCATTCTATAACAGGAAGTGCTGTTACTGGCAGGATCTCCAGGTAAGGCACTGTTTAATATATGCACAAAAATGATTCCTTATGAAAACTATAGAGTAAGACATAATGTCAAACACACTAAAAGTAGATTTTGTATTGTATTATACTTTAAAGTTTTTTTTTTTATTGCAGTGCAAATATATTTTAGGTCTTAAGAGATTACTGTACACATTGATTCAATGGAAGTACTGCAGGGGCGGCTATAACAGCTGCAGACTGCTATACACTGAAGTCTCAGTGCTGTTCATTCACCTTGCTCTCCTCTTGCCCATTCACAGAATGCTTTGTACACAGAATACAAAGGGTTCTGTATATGAGCAAGGGGACTGTAGGGACCAACAAACATCAATGCAGCTTCAGTGTATGATAGCCTTAGTAATCCTGCTTTAAATTCTACACCATAGTAATGTGCAGGTGTGCTTGTATACAATTAACCAACGCCAAAACCAAATATGATCATACCTTGTTTGGGTCTACAGGAACCTCTTATGGAGGAATATGCCATTGCTGCCCAAGTCTTCAAGCTTAGCACATGTGACATGTGTGAGATAGCCAGGAACAGCGTGTTGCAGTGTGGTATGTCTCATGAGGTAAGTTCATGCTTCGCTAAATCTGTCATACCCAGGGGCGGACTGACCATTTGGAAACTCGGGCACTGCCCGAGGGCCCCGGGTTAGTAGGGGGCCCCATGAGATGCCCCTGGTACCTATTTCATAGGCTTTTTTGAGTTTAGGCAAGGACACATGGGCCCCGTGATTTCCTGTTGCCCGGGGCCCCATGAGTTGTCAGTCCGCCCCTGGTCATACCCAAACTTTTTCATATTGTGAACCACATTTGAATATGACATGTCGCAGTGAGTCATACTAGTTAGGAAAATTAGCTTTCAAGAAGACTTACCTACTTACCAGTTGACATCCTTTGCACAAACTGTGAATGTGTAAATATTGTAATAAATACTCTAGAACAGTGTTTCTCAACCATTTTTTAGTCAAGGCACCCTTTAAAATTATGGACAGTCTTGAAGCACCCCATTCTAAATTGTGAAAAACTACTAGTAGTTTTATATAACGCAGTAACATCCACACATGTGGGACATCCAACATTAGAGGTGATTTATTCTTCCAAAGTAAATACACTTTTGCACACTGGTACTAACTAGTATTCCAATGTTTCTCTTCTCCCTCAGTTTTTCTCCATCACTGAGCTAATGTGACCCCAGCACTGATGGAGAAGGGCAGGGGAGGGTCAAACTAGAATGCTGGGCAATTTTCAGAGATTTTGCCAAGGCACCCCTGAAGAAACCTCAAGGCACCCTGGTTGAGAAAGGCTACTCTAGAATGCGCTATTGGAAGTAGCATAGGGTTTGCGTCATATGCAAAACTATTTTGCAACTCTTCATACCACAAGAGAAAGAAGAGAAAATCATATGCTTTCTGATCCATAGAGAACTTTCAGACCTCTTCCCCTGTACCCATTATATCCTACAGACAAAGGATTTCCCAGCAACACTTGCCAGCCAGCCTGCAAAACAGTTATATCCTACAGTTCTCTGCTGGATGTAGTCAAAGATGTTCAGATGGGGCCAAAAGAGAAAAACATTTATAATTAGTACATTTTGGGCTTAGTGCTGTTCCCTCTAGCCCTGCTTCCCTAGGCACTTGCTTTTATAGTAAATACAGTCCTGTCACTTGCTGCAAAGAACCACTTCCTAACGCTGGTAAAATGTTTTTTTTTTTAATTTTCTTTAGACTAACTTCTTTTGATTCTTTACTCTAACCTTGAGGGTCTTCACATACCCCAATTAAGTGATATCCACACATGAAATTCAACATTTATTACTAATTAAAAAAGTTAAGCTAGCTATAGGAGGGTTGAAATTTAGCCTGTTCATCAGGGACTGGACGAATTTCATTCTATCTATGGGCAGGCTGGTTCAACAGAAGTTGATCCCTCAATAGACTTCTGTACAATCAGCTCGTTGGAAAATTTGCTTGATCAATGCCGCTGGCTATAACTGGCAGTGCTGATGAGTGTATTCTGATGACAGGGAAGCCTCCCCGCTGTCAGAATACAAAAGGTCAGCGGGTGGATTACCCTATACACCTTGAATGTGTGGATGCGGGAATTGATTCATATTCTTTCATTCACCCCACTGATTGAACAAAAGAAAATGAATCATGTTTGGCCTGCCTTACAGTATAAGCATATATGATTTTATGCTGGTGGGTGCTGGATTTTTTAAAAGTGTTATTAAATATCAACAGTAAAATCAGTCTGTATATGCAGTAAGGCATGCTTGTTATACTCACTGTGGAGCCTAAGGGGTAATCCTCTGCACTGTGTAAAAACACTCTTTGATCCTGTCTTCTCTGATCCTCCCCTTCTTCCAGTGTCCCCCTCTTATCTCCTGATAAGACATATCCTGTGGAGTCACTCTGCACATGCTCAGTTTGGTGTGTATTGCTAGAGAGGCTTTTTTTCTTGGGAGAGTGCATGTGATCAGCACAGGGCCAACCAGCACTGTCCAGACAGAGGTCAGGGGTTCTGCATTCTCCTAGAGCAAAATAAAAACTCCTACAAGTTTTGACCAGTGCTTGTCTGGACACTGATAGAAGTAAAAAAACTGCTATATTTTGCTGATGAGAAAAGGTATTTAGCAGTTTGTATTTACTAAAATAACTGTAGTTCCATATTCTGTGTACTGTGGGACACCAGATATAGTAAATGCAGGGTCCTGGGTTTAGTAACACTTTAATTTTCCCTATGGTTCTAATAGACAATGAGTCTGATTTACTAAGGAATTCAAGAATGTTCCCAAAATCAATTGTATGAATGTTCACATGAATTATCTAATCATGTACAGATGACATGAAATTAATAGGGATTTTCTTTGCACATGACTGGATAAACATTTTATTGTGTGAACATTCTCAAATCCTTAGACATGCTGACATGTCAACATGCATCTAGATTGCTGTATGGACAATCCGACTCAACAATACAGCCATAAGATGTGTCCAGAGTCCAACTTTACTTTAAGATAGCATGAAAAATTATTTTAATAAATTGTATTATGTGCATTAATATTATGCTCCATGTATTTTATTTGTCTAGGAAAAAGAACATTTCTTGGGAAAAGACTATCACAAGGAAGGGCCTCAAGGAAATGATATCCGTAAGACAAATGTAGCTCAGATAAGGATGGCCTACAGATACGAAACCTGGTGCTATGAGCTCAATCTAATCCTCCAAGCTCTAAAAACAGCAGAATAATGAACTTTGTTGCCTTCTTGACCCATTGCTGGGGACATTTCAACCACAATCAGAGAAATATCCTTGCTGTTAAGTCCATGTCTGTAGGGAATACATAATTTGTGAATTTAAAACCAAATGAAAATGAAACAATAGTTTTACTGGTCCTAGCATTTCACTGAACTCTCTACCATACTACTGATTTTGTATTAACTGTTTTGAACATTTCATATATAATTTTTAATCATACCATTCATTACACTCTTTGCTGTAGTGAAGGTTTCCTAACTGCAAACACAGAGAATTGTTTTTCTTTTCTATTTAGTCATTGTTACCTTCTATAAAAAATATGCATGTATTTCAGATTTGCCATAATTGTAACAATTGCTTCCCACCAAAATAATGCTGACTGCTACAGTTGCATTGTATGTAGTTTTTATACTACTTACACCCTGTATCAGTAAATGATGACACCTCTCATCCAACAAATACCTACAACCAGGGCAGCAGTTAGAAATCTCAGGGCCCAATACAGCCAACCTGACAGGGCCCTCTGCAAAAGAAATAGTTTACTATGCTTCGGTTTATGAATGAACACAGTGATTGATATTTACCGATCACTCATTGTGTTCATTCAGGAAAGGTAGGGCCTGGTAAATGTGACATATTTACCGGACCTTTCCCCTGCTCTCCATCCTGAAGGATCTGTACTTGCAGCTGCCGGTGGGAAGGAGAGGAGGGAAGTTTGCAGCACTGAGGGGGTGTGGGCAATGTATGGTGCACAGGGAGGGTGATGGGTGCAGCCAGGGAGGGGTGGGGGCAACCAATCCCCTGTATGTCTCTCTCTGCAGAAGCTGAAAGCCAGTAGGAGGGAGAAGAGAAGCTTTCAGCTGCTGCAGAAAGAGCCATTCATCGGTTCCAGTAATTGCCCTGATTCACTAACTCACCCAGCTGCATGGGCCCCCCTGTTGGGCTGGGCTCTGTACAGGAGGACTGGTGGTACCCCCATATCCACAGCCCTACCTACAACTCATACATTTATAATCAAATAAAAAAAACATGAAAATAAATATGCTGGCAGCACAAATGCAGGGCAAATTTTAAAAAATGTACAGTACTGTGTAGTTTTGGGATTGGAAACAATGCAGATGTAAGCATGTACTGTTGTGTACAATGGATATTGCACCGTACAATAAAGGAGACAATGGGAGACATAGAGGGTTGTGTAGACAGATGATATCTCACTGTGCTACTGCTTTCCTAAAAGGGTAGTTCACCATTACCAAAAAGCTTCCTATAAGGGGTGTCTGTACATAAAAAACAAACCGTGTAGCTCTGACTAAAGTTTACTAATGCCCTTGCTATAGGTGTAGGCCATTAACGTACCAACTGAGACCTGACTGGAATACTCCCAGGACATTGCTAGGATGTTGCTAAGTGAGGCATAGTCATTACTGTTCACCTTCACCATCACAGGAATGAGTTCTCACATTCTGAGCTCAGAGCTACTGCTTTAGAGGAGAGAAAACACATGTGAGAAGTTTTGAATCAAAGAATGTGCTCACTCCTGCGATGGTGCAGGTGAACAGTAACGGCTAGGCCTTGTTTAGCAACCTTCTCTGATATTTCAGGTCAGGCTCCATGAGGTATGTAAATGGCCTACACCTATAGCAAGGGCATTATTTAAAGGATAATAATAAATGCACATTTTTTTGCAGGTGAAAAAATTTGAATTTTTTCTATTTTTGTCCAAAGGAGCCTGGAAAGCATTGCACCAGCGATCAGTAGATCACAGATGCCATGCAGGTCTCCTGCAGACCTGTCAGAATATCTGCTTGCCGTACGGGATGTATGAGCAAGCAGATTTACTGACAGGGAGCTTCAATGAACTACCACGGCACTCTTTTAAATCGTTAATTGTTAGGATACTCTTTGGTCTAACATGTGCCTTACAAATCCCACCAACAAGAGGGCTTCTCCATTGTATCTTCTAGGGATGATGGCACTTCTTGTATCACATTTATTCCTTTTTTCAACAGCGTGGTAGTTCATTGAAAACTACAAGCCCACAGCTGCTAAGGCTGTCGGGACCTATAGGCTCTCATTCACTGTGAATGAGTGATGTGGCCGTATGGGTGGAGCCCCACACAGCCACGGTGTTTTCAAATCTGACAAATAGCACGGGGAGACTTCTGCCTGAACTATTTGTCAGAGGGGAGGAGTGGCGGGCGCGGCTGCGGCTATGGGAACATGTTACATGTTCCACCCTAAAAACGGGTGAATTTATCCTTTAACCATTAGCCGCCTGGCCAATGGCCATTGGGCGGCCAGCAAAATCCTTCAGCATCCCGGGTGGATGCCATATGGCGTCCTCCTGGGCATGCGCAGTTTGTGCGCCTGCAAAGCCGCGGAGCGGCGCGATCTGTCACCGGCCGTGTACCTTGGACACGGCCGATGACAGATCTGAGTACCTGTCCTGTTGGTACCATGTGACCTGCTGTGACCAATCACAGCAGGTCACATGACAGTTGTATACTAGTGTGGCTAGCTGTGAATGGTCACAGCAATCACATGCACAAGCTGGGCCAATCACAGCCTAGCTGTGTCATGTGATTAGCCGTGGCCAAATCACAGCTAAGCACAAAAAAAAAAAAAACCCTGAATGAATCGATATCATTCAGGTAAATGCTTGCTTATAGCAAAGTAATTCCTTGCTATAAGCAAATTGTGTAAAAAAAAAAAAAATACTGATCACTTCCCCAAAGTAGTACAATGTTACTATGGTAACATTATACTACTTTGGTCATAGTGAAATATAAAAAAAAATCTTTAAAAAAAGAAAAAAAGTAATAAAAAATTAAAAATAATAAAAAAAAAATTATATATATATTTTTTTCCTACTGTCACCAGTCAGTGTCCCTGATCACCGCCATGCCAGTTATATGATGACGCTGTACTGCACTGGTGACAGTATGTAAAAAAAAATAGTGAAAATATTTCTGTTCTGACATTCTTGGACCTCAAGAAATTAGATTGGCTGTCAGTACTTCAGGACTGATCAATATTCAGATATATCCCACTAAAAAAATACATCCTAATTTGGGTTATTTTCACCAAAGACATGTAGTAGAATACATCTTGGCCTAAATTTATGAAGAACAATTATTTATTTGCAAACTTTTATAACAGAAACAAAGAAAAACGTGTTTTTTTTCAAAATTTTCGGTCTTTTTTTGTTAATTTAGCAAAAAAATAAAAACCTCAGTGGTGATTAAATACCACCAAAAGAAAGCTCTAGTTGTGTGAAGAAAATGATAAAATTTTAGTTTGGGTACAATGTTGTATGACCGTGCAATTGTCATTCAAATTGTGAGAGCGCCGAAACCTGAAAAATGGCCTGGGTAGGAAGGTGTAAAATTGCCCGGTATTGAAATGGTTAACTTTAGTCAGAGCTGCACAGCTTGTTTTCATCTGGAGACATCCCTAATCTGCATAGGCAGTTTTTTGGTAAAGGTGAACAAACTTATATGGTAAAGCGCTGAGCAAACTGTTGACGCTATATAAATCCTGTTTTACTAACAGTAATGTCACTCATCACATCAGTGAACAAATGGCAAAGGACCCACATGGAAGAAAAATATATTTGAAATATATTTAAAAAATATTTGTCCCAAATATATTGCCATATATTTGAAATGCTACAATTTTGGCCATATTCAATATATATATATATATATATATATACATTGCATGTTGAAATACATTTTTATTTCAAGATATGTGAAAAATATTTTTAAAAATACATTTCAAATATACTGTATGTCTTTAAAAATACAAATCTACATTTTTGGAATGCATTTACAAATATATGTTAAAATTACTTTTTTATATACTAAAAAAATCTGATGAATATATTTAAAAAATATATCATTTAAGAAATTTTTTTTCTAAATATATTCTTCAGATTATTTTTAACATATAAATATATTTATTGAAATATAATGAATATGGCCAAAACTGTAGCATTTTCAATATATGGCAATATATTTGGGAAGAATATTTTTAAAATATATTTCAAACATATTTTTTTTCCATATGGGGATGGAGGTTGAAGCTGTAACTACCATTGTTCTATGTGAACTTGCTAATATGAGATTTCTTTCTATTTACATTTGCATTAAATACAGATTATATATCAATTTGCATTAACAAATGTGTAAATGAGAGACCACTCTATTTTTGTATCCAGACATACATCTTTATATACAGTATGTACTATAGCAGTTAGTATTGTTGCCTCACAGTGCTGAGTCCTTGAATTGCTTTCAGACAAGGACAGTATCTGCGTTGCTTTGTATCTTCTCTTTAGTTTGCATTGGTTTTGTTTACAATCTAAAGCATACTTGTAGATTGGCTGCCAGTGGATTGGATGCCAGCCTGTGTGTGCATGTGTATGATAGTGGCCGGAAAATTTGATTTTAATGGGACAAGGAGTGATATTCCCAGCAAAGTGCAGTGAAAACTGTACATGTTATATAATTACATGAGATAAATAAATGATGTATGTGTGTATTTATGAGAGAAAGAGAGAAATTAGATGTACTCAGGGAAATTCTTTGTGTATTTTGTATGTATGAATAATGTTATGCTGATAAATTGCTTTTTTTTTTTGTTTTTTTTAGCTTGCTAACATTATACAGCTTTCTAAATCTGTTATTACTATAGCAGTACATCTTTGGTTGCCTAAAGTAGATGTAAAACTTGATGAGATTTAGCTTGCTAAAGCACTGTGTATTATAAACAATAAATATAAATGAAGCCGCAACGCTTATAATTAACAAATGATAAATAATACAAAACTGTGCAATCTCATATTTAAATAAATATAATGCAAACAAAAAATCCCATGAAAAGTCCACCATATAAAGTGCAAATCTAGGCCACTCACCCTGATGTGTTGGGCGGGCCACAGGTTGTGACATCATTCCGCTGATCGAGACCCAGAAGTTGAGCTTTGCACGACATGAGTGGAGAAGGAAATATACTATGAAGACTGTATAATCATTGCTTGACTATTTGTCAGGAATGGACTCACCGCTGGTGATGCTAGGGCTCACCTGCCGTGTGGGCTGCAGTACCGGTGCTTGCCAGCGGGTGCTTTCAGCAGCCAGGATCTCACTCCTGCAGTCAAGCCATCACCTGAGGCTGATTGCAGGAGGTGTATTTAAGCAGGACTAGGCCTGCAATTAGCGCCTTGGTGTTTTCCCATGAGCCCCTGTGTTTTGTTCCTAGTTTCCTGTGCATCTGTTCCTCAGAGAAGTTAGCTTGTTGCCGACCCTGCCTGATCCTGATTCCTGTTGACCGTCTCCTGCTCTGACTCCTGGCTCGTCCCTGACTATTCTTCTGCCTACTCCTATGCTGTTTGACCTCCTGTTGCTGTACCTTGGCTCGTGACCCATTTACTCTTTGCCTGCTGCTCTGTACTGATCTGCCTCCACCGTTACTGACCCGGCTTGTCTGACTACGCTACACTCCATACTGTCATCCATCCATCCCACATGGATCCAGTCACTACTGTCCGAACCTGCCAGCCCCTTCACATCAGGCTCTCCCCCAGTACATACCCTCGGCGGACCCCTCTACCACAGTTGGGTGCACTCAGGGGCCGCGACCTGGTCTCAGTCCCTCCCCACCATCAGGGGCTCTGGTGAAAAGGCAGACTGGGGCTTAGACTCCGCGCCTTGGGGAATCCCGTTCTGTGGGTCGCTAGAGATCCCGCCGGGCGGTGCCTGACAGTGCCTTACGGCCTGCCTTACCATTCCACCTCTCCTGCCCTAACTACGCCTGTGTTCCTGCACATATTGATTTTAGTGTAAGGTTGGTTTTGTTTACTATGCATTTTGTATATTTGGGAAGCTAATAATAAATTATATTATTATTACAACATTCCTGAAGCCTGCTACTTCCCTGTGTCAGTCCACACATTTCTGGTCATATCCGGATCCCTGACACTATTACACACTCTTGTGAGTAGTTTTAATTTTTAATAAAATGTGAAGTTTTATATTTATTACACTGTGAGAGTCCTTGGTGTTACTATTCACCTTTATTGATACCCTTGAGATGTTACGTTGGGAGGAACTTTGTTATTCAAGATATGCATATCCTGAGCGTGGATTGATATGAAGCTTTTATGACTAACTGGTGGTCGTATCATTTGGTAAGGGTTCAACCACATGCACAGGGGTGGATTAGTGGAAGCGTCTAGTTTTTTTCACTTTTGCTTGACATTGGTTTGGACGATTCCTTTTCTCTCCTCTCTGAGGATGGCACTGGATTTGTACTTTATATGGTGGACTTTTCATGGGATTTTTTGTTTGTATTTTATTTGTTTGCATATGAGATTGCCCAGTTTTGTATTATTTATCATTTGTTAATTATAAGCACTGCACTTTCATTTCTATTTATTCTTTAGAGTTTGTATCATCACTCTTAGTGCTAGCTGCTAATACGTATTGTTGCACCTGAGCACAGTATTTTTATACATACATATCATAAACAGTTGCCTTGTGTTATGTTTTTTCATCTTGTTTTCCATCATAGTGGTGCTGATTTTCTGTAACCTATTTGCAGCAACCTTCTGTCTACATGCAGCAACTGCAAAATAATTGCTACCTATCATTGCACTGGGCCATCTTCCTGATAGTGACAACAATAAAACATGCCTGTGCAGCGTGTGTTAACAGGGCTGCTTTTAAGCCATAGATGGATTGAAATTTAGTGGGAACCGTCCAAATTTTGATCCATCTATGGGCAGGCTAGTTGCACTGAAGTCAATTTCAGTACAACCAGCCTGTCAAGCAGGGGCGGACTGACCATTTGGAAACTCAGGCACTGCCTGAGGGCCCGGGGTTAGTAGGGGGCCCCATGAGATGCCCCTGGTACCTTTTTCATAGGCTTTTTTGAGATTGGGCAAGGACATAGGGGCCCCATGATCCCCTATTGCCCGGGGGCCCCATGTGTTGTCAGTCCGCCCCTGGTAGGGGGCCCTATGACATGCCCCTTGTACCTTTTTCATAGGCATTTTTGAGAGTGGGCAAGGACACAGGGGCCCCATGATCCCCTATTGCCCGGGGGCCCCATGAGTTGTCAGTCCGCCCCTGCTGTCAAGTGTTTTTCATTTGATCACTGCCTGCTGCTATAACTGCCAGCAGTGATCATTGTATTCTAACAGCTGGGAAACTTCCCGCTGTCAGAATACAATAGCGCAGAGGGAGGAATTCCTCTATAATCACTGAATGTGTTGATGGAAGAATCAAGCAGTTTTCTTTCCTACAACCCCTGGTTGCAGGAAAGCAAATTGATTACTGTATGGCCTGTCTTTATCTGCACTGTAAGTGCAAATGACAGGCTGACATCGCAGAAGCACAATTGGGAAACAGAACAGAGGAGCACAATTGGGGGGAATGTTCTCATTCTATAACTGGGAATGCTTAAACAAGAGCCTTCATGGCACGATCATTAGAGATCATTTTAATGAAAGCTGTAAAGTTAAAAAAAAAATCATTTTTAAAATGATGTCAACATGTTAAAGTATATGAGATTTTTGTGATTAGGTTTATGTATACTTTATTTAATTGAATAATAAAGAATAACTGTACTTCTGTATGGAAATACAGAATATGACTATACAATCCTCCGAAGGCACCTTCACTCCCATTGCACTGTCCTCATATATACAGTATATGGCAGTGTTTTGAGCAGAAACCAAAGCAGGCACCACTTTTGTACTGTGCATGGGGTGCCCAATAAATGAAAGGAAAGACCATCTCCTATACATACACATCACTACGGAAGAGTTGTGTGGTTACAGACAGCTTTGTTCAGCATAAGGGTTAAGGAAAATGTCCTACTGTTGCAATGCATGTCAGACAGGAGACTGCACCTTAGAAGCTTGTGAGAAACCTTCTAATATATTGTCCATAGCACAGACAGCAAGCAACAGAAACATATGCGATAGCAGGTCATTGGAACAAGGCTTTTGGAACCATGAAATGTGGCACAGTGCCGAGTAAAACCCCCCCATGACACCATATTTTACAAAGCATTATCCTTCTTCTTTAATTAATCCTACATTAAAAGAAATTTGTGGTGTAGTCAATTACACAGTCAAACTGTTTATTATACAGTGAAAACAGCCACAACGTAAGGAGTATTGAATTCTTGATGCAAGGCCTTTGACTCATAAAACAAGAACCTTATTTTTGGTAAGGTCACATTTCATATTTGATTTGTAAAAACGAAATAACCTTGTGCTCCAATTATAAGATGCAGTTGATGTTCTCAGCAATAAATATCGTATGTAAAGACTCAAGTGTCCTTCCTTTTATTTCTATGCACCCTCCTATTTCCTTCCACATGACTGCACCCTGCCTCTATATATGGAATCTGTTAGAGCAGTATAGGATGCAGGGTCAAGAAACACACAGCTAACAGGCACTGAAAGTACGCAGCAAACAAGGCTATTTAAGGGTCACATTTCTGAAATGCGACAAAGGAAAAGAAATATGTTCACTTCTTTTGACAGATTTGCTAATACTAAAATGTAAGCAATATGACTAAGTGTCTAGACTTAGGTGGTTTTGTAATAACAGTAATAGATTTCTGCAGGTGTTAATTTTGTAATGTACAGAACAACCAGACAGCAGAATATGAGTTCTCCATTGTTTTTTATTAGATATTGGTGTTGGATTGGGATATGCAGGGCACATAAATAAATTCAGGTCTTAAGGTTTTTTCAGTTATGTAAAAGAAGTTACACCGAGCCTCTGGATCAGTGGTCGTCAACTGGAAAATTATAGAGGGCCTCAAGTGTAGCCTCCGACAACTTCAGAAGGCTGCACAATAGCAACACATTTTCATACTTCAACACCAAAAAATGTTGGTTCTGCTGCATTTTTTTGCAGCCTGTCACAATGCACACTTGGAGTGTTATACCTCCCAGCACTGCTGTCAGTGGTTTCAGTAATAACACCCAGTACTGGTGTCAGTTTATGCAATACTAACACCAAACATTGGTATGAGTGGACGCAATAAATCTCCCCAAAATTGGTGTCAGTGGATGAAATAAAAACCCCAACACTGGTATCAGGGGAAGCAATAATAACCCCCAGCATTGGTATCATTGGACGCAATAAAAATCCCCAGCACTGGTGTATTGGTATCTGTGGATGCAATAACAACCCCTAGCATTGGTATCAGTGGAAGTAATAATAACTCTAATCATTGGTGATTTTGGACACAAAAATAACCCTCAGCATTGGTATTGGCTGACATAATAATAACCCTCAGCATTGGTATCAGTGGATGCCATAATAACCTACAGCAATTGTATCAGTGTATGCAATAATAACCCCCAGCTTTGGTGTAATAATTCACAGTATTATTGTCAGTGGACACAGTAATAACTGCATTGGTGGTCAATGGCATTTAAATCTAAACATCCTTTCATTGGTGGCAAGTGTCAATGAATGTTAATACCCCCATCCCCCCTCCCCCCTGCAATGGTGATCATGACAGTTAGGTTTTACTCATTTAACCTCCCACTTTGGTTGTCAGTGGCAGTGAGTTAACCTCTCCATCATCCCTGTAATGGTGGTCACTGGCTGTGAAATGTAACCCCTCATACCCCCCTGCATTGGTGGTCAGTGGCAGTGAAAGTTAACCCCCCCATCCCCCCTCCATGCTGTTGGTCATGGCAGTGAAATGCAACCCTCGTCACACCTGGCATTGGTGGCCATGGCAGTGAAAGGTAACCCAACCAATGCCCCTCATTTTTGGTAATCCCTTACCTATTACATACTTCCATGCCATGGACACTTGCTCACGTCCTGGTGGGGTGATCCTGAGGACTGAGCATCAGAAGCTCTGGTGAACACCAATTAGTGCTTAGACTCCACACCTCGGGTGAGCCCATGCCACCTGCCAGGGTAACCTGCTGCTGCACTTATCCAGCTGGTCGGTGGGAGCCTCTCTACTGCTATAATGTAGATACTGGTCTAGAAGCTTGGCCCTGACCGTAACACGAGGCGTGGGCAGGTGTACCCCACACCCCTCCTAAAATCTGTACTATACTCTTGTACACTAAGCAGATTTTACACATATGCTTCTTTTTCCCATATTTGATCAATAGCATTAAATTTCTAGCTTTACAAAATTAGACTTGCAGAAATGGTGGGCAATAACAGTAGCTGCTCATACCCTTAGGCACACATGCCTGCTTGTAGGCAGGTGCAGTCTGCTTTCTCCACTGCAGGTAGTGCTCAGCTGGAGTGGTACTGCAGCCTGGAAAGGAAGTCAGGAGAAATATGGTTTGTTTCCTGGACCATGAAGGTGGCATTTCGATTGGCTATGCTGCATCCAGGCGACCCCTGGTGGCCATGTTGGGTCAGCAGAGATTTTATGAGTCCCTGTCCCAAGGTTTTTGCACGCATTTGTGAAGTGGTCAGAATAGGGAAAGTGATTAGTGGCAGGGAAAGGTTCCTGACAAGTAGGGACAGGCTTGGGACATGAGCAAGGCCCTCTTATTCCTGCTGTATTAATTTTTATTGTAGTTGTACTGTCTGCCCTTATATTTTAAAGTGCTGCATAAACTGTTGGCACTATATAAATCCTGTATAATAATAAAAATGCAATCCTGCCATCTTCATAGGCCGACTCTGAATGCACACAAGAGTCTTGGCATAAAGGCATGCCAAGAATGTACACTGAGCTGTGCTTACATTTTGTGAACAGGAAGGTGAAGATATGAAAGGGATATGCACTCATAAATTGTTTGCCCTTGGCCCATATGTGTTTATTAAAGTAGTCTAGAATACAGCATTTATCATTTTTTTGGTTTTACTGCTAGAATAAAAAGCAACAATTATCCATAGTGTTGTAGTTTTTTTTCTATTGTAAAATTAATGCTAAATTGGTAGAAGTCAATGTGTTTGCACAAGGGACTGTTAAATTTTTAGTACATAATACAGACCAGCTGTAATTGGGCATATGTAAAATGCTTACACAAAATATGTGTTGATAGCGCTGTTAGATTTATATTGCTGCCAGCTGTGACAATATGCCCTATTTGTCCTGGTGATCACTGCTACTGTGAAAGAAAGTAATGGGAAATCCCACATTTTACAATTATCACAATAACAAAGGGATGGGGGATATCTTCCAGTGGGATAACCCGTTTCAAAGTAAAAACTGTCTGATAGGGGATTTACTATGATTTTGAAGATTTTTCCCCTTGCTTTCTTTTGTGTCTTAAAGTGGAAGTAAACTCATGTAGGACACTTTTACCTACAGGTAAGCTTATAATAAAGCTTGCCTGTAAATACAGGGAATATCTCCTAAACGTGCACTGTTTAGGAGATATTCAGTGTCCTTGCAGCAGATGACATCACAGGTACATGCACTCTAAAAGAACAACATACAAGTGCCGTTCCATCAGAGCTCTGTGCCATAGCCAAGACTCCTGCGCAAATCTATACTGTACGAGAGTGCGTTTCCTTACGTACCATCTGGCCAATTGGTGAATGTAAATATATAACCTTTATTTAACTATATAGAACATGTATGCTCAGCTGTAATTAATGCCTATTGGAGTGGAATGTGCACAACAATATGACTGGATACCATTGCAATTTACCTTACATCCAAATGGTTAATAACACCAGACCAAATCAAATACCGTACTGTTTTAGATGAAGTGATGGCATACAAACTGGCACTGTAGTTTGATCATAAGCCTATCAGTTTGAATATATAATCTATGTTAAGGAAATGGAGTTACCCCATGGACAAAACTAATTAGATAGTATAATCTATCTTGCTACAGATATGTAATACGGGTACACTCATCCACGGGCTCAAGGGTGGACTGACAACTCATGGGGCCCCCGGGCAATAAGGTATCATGGGGCCCCTCTGTCTTTGCCCACACTCAATGCACAACCAAAAAAAGCCTATAAAAGGTACCAGGGGCATTTCATGGGGCCCTCTACTGACCTCGGACGGTGCCCGAGTGCACGAATGGTCAGTCCACCCCTGTACGGGTTTAAATGTCAGTCTCTCATGGATAAGCCCCATACATCACCATATCCAGAAAATACCTCACTGTCTTGATGATTGCAAATGATGCACTGTAAAATGCAGTACAGACCTCTACAAAAAAGGGGGGGGGTGACATCATTGTGGCTCGACCAATCAAGCAACCAGAGCTCGCGAACCCAGAAGGAAGACAGAGTAAAGATGGAAGCCAAGTCAGAGGCTTAAAAAAAAAGTTTTGGCTTTACATATACTTTAAATTCACACTAATAAATGATTAGTTCATGCACACACACCCAGAAATGTTACAAAAGACGTTGTTTCAATTCTTTAGCTTTTTACTTATTTTATTCATGCTCTGTCATCAGTTAGGAATTTGTATTTTCATTGTCCTGGAATATGACACAGAGATGCTCACTGACTACAATTATATCAGACAGCTCAGAAGCGTTGTATCATAGCTCAATGGAGGAGGAAAAAGACTAGCATTAAGCATATATTAAGAGAAAGTAAGAGGGAAAGTAAATTAATGAACTGTAAAGTGCATAGCTGAATTTTGAAAATTATTCAATATAAAACTAGGTGATCTCCTTGCTCTAATTTTGCTGTTCCTGCTTGTCTAAGTTTTGAGCATAATCCTCATTTAGCTGTCAAAAAAGAAAAAATACCTACTAACATTTGATTTTTATACCAAATTTAGCGCCACCAGCCTACACCTCTCGGGTGCTGACATAGGCGTCTTGTTAGAGTCTGAGGATTGGACAGAAATCTGGCAATCCATTAACCCATCCACTGTTAACATATTAGTGCTGTAAACAAATGATCAAGTCTTAACCAGATGGTATTACTTAGCCAGAATAGCTAAAATATTGCCCCATTACCCCTCAAATTGCTTTTGGGGCTGCCCAGATGAGGGAATGCACCTGCATATATGGTGGACCTGTCCTGTAGTCTCTTTATTTTGGACTGAAGTATTTGGCATGCTCTCTCTACTGAACACCCAAATTCTGCTCAACCCAAACACAGCACTATTAAATGAAGGCTACCAAGATTTGACTCTGCACAATTTAAGCTCCTCTTGTATGTAACCACTGCCTCTAAACAGGCCATTGCTAAATCTTGGAAAAAACTAAAAAATAACTCATTTTATGAAACACAGCAAAGTTGAGGGTACTCTGTCAGACCACATGTCAAAACACCTAAAAATCTGGCAGCATGGGTTGACCAATCATTAACCAATCATTAACTCTGATCAATCATTGCTGGAACCCTGGTCACTTTATCTGTATCAAGTGAGTCTCTCCTGGTTGTTGGGGCACACAGTGTTGTCAGACCTGACAGACTCAGAGCATCTCTTTTTTTCCCCTCTTTGTTTTTTTTCCTCTTTGACTTTTCTTTTTCTTCTTTCTACATTTACTTTTACTCTTTTGTTGTATTTTCTTTCTGCTACAAGGATTGTTATCAGCCACTCCGAGTAGGGTACTTTGGAACTTTTTGTGTACTTCACCTACCCTGTATGACAGGGAACCTATGCATGTCACTTTAGTTATAATGCATTCTAGTACATCGCCTAAGTTGTTATATCACCAATTGCATATCCCATATAATTTGAAAATTATGTATGACAATGGAGTGTACCAAATTGTAATTCAGTATATGCTTTGTTAGTGCCTCTACACCACTGTGTCTCTTTTAAAGAAGAAAAAAAAATGTCATTCAGGAGGTGGCAGTATCGCCTTCTGAATGCCTGGCACCATGGATCACTTTTCAGAGGGGCAACAAGGCCTGACATCTGTGTGAACAAGTCATTAAAATGTATATTTGGCCATAATTAAATAAATGAAATAAAAGATATTCAGAATATTTTCATATGCATTTCCCCACGCTTTATCCCATTGAAAACATTACAAAGGTACTTGTTGATCCTGACAAAAATCCAATTTGCCCCTAAATTCCTGTGCACTCTGCTTTTGCTGCAGTGAAATTCCAAGCAGTGTTATTAGTCACTTTCTCTTTCATGGACTAGAGAACACTTCCTCATATGGTGATGAGAAGAGGGGGAGATTTTATGTAGTCCAGCAGGAAAGAACTGAGCAGTGCTGCTAACACTGCTCAGGATGTCAGTGCAGCAGAGATAGTGTGTTCTCAAGCATGGTCAAAGATGGTTGAAGTCTAAGGCCCCTTTCAGATGGGGCGGACCTGTCAGCAGATCTGCCTGCTCAGGGGGATCTCTCCACTGATCCAGACTGAGCAGGTGAATGACAGATCTGCTGCAAAGCGGATACAGACACTGCCCACTGTCTTCTATAGGGTGGTCGGATG
The DNA here is from genome assembly GCF_062004578.1 of Staurois parvus. Lineage (NCBI taxonomy): Eukaryota > Metazoa > Chordata > Amphibia > Anura > Ranidae > Staurois > Staurois parvus. The sequence continues at coordinate 1,541,649 of NW_028318171.1, forward strand.
GAAACAGACCGCCTGCCTGTTTCCATCCAACTGCCATCCAACCCAATCTACCCAATTGGGGAACAGATCCCCAACCGTCTGTTTTTGGTGTACAGGATCAGCCCAGATGCCGGTCCATATAGGTCTATGGATGATCCAATTGGGTCCGCCTGAAAAACTGAAAGGGCGACCTAATCGGACCGTCAGTGTGAAAGGGGCCTTAGAGAGCATGGTTTATTATAGCACACCTTTTCACACATACAATATATGCTAAAAACTAAGGATTGTAAGGAATTAATTGTAATTGAAGAAGTAATTTATGATCTGAACAAAATAACTGCTGCTTTGTGAAAAAAAGACTTACCTATATTAAAATACTAAATAAAATAACATGCCATCATTAAAAATGATATTGATCATACAACTTTCCTTAGTAAATAATTACAACACATTTCATGGCTCTACATTTTTCCTTTATTGATCTTCTTTTCAGCACTCTTTATTTGGCACTGGAAGACTTCCCTCTGCCACTGCTATGTTATCATCGGTCTGAAGAAGGGGTGTATCACAAAATCAGTGGGCCCGTGTGCAAGCATCAAGGAAAAGCAAAATACAGAGCGCAAAGCGCACCAGGGAGGGTGCTGGCCATGGTTTTAATTGCGCTAAATATTGGGTGTGACTTAAGGAGGGTGTGGTTCAATAGTCTGAGATGACTTACATAATGCAGAATGTGGTAATGTTAACTAGGGAATGTATAGGGCAGAGTGTATGGCGGTGGGTAGTATGTGCAGTGAGAGGAGTATGGAGTGTATGGCATTGGGTAGCATGTGCAGTGAAAGGAGTACATAGTGTATGACGATGGGTAGTATATGCTGGGAGGGGAGTGCAAGGTGTATGGTGATGGGTGGTATGTGCAGGGACACATGGCCTCTCTTCAGGGAGAAAAGTGCAGAGTGTATGGTGGTGGGTAGGATGTGCAGGGAGAGGAGTGCAGAGTGTATGGCGGTGGGTAGAGTGTGCAGTGAGAGGAGTACGGAGTGTATGGCGCTGGGTAGTATATGCTGGGAGGGGAGGGGAGTGCAAGGTGTATGGTGGTGGGTGGTATGTGCAGGGACACATGGCCTCTCTTCAGGGAGAGAAGTGCAGAGTGTATGGCGGTGGGTAGAGTGTGCAGTGAGATGAGTACAGAGTGTATTGAGGTGGGTAGCATGTGCAGGGAATGAGAGTGCAAGGTGTATGGCGGTAGGTAGTATGGACAGGAGGGGGCAAGTTACAGGAGGGGAGCAGTTGGACAGGAGGGGGGCAGTTTTACAGGAGGGGGGCAGCGGGACAGGAGGGGGTCAGTGTCACAAGAGGAGGGCAGTAGGTCAGGAGGGGGGGCAGCATCCCAGGAGGGGGGCAGTGTTACAGGAGGGAGCAGTGTTATAGGAGGGGAGCAGTGTTACAGTAAGGGGGCAGCATTACAAGAGGGGGCAGCGGGACAGGAGGGGGGCAGTGTCACAAGAGGAGAGAAGTGGGACAGGAGGGGAGCAATGGGACAGGAGGGGTGCAGGGGGACAGGAGGGGGGCAGCGGGACAGGAGGGGACAGCAGGACAGGAGGGGGCAGCGGGACAAGAGAAAGGCAGCATTACAAGAGGGGGGTATCGGGACAGGAGGGAGGCAGTGCCACAGGAGGGGACAGCATTATAGGAGGGGGGCAGGGTCACAGAAGGGGGACAGCATTACAGGAGAAGGAAAAGGGACAGGAGGGCAGCAGGACAGGAAGGGGCCAGTGTTACAGGAGGGGGCAGTGTTACAGGAGGGGGCGGAGTTGCAGGAGGGGGGAAATGGGTCAGGAGGGAGGCAGCGTCACAGAAGGGGAGCAGAATCACAGGAGGGGGGCAGCTGGACAGAAAGGGGCAGTGTTAGAGGAGGAGGGCAGTGTCACAGGAGGGGGGCAGTGAGACAGGACAGAGGAAAACCTCTTCAGCCTTAGGTCAGCAGGCAGTGGCAGGTGGTGGGGCTCGTTCAGTCCAAGTTAGGGGGTGAGCTACCACTGTTTGACCCCTACTCTGTCCAAGTGGCAGGGCAGGCATTCTGCCTGGATTACCAGCCATCCACCTGCAGCCTGGAGTTCCCGCTGCTCAAATGAGGAGCGCTTCTCATTTACGATGGAGCGCTCAGCTCCTACCTTCTCGCTGTGGCCAGCTTCCTCGCTGCTCCCTGTGCTGTTGCCCGTGGTCGGATGTGCAGGGGATCTCCCTGCACAGGTGAAGGTGCATGTTATTGCCTCCCTATCTTGATGCCATAAGGCATCCATGAGTAAATAGATAACAATATAACACCCAGCAACTCTCACTGACTGCAGGTCCTACACTGATTTAGGCTTGATTGGGGGAGCATCTCCACTCAGGGCCATCAGTCCAATGTATGGTATATGTACTGGCCAATAGGGCAAATAGCCTCTGTCCCTAAAGATAGACATTATGTTCCGATAATGTAATGCTACTTTTTCCCACCCCAGTCACACATAGAAAACTATTGTATATTACTGCAAACGTTTTAGGCAGTTGTGAAAAAATCCTGTAAATTAAGAATGCTTTCAGAAATAGAATTGTTAATAGATTGTTTTTGACACTTAACAAAATGGAAAATAAATGAACAGAAGAGAAATCCAAATCAAAACAATATTTGGTGTGACCTTTGTCTTCAAAACAGCATCAATTCTTCTAGGTACACTTGCACACAGTTTTTGAAGGAACTTGGCAGGTAGCTTGTTCCAAACATCTTGGAGAACTAACCATATATCTTCTGTGGATTTAGGCTGCCTCAAATCCTTCTGTCTCATCATGTAATCCCAGACAGACTTCGTGATGTTGAGATCATAGCCCTTTGGGGGCCAGACCATCACTTCCAGGATTCCTTGTTCTTCTGTACACTGAAGATAGTTCTTAATTACATTGGCTGTATGTTTGGGGGTCATTTTCCTGCTGCAGAATAAATTTGTGGCCAATCACACGCCTCCTTGATGGTATGGCATGATGGATAAGTATCTGTCCGTATTTCTTAGCATTGAGGACACCATTGATCCTAATCAAATCTCCAACACCATTTGCAGAAATGCAGTCCCAAACTTTCAAGGAACTTTCACCATGCTTCACTGTTGCCTACAGACACTCATTATTGTACCGCTCTCAGGTTCTTCAGTGAACATACTTTCTCCTGCTACAGCCAAATATTTCAAAAACTGACTCTTCAGTCCAGAGCAGCTGCTGCCATTTTTCCGCACCCCGGTCCCTATTTTTTCGCGCATAGTTGAGTTGCTTAGCCTTGTTTCCAGATCGGCAGTATGGCTTTTTGGCCACAATTCTTCCATGAAGATTTGTGCACAGATTTCTCCAGACTATAGATTGGTGTACCTGGATGCTCCCACTGGTCTCCACCAGTTTTGTGCTGATGGCACTGCTGGACCTCTTCTGATGTTGAATGATAGGTCTTTTATCTGCTGCATTAACTTTCCTTAGCTGACCGTTGTGTCTACAGTCCTCAACATTGCCTATTTCTTTGTGCTTTTTCAAAAGAGCTTAAACAGGACATATTGAAACCCCAGTCTGCTTTTAAATCTTTGCCTGGGAGAGACTTTGTTGATGCAGTATAACTACCCTGTGGGGTTTATTTAATGGAAAGTACAAAATCTGGAGTAGCTGTGCATGGTAGCCAATCATCTTTTAACATCAGCTTGACAAAAAACCTGGGAGCTGATTAGTTTCATGGCACAGCTGTAATCTCCAGTTTTAGTAATTTAGTAAATCAAACCGTGTCTTGTTGTTGTGCTCATCCTGCCATGGTGTATGATTGTGACATGAAACTGTCTTCCACAACCTTATCATAGTAGAAGAATATGGCTGTTGCTCACCCAATTTTAAGACTCCTACACAGCTGTTTCTGTTTCAGTTAATGACTGTGTTTCAACCTACATATGAAATTGATGATTATTAGCACCCATGGTATAATTGGTTAATCATGCAACTGACTCTAATCCAACAATATCCCTGATTTGTGCAAGTGTACAAAGTGTGCAAGTGTAAGAACTGATGCTGGTTTGAAGCCAAAGGGTAGTCAAACCAAGTATTGATTTGATTTAGATTTTTCTTCGCTTACTTTGTATTTTGTAAATTGATAGAAATAAACTATTATTAAACTAAATATTTTTGAAACACTCTTACTTTACAGCATTTCACACCTGCCTAAAACCTTTGTAGAGTAGTGTGTGTATATATATATATATATATATATATATATATATATATATTGTATATATAGGCAGCGCAATGACCCACACTGCATGGAGTTTTAATGTTCTCCTGCACTTGTGTGCATTTCCTCTGGGTTCTCTAGTTTCCTCCCCTCCCACACCCCACAGACATGTTGGAATAGGGACCTTAGATTTTAAGCCTCTTGAAGGCAGGGACTAGTATGAATGTACATTATACAAAAAAGGCTGTGTAAATTTCCTTTAGGTACTTCAGTTTCCTCACACATGGCAACGACATGCTGGTAGATTAATTGGCTCCTGTCTTGTACCGGTCCACAACTTTATCGTGGAGATCTTTTGACAATGTCTTGCCACCCACAGAAGTTTGAAGGTCCTTAGCTATTGACTCTGCAGACAACTGGCAACTCCTGCACACTGTACACTTCAGCATGCACTGACCCCACTCTGTCATTTTACGTGGCCTACCACTTTGTGACTGAGTTGCTGTTGTTCTCAGTTGCTTCCACTTTATTAGAATACCACTAACAGTTGACCGTGGAATATTTAGTAGCAAGGAAATTTCACAGGTGGCAAACTATCACAGTACCACGCTTGAATTCACTGAGCTGCTGAGAGTGACCCATTCTTTCACCAATGTTTGTAGAAGCAGTCTGCATGCCTAGGTGCTTGATTTTATACACCTGTGGCCATGGAGGTGATTGGAACACCTGAATCCAATGATTTGGAGGGGTGTCCCAATACATTTGGCAATATAGTGTGTGTGTGTATACAGTTGCAAGAAAAAGTATGTGAACCCCTTGGGATTACGTGGAGTTTTGCATGAATTGGGCATAAAATGTGCTCTGAACGTCATCTAAGTCACAACAATAGAAGAACACAGTCTGCTGAACATAATACTACACAAACATTAGATGTTGCCATGGTTTAATTGCACATAACATGTAAACATTCACAGTGCAGGGAGGAAAAAGTATGTGAGGCCCTGGCTTAATGACTTCTCCCAGAGCTAATTGGAGCCAGGAGTGAGCCAACCTTGACTCTAATCAGTGTGATGATATTGGATGTGTTGCTGACAGCTGTCCTGCCCTTAAAAAACACACGCCTGTTTTGGGTTTACTGGTTTCAAGAAGCACTGTCTGATGTGAACCATGCCTCGCAGAAAAGAGCTCTCAGAAGACCTACGATCAAGAATTGTTGACTTGCATGAAGCTGGAAAGGGTTACAAAAGTATCTCCAAAAGCCTTGATGTTCATGTGTCCACGGTAAGACAGACTGTCTACAAATGGAGAAAGTTTAGCACTGTTGCTACTCTCCCTAGGCATGGTCATCCTGTAAAAATGACTGCAAGAGCACAGCGCAGAATGCTGCATGAGGTAAAGAAGAATCCCAGAGTGTCGGCTAAAGACCTACAGAAATCTCTGGCACATGCTAACATTTTTGTTGACACATCTACAATAAGGAAAACATTAAACAAGAATGGAGTACATGGGAGGACACCATGGAGGAAGCCATTGCTGTCCAAAAAGAATATTGCAGCACATTTGAAGTTTGCAAAAGAGCACCTGGATGTTCCACAGCACTACTGGCAAAATATACTGTGGACAGATGAAACCAAGATTGAGTTGTTTGGGAAGAACACACAACACTATGTGTGGAGAAAAAAAGGCACAGCACACCAACATCAAAACCTCACCCCCACTGTAAAACATGGCGGAGGGATCATCATGGTTTGGGGCTGCTTTGCTGCCTCAGGGCCTGGACGGATTGTTGTCATTGATGGGAAAATGAATTCCAGAGTTTATCAAGACATTTTGCAAGAAAACGTACGACCATCTGTCCGCCAACTGAAGCTCCGCAGAGGATGGGTGATGCAACAGGACAATGACCCAAAGCATACAAGTAATTCAACAAAACAATGGCTGCAACAGCACAGAATACGCCTTCTGGAGTGGCCCAGTTAGAGTCCTGACCTCAACCCGATTGAAATGCTGTGGCATGACCTTAAGAGAGCGATTCACACCAGACATCCCAAGAATATTGCTACACTGAAACAGTTTTGTGAAGAGGAGTGGTCCAAAATTACTCCAGATCGTTGTGCAGGTCTGATCTGCAACAACAGGAAACGTTTGGTTGAGGTTATTGCTGCCAAAAGGAGGGTCAACCAGTTAATAAGTCCAAAGGTTCACATACTTTTTCCTCCCTGCACTGTGAATGTTTACATGTTATGTGCAATTAAACCACGGCAACATCTAATGTTTGTGTAGTATTATGTTCAGCAGACTGTGTTCTTCTATTGTTGTGACTTAGATGACGTTCAGAGCACATTTTATGCCCAATTCATGCAAAACGCCACGTAATCCCAAGGGGTTCACATACTTTTTCTTGCAACTGTATATATATATATATATATATATACACTGTATATTGCCTATATATATATATATATATATATAAAAATCTCATTTTGTTTTCCATTAAAGCAACCCCTCTACACTATACCATTTCCTCCATTGTTGGCTCCTTGTGCATACAATCTGCTTGATCATGTTGTTCCTGTATAAATATACACCAAAGTGAATTAATCTATTAAGTTGGGAGTCTTTTTTAAGCTTCATACTCTGATTTGTAGTGCTCAGCACCGGAGCAATGAAATTTAACTCATTGTCATCATTTAGGCATAGCATTTTTTGAAATCTCTCTAAATTCTTTGGTCACAATAATTTATAGTAATATTTTCTGTTATAGATGGTTTCCCTAGCTCTTTTTATGTGAACTGCAAGTCTCTTCTTGTACATAAATCATGAGTGTAATTGGAGGATTTGTCATAAGATTTTAAGTAAGGTGTGTGCATCGTTTCTCATGGCCACACCCCATTAAGCATGTATCTCATTTCCCTTTGCTCTTTGAGGTCACCAGTTGCTTATATTTAACCTTGAGATTGTAAAGCTGTGTTCAGACATGTTTGACATGATTTAAATTTTCACATGCACACCCTGGTCTATCTAAATGACAGGTGGCTATGGAAGATGTTTTAAATGATTACATTTTAGCATCAACTGAAGCTCATGTATAATTTCATATATATATATATATATATATATATATATATATATATACACACACAAATACTTTTATTTATTTATTTATGAATTAATTAATTAATTAAATTCCAATTATTATTATTATTAACTTGTACAAGCAAAGCAGAGCTACCTTGGTATAGCATTTTCATATATTCAAGTTCATATATTCACTAGTTTTTTTAGTGCTTCTGCAACGGTTTACTTAAGGGTAAATAATATTCTTTTAATGAGGCTTTAATGACATGAAGAGCAATTGTATAATATTATGGTTATGCAAAATTCATACAGCTGTGTGCTATTGTGCCAAGTGGACATCAAAAGCATGGAGTATGTTTGTTCATGCACAGATAATAAGCTTGCATAGATGTCTGGCATGCAATATACAAGCTTCAGTAGTATAATGTTAGCACAAGATTGATCATAGCTAGTTACAGGGGTGTATTTACCACAAGGCAAACAAAGCATTTGCCTTGGGCAGCATTTTTCAGGGGGCAGCACTGCTCCCTGGAAGAAGGGACAGAAGAAGGGACACACGCGGCATGGGAACCAGGTGGGATCCGAGAGAGGTTGCGGGCTATTTGACGGTGGACTGTGTATACAGAGCTCGACTCTCATTCCAGGGGATGTCGGGAGCTGTGACAGTAAGTGTCTCTCACTGCTGGGGGGGGGGGGTGTTGGTAGTGGAAGGCTTTCTCGGGTGGGGGGGTGGTGTTGGTTGATGTCAGGCTCTCTCTGTGGGGGGGGATGGCCAATTTTTATTGCTGTCTAGGGCAGCACAAAACCTAAATACACCAATGGGTAGTTGTATGAGTATGGCAGCCACTATGTTAAATTGTCTTTCTCCATTCTGTGAAACCCTAGTTGCCTACAACATATACCTGTGTATGACATGACACCATCATCCTGGAGCTCTTTTCATGCTGTTAATGCATTGTGTAAGCTGTACTACCAGCCTCCATATTTATGAGGACTAATGTTGTCATGTTATTAAAAAAAGTATAAGTAAAGTGAAAATGTTTCTTTTTTAGTTTTGGATAAGATTTGAAAAGATCAGAACTCTTTGGATTTTACTGCTATCCAGGACTTCCACTAGCTTCCACTTCTGCATATTTTGACCGACAGGAAGAGATGAGAACTCTTCAACAGCAACCCAGACAGAAGGCTAGAATCCCTGTCAGCTTTTAACTTCTGTCTACAACCCTGTTACTGATTTTCCCTCTCTTCCTGTCTGGTAAAACCATTGTCACCAGGAAAGGGAGTGAGTGAAGGTCTCTGTAACGTAGCCAGAATTGGAACAAAGTCCTGGATAGCAGTAAAAACAAACAATAATTTAATCTATCCCCACTGTATCTAAAACTAAATCAAATTTTTTTTTGTTTTCTGTTGTTTGATATACACTTTAAACAGTTTTTTTATGATCCATATATGTGAAGTAATAATGTTGTCAGTTTGCCAAAAAGTTGTCCTGATCTCCTGTATGTTGCTGAGCATACTGCACTTGCACACCAGATAAGCCCCAATGATTGGCTATATCTTGCTATCAAACCCCATGCAAATCTCATACATGTGGACATTAGTGCATTTTCTGTGTAGCACCCTAATAGATAGGTTGCTAAAAAAAGTTAAGTAAATCAGTGGAACAGTTTGTGATTGCTTTGGGTTGCTCTGAGCTTCACTGGCTGCAGGTTCCATTGCTTCCCCTTGCCTTCTGGAGGATTTGAGAATTTAGTGGGTTGGAAGAGGCAAACCCACAATATGAATATTTATGTGGTCTCGACCAATCCCTCGGGAAGGATGTCCAGTAGGTGGCTGGATAATATATAAATAGTCTGGGGCCTGACTCAGCCTTATTCTTGTCCAAGAGAAGTTCCCAGCCTGGAGGTCTGCTGTCTTTCTGGCCAGCGCAGCTGAAATTCTTACAGTAGCTTTTTGAGGTCCCATGTATGCAAGAGTTGGGGGGCCTCTTTGCTGAAACCTACTGGAGATGACTAAGCAGTTTCACTGAGGATCTGGTCTGGAGAGTTCATGGAAAAATGCTTGGCTGATATTGAAAGTATCCAGAGGCATTGTAAGTACATACCTGTGTGTAGGATCCTAGTGACTGTTTGCGACTACTATTCCTTCTGCATCAGTGCCAGAGCTTTCTCAAACCGGGACAGTTCCTATATTGTCTCAAGAGCAGGGGCGGACTGACCATTTGGGTATTCGGGCATTGCCCTAGGGCCCGGGGTCAGTAGGGGGCCCGGTGAGAGGCTCACTGAGCACAATTCACTAAGTGGTATCTTACCGCATCCGAGTATGCAGTAGGATACCACATAGCATTTAAAAAAAAAGTTTGAAAAAAAACGCTACTAAAATACTGCATGAGTTATTTTATCAAGTTATACAGTATTTTAGTAGTGAAAACCATGCGTTAATGTTGCAGCTGTCAGTGGGGTTCCCCACTGACAGTTGAATGTAAAAGAAAGAATTGCAAGCAATTAAGAAAATAATTTAAAATTTTGAAAAAAAAATGGTGTTGGGGTCCCCCCTAAAATCCATACCAGACCCATATCCGAGCATGCAGCCCAGCAGGTCATGAAAGGGGAGGGGGGATGAGCAAGCATCCCCCCCCTCCTGAACCATACCAGGCCACATTCCCTCAACATGGGGGGGCTTTGGGGCACGGGGGCTCCCCACCCAAAGCACCTTGCCCCCATGTTGATGGGGACAAGGGCCTCTTCCCCACAACCCTGGCCGGTGGTTGTGGGGGTCTGCAGGTGGGGGGCTTATCGGAATCTGGAAGCCCCCTTTAGAAAAGGGGACCCCAGATCCCTCCACCCCCTATTGGAAAGAGTATGGGGTACATGGTACAACTACCCATTCACAAAAAAAGTGTAGTGTGAAAAAAGGCAGGAGACAGTATTTGAAAAGCCAGCATCGGGAGCGAAGGAGTGAAGGCTTTTTTTTTTTTTTCGGATAGCGGCGGCGGGCATCATGATTGACGTTGGATCTACTTCGGGGGACCTTCTTTTATTTTTCTTCTTTTAATAAAGGACTACACTTTTTTTTGTGAATGGGTAGCGGTACCATGTACCCCATACTCATTTACATGGGGGGGCAGGGATCTGGGGGCCCCCTTGCTAAAGGGGGCTTCCAGATTCCGATAAGCCCTCTGCCTGCAGACCCTCACAACCACAGGTCAGGGTTGTGAGGAAGAGGCCCTTGTCCCCATCAACATGGGGACAAGGTGCTTTGGGGATACCACAAGATGACTGCTACTACTGTTATTGGTATAGTCTTTGCTGTGCTCCTCGCAGATTTAGTTTTGCTTTGCTGTGGGGGGCTGACATCCCTTGATTTTATGGCTAATCTTTCCAAAAGCTATTTCCCGTTCACTTAGCTTGCCTCTACAAGCCATTGAGATATTCTCAGACAAAATGGCAGTTGGCCAGGCGTTAGAGAAATATGGACCCCAAAGTAGATCTAAATCATGGAGTGGTTCAGTTAATGAATTTGTCCAGAGATTCACCTGAAAATACTTGGCAGAACCAGCAAGAAGGTCTAAACTCTTTACATATAAATTACAGAGTAATTATGCACATATGTCATGATGTAGAATTTTTTAGGTTAGCTGGCTGAGATCTTATCGAGGCTTATATATATATATATATATATATATATATATATATATATATATATATATATACATACACACAAGCATCCTTATTTGGGATGGATAGAGCACCTGTAAGATAACCTCAGTACATGTTGGAAGGAGAAGGCTGGAACATGCTCATACTTATGTGCATGCTCATAATTTTGAGCAGAAGCTCAATACAAAACAGGCATTGTTACACTCGCGCAAACATGTTACCACTGGCGCCAAACAGCCTAATTAAGCTGCACTCTGGCATGGATGGATTGCTGAATGGTCTTCAGCTAGTTGCTGCTTAACCTCAGCCTTGACCTACTATACTTGCTTACCTGTGCATGACTTGGCTTGCCCTTGACCATCCCTGGATTTCTGCCTGCCTACTCTGACTTCGGCTTGTAGTCTGACTCCTCTCCTGTCTAGCGTTTCTGTACCTCGCTGCCCGGCTGTGAACCAATCTTGGCTTGTATCCTGATTCTGTCCCTGCCTGATGTTCCTGTACCTTGCTGCTTGGTTGTTGATGACCTTTTGGGTTGTGTCCTGGCTACACTACTGTCTGCCAAGCAAGTTTCACTGTGTTCCAGTTCCTGGCTCCTGCCTGGTGATGTACGGTCATCTGCTTCCTGCAAGCCCCAGCTGGCGCTACCTGCTACATCGGACCTCATGCCACTCTGTGTCCCCACACTCCTTGTCATCACTACCAGGGGTGTTGGACAAGAGGTGCAAGAGAAGCCCCTTCTCCAGCTTGATCTCCACCAGGTACGTGACAGCACTTTATTTGGTAAAACATCTGAATACGTATAGTATATTTTTTTAGCCAAATTAGGAGATGGAAGCTTTAAGAAAAAACTATTTCTAGTATGTTTCCCATCACTATTTTTATACAATTAGTAAAACTCCAGTTATTTACCATAAAGCATAATTAACAAAGCAACATACAGTATTAGCATCATGGCAGGTCCTGTTCCCTAGTTGTTGCATTTAAACTTCTGATATATTTTGATAAATATTTAGATATACAGTATATAGAGGGTCTTCGGGTCTATGTTTCTTTTATTTTACCCATTTTGCAGCACTCTCTACTTAATTGCAGGCTTCCACCCCTTTTTGGTCGCTTATTTTCTCACTGTTTTGTCACTATTTGTGTGTTGAGAGCTATTGAATAGGTGGTCACTGTAGAAATAAAAGATAATAATCATTTTGATTCTGTAGAAAATACAGGATTAACAAGATTTTTCTCCCACACTGTCAAGCTGAAAGCAATGGAAAATTAGATTGTGTTTTGATGATTTTTACAATGTGACAAATATCTTAATGATTTTCAAGGCACACAGTAGGTTTCTTCACAGCTGTGATGGATAGTGATCCAAAGAGTAATTAGTCATGACTAAGTTTATTTCTAAATTGTCACTGTTCCTTTGGTGCATGTTCTAATCCTACTTAAAATAGCACTGAATTCACTCTTAGTATGAGGATAAAGACAGAAATACATAATTTGGTCCAGACAAAAACATATCTATTTGTATACAATATTAAAATACATGTAGTAAATCTAATTGCAAAAATTTTCCAGTATTTTAATTCTTCCATTGATTGTACTAAGCATTTTTCAGGGGTACAAGGCCTCTCATACTAAATAATTATTGTCAATAATTCTATGCATGCTATAATAAACTAATCAGTATACAGCCATGACTATCTTAAAGGGTGTGTAACCCTTAACCTGTTGGTGCTGATGGTATGCAAATGCCCTGCACACTTCCGTTACATTTACCGGCGCCTCACAGAAAGGTCCTGATCACTACTTGCTATTGGGACCTTTCTGATCATGTGACCACTGTGACAACCAATCATGGCGGTCACATGACCCTAAACCCTACCTTGCTTCCTGGCATTACAAAACCCTTAAAGGGCCAATGAACTTCTTCTTTTTGCTCCATTTGGGTCTGACAAATATACAAGTGAAAGTACTTTGCTATATCTTTTTTGATAAGTGCAAAAAACATCTATTGATTTTTGCCAGAAATTTGGTGAGCTGAATATCTCTTGTGTTTTCTGTTGGTTAACAAGGAGGGGTTTTGGAGATGAGAAAGGGGGAGGAAGATGAGAAGAAAGCTGTTTTATTTGTAATCCATAAGAAATTAAGTACGCAAGGCTGACAACACATGTTTAGGAGTTCAGAGCTGTGTTGTCATGTAAAACAGTAAGGTAGGAGCATACTATAATTCTGGCACATCAAGAGTTTTTCTTACAGTGTGTTTAAATGAATAAAATGTGGGGAAATGTGCATGTATTCCAGAGATGTATTAAATATGTTTTTTAGTTTGCCTTGACATACTGTATGCTTTCAAGATAAAATTACTGTTTTTACATTTAGATAACTAGAAAGTGTATTGTTTTCTGCATCTTCTAAGAGTACTATTATCAACAATGTTTTTTAGGCAACACTGAAAGATCTATGGGGTGTTTACAACCATACACAGTGTATCAACCTGCCAATAATATATTCAAAAAATATAGCACATCAAACATTAGAACATTCTTTTGCAATAGATTTGTATTAAAAAAAAAATTATATATATATATATATATATATATATATATATACAGGCGCAACTCGCTTTACAAACGCCTCGGTTAATGTAATTTTCGGTTTACGGATGAAAATCCATTGAAAATAATGCCTCGGTTTACAATTTTTTTTCGCAATACTAATGGATTAATTGGTTTTCAATGCATTTATGAATTTCTTTTTAATCATGTCCCTGTACAGTAATATGGCTTTAACCTCCCTGGCGGTATGATTATTTCAGATTTTTGGTGCTGAAAGCGGTACCATTTTTTTGCATGGAAATATGTATTTTTTTAATTGTAGGCCTGTAATATTTAGGAATAACTCACTGAAATCTGTCCGAACAAGAGTCTAGTAAACATCCCGGGTATGATAAAATTTGAAACACAAAATCATAATTTATAATTTAATAAATAATCATAAAAATAATATAAAAATAATAAAAAATTTAATTCAATAATATAATCAAACCAAAAACACTGAAATTTGAAATATAGCGCCAAGTTCGCACATCGCTGAGCTCAGTCGCAAAATCGTTTTCAGTGTCTGATGACGAATTTCCCCACGAATCATTTTCACTCAATTCTGCAAGTGGTTCTGATTTACTATCGCTGTTCTCTAGCTGATCTAAACCGCTTTTGACCTAAAGGGACACTTTTTGGATGCCATGGACGTTTCTCAGTTTCCAGGCAGCAAGAACAGACAAAATGCAGGCAGGGCGCCGGACAAAGCACTCGGGACAAAATGTATGTGAAATTGGTTGAGACAGCAATGTTTTACTATGTAAAATGTAAAAAAAAAAATGACATTTTTTAAAATTTTTAAATTTCCCGCCGCCGGCGGCGCCCGTACGTCCCGACGTCACAGGGACAGGACACAGAAGCCGGATGCCGGCATCGGCCGGAGGAGATGGCCGGGGACGCTGCAGGGGACACATTGCGGGAGCGCAGGGAAGGTAAGTGAAGAACACATGCCGGAGCAGTGCCGCATGGTATTCCCGAGTGTAGCTCGGGGTTACCGCTTTTGGTACTGAAATGTTACCCCGAGCTACACTCGGGAATACCGCTAAGGAGGTTAAAGTTCACTTTATAAAGAGTTTTGAATACATAAAACTTTTTTTTACTTTTTCTGACCTCCAGAACGGATTAATTGGTTTTCAATGCATTTACAAATTTATTTTTAATCATGTCCCTGTACAGTATTTATGTCTTTAAAGTGCATTTTATAAAGAGTTTCGAATAGATAAAATACTTTTTTTTAACTTTTTTGTGACCTCCGGAACGGCTTAATTGGTTTTCAATGCATTCCTATGGGCAACTGCGTTTTGGTTTACAAATTTTTTGCAATATAAAAAGTCCCGCAGAATGCATTAAATTCGTAAACTGATGTACACCTGCATATATATATATATATATATATATATATATATATATAATATAGAAGAACAATAAAAGGGAGGGGAACAAAATGTTTTTATGTAGAACAAAGCCTCATATTTCAAAGACCTCCTACTTGACTTATCCTCTTCATACAAGCTCCACAGATCAATGGTTGCATCTTCTAGCTACTCCCCCCCTGGCTGGCTACAAGTGGCATTAAGCTTACCGTGTTTATACCAGGCGGTGATGTCACTTACAGTTCTGCTGAGCTACAGGAAGTGCCAAACACAAAATGGTTAGAAATATTGCCAACCAACTTGTAATAGGATGAGTTCAGATGAGGGAAGGGCATTACCAGGCTTTACAAAGCAAAATGTAATAAGTCAACCATGGAAAGCAGCAAACATAATGCTTAAAAGGAACGCTTATCCATAGATTTCAGAGAACCAACTTCAGCAAAATGATTTGTAGTAGTCCACAATCTGTAATGCAACAAAAAAAAAACAATTACTGTGAAATTGGAGCAAGTAGAAGGTATGTGACTGTACGTACAGTACATACAATGTGCACCCAATATATTGTACATGTATTGTACTATATATTATATTAAATGTTTGTACAATACATAAATATTGTACAAACATTTATTAAAAAGCTTAACTATAAGAAAAGAAAGATTGTAAATATGCACAGCAGTGAGAAACCTATCCCTGTAGAAGATCTGGACCAAGTCAACTATTAAAGGAATACAGTAAAATCATATTCTTCATTTATTCCCTTCAGGTAAAACATGTCTAATTTGTATGTAAATCCAGTATAATTTTCTTTGCTGTATCAGCCTGGAAAAGTCCCCAACTCTTACTGGGCTTTTTACTCCTTTGATTACAGTGAACCATTGTTGGAAATGGTTGGTATTCAAAAAATGAAGCAATACTGGCAAGGTAGAGTCGCCCCTCCACCCCTCCTCACTTAATTTCTCTGTTCACCAAATGTAGTCCCAACCTTACGTAAGGTTTGTCTAACATGTGACAGAGCAAGAAGACATATAATTCTGGAAAAGCTATTCGCAAACTGCTTTTTTGGATTTTTTTACTATTCTGGGGTGTGTAAAAATGTTTTCTTTAACCTTTTGTAATTTTGTAGTTATATACAGCTGGAATATGCCTTGATGTTTTCTTACTGTAAAAATGTCAAGTGTCTAGGCTGTTGCAATGCTCTTTCAGGTGGTTTCCCTATATGGCTGACGTGAGTCAAAAATCAGTAGAGTCAAACAAAAATAAACTGACACTTTGTGATTTAGAATTTGATCCAAAAAAAGTCTGGCTATAGACTGGAGAACAGAATTATTTCTTGCCGTGATAGGTGATCCTATCTCAATCTCAGGAAGGTGGTAAAACAGTGGAGTTTTTGAAAAATTTGTTCTCAAGAATTTTTTAAGTTAGCTATTAATAACGTCTTGTTCCGAAGCATCACTAATAACCATGTCTGTCCTAAGTAACTGCTGATAACTGCCTCATTCCCTGTGTGGACCCCCTTTCATTTTCTTTACATTTCTGACAATGCTGTGGCTGATGAGTCCCAGGACCTTGGAGGAACAAGGTGTGATGTCACCCTCACGTTACATGACATGACATGACAGGCTAGACACCACATTTGGGTGACCTGACAGAATAGTGGCAAGAAGCAGCCATTGTATTTATGTAGCCTGTGGAAATAGGTCAGACAGAAGGTTTTTGATAAAGGTGGTGCTTCTCCCCCTCTCTCTCTTTACCTTGTTTCTGGCTCTGCAATGTTTCCCATTTCTCTATCTGGGTACTAATCCTTTGCATGTGCTCTCATCATAAACAGATGTATGATGGGGTTGTTCTTATTTTGCTTATGTACATGCATGTATTCTTCTGACAATAAGCTGTGATATACATACCCTTCTTGTATTATGCTTTATGTAACATGATATACTAGGATAATTGTACCTATTGCATGGTTTATAGCAGGGCTTCTTGACTAAGGTTCCTCCAAAGGTTACTAGGGGTCCCTCAAGCAATACACAATTTCTGTCTCACAGATGAGTAACCAATGACACCAATTATCTTTTAGCTGTCTGAAAGAGAGAGTTCTTCCCAGTGATCAGAAATGTAAGGAACATTCTTCACACTGACCTTTACACTAATTTATGCTGTAAACCTGTAAATATAAAAATTATTAGTAGGGGTTATTTTAAGGGTTCCTCTATGTTAAAAGGTTGAGAAAAGCTTGTTTATAGTGTGTCAGGGTCTGCATCTGAACCTGCAACCTCTGCGGTGGCTGGCTGTGGATCTTCTTGCTGTGCCAACATATATGCTAGACAGCTCCCTGTCTGATCTTTTGGACTATCTTGCCTTGTCTCTAGTTTTGGGGGAACCTTTTGCTCCTCCCATGAGCTTCCTGATTTAAGCCATGTCTCTGCACTTCCTGTTTGCCAGATTACTTACTCCTTTGTGTACCTGCAGCTCTTCTTATCTTCAATACCACTCGTTACCGACCTTTGACGTATTCCTCAACAACACTTTTTGCTTGATCCCAACCTGCAACCACTTGTTACTGACCTTTGGCTTATTTACTGACTACGCTTCTGTTTGATCCCTACCTACAGTGCTCAGCATAAATGAGTACACCCCAACAGATTTGTCAGAAAATCTTTATTCTCCTTTCAGAATCAACATTTTCTATGAGACACTATACTACAAAATACTCCCACAAATGTAGGGCCATTGATTGCAAGCAACATTGTTAATTTGTACACACAAAAAAGTATTATTCCTAACAAATTCATTCAAGACCATGTTGCAAAAATGAATACACCCCAATGAAAGTCTTAGGAGCAAAGCTAAATTTTAGACAACACAATCCTAATGAACAAGAATTCAACTACAGGTGAGTCTGATTATTCATTAAACAGGTGTCCAGCAGACAGTTGATTATAAAAGGGAGTTACCTAAGAAAGAAAACCCCTTCCCATTTCATGCTTTCAGCAATGGCACCACATGGAAAAGAAATGTCACAAGGCTTGATAAAGAAAATTATTTCTTTACACAAGAAGGGTGAAGGCTACAAGAAGATTAGCAAAGCTTTACTTATCAGTCAGAATACTGTAGAAAAAGTGATACAAATGTTGGGCAAAGTGGGGCAGAGGATTTAGGCTAAGAGGGGGCAGGGGATTTGGGCCAAGAGGGGCGGAGGATGTGGAAAGGGAGAGGATCTGTGCTGGGAAGGGTACCTTGGCAGGGGGTCGTGCTAGAAGTAAGAATTTAGGGGAAATTGTCAAAGGGAGGGGATTGGAGGATGGGGATTTTTTTTAGTGGGGGGATATGTGCTAGGAGGGGGGTTAACAGGGGATTTGTGCTAGAAGGGGGGGATTGGGGGGATTTGTGCTACAAGGAGGGCATTTTGCAAGGGGATTTGTGCTAGGAGGAGGGTATTAGTGAGGGGTTTTGTGTTAGATGGGGGGATTTGTGCTAGAAACGGGGATTGGGGAGGTTTCTGATAAAAGGGGGAATTAGTGGAGGAATTTGTGCCAGAAGGGGGATTGGGGGGGCAGTTTTGCTAGGAGTTGGTGAAAGAATTTGGGTTAAGAGGGGGACTGGAGGGGAATCTGTGCTAGGAGGGGGGATTTGTGCTGGGGGGGTATTTATGCTAAGAAAGATAATTTGGGGGAGATTTGTGGTTGGTTGGGAAATATGAGGGGAAAGTGGATGCATGGAATGGTGATTTTTTGGGTGAGGGAGATTTGTGCTAGGAGGGGGAATTGGGTGCATTGGAGGTGGGATTGGGGGGCAAAGATTTGTGCTTGGCAGGGCTTACACTGGGAGGAGGGGGAATTCTTGCATTGTTGTTTGGGGAGAATTTTGGCTTGCAGACAGAGGTTATGCTTGGGGGGATGCGTACTGCTTAGTACTTTTTTTGAGGGGGAGGGATTTATGCTGAGACAGGATGCTCACACATGGAGGGGCTTAGTTTGTCATCTTCACTCTGGGAGATAGATGACCTTGTCCTGCCACCATGCACAGGGCAGTCAATAGATCTCCTCCTCCCCACACAGCACATAGCTGAGATCAGACTCCCTTTCAGACACAGCCTCAATCTGCAGTGTATAGCTGGCTGCAATGTTGCAGTTCTGGCCCTATCCTCTTCTCTTCTGAACCCTGTCCTCTACCCTGCTGACCTTCTGTACCCTGCCCTGCTAACCCCTGTCCTCCATCTTGCTGACCCCCAAACACTGCCCTTCTGACCACTGTCCTCTTTCCTGCTGCCCCATTTTCTGCCCTGCTGACCCCCTTTTGACTGCCCTACTGCCCTGTCTTTGGCTTACTATCCCCCTCCACCCTGCTGACCCCTGTTATCTCATCTGTTGACCCCTGTCCTTTGCCCTGCTGACCCCTAGCTTCTGCCCTACTGAACCCCTGTATACTGCCCTACTGACTCTTGTACACTCCCCTGTTGACCTCTTATCCTCTGCCTGCTGACCCCTATCCTGTACCCTACTAAACCCCTCTATACTGCCCTACTGACTCTTGTATACTCCCCTGCTGACCTATCATCCCCTGTCCTGCTGGCCCCCTGTACACTGCCCTGCTAACCCTGCATACTGACTTGATAACCCACTGTAAACTGCCCTACAAACTAATGGCCTCTGTACTCTGCCCTACAAACTGCTTTCCCTATCTCTATGCCCTGCTGACCCCCCTGTACACTGCCCTACTGACTTCTATACACTGCCGTGTTGACCTTGCATCCTCTGCCCCCCTGATGTTTTTTACTGCACCCCCCACATTAGACAGGCTAGATCTGGCTCTGATATATATAGTGTAATTTTCCAGCACAAAATAATTTTTAGACAATTGGTTTGCCTACTGTATATATTTTTTAAGTAAAGTAGAAGTAAGTGAAGTAAGTACTTTGGAAGTTCTCAGTGTTAATTGATAAATACAGCATTCTGATGTATAATTTTTAGCCCAAAGGACAAAGCTACATCATATACTTGAATGGTGAGGTGTACAATGATAGTATACCTACAGTATGATGTTACCTTTTATATCCACACTGCCAGCCTCACATCCCCCATATCTTTGTGACCCACCTCAATCTGTCATCCCTCTTCTACAATAACTCCATTCACTGTTGCTGATGTTCACATTCAGGATATTAACGATGGCCAATACAATCAAGTACAAAGCAAAAATCTTGTAAGAGCACATGTTCATGGTCTTTTCTTCCCTATATTAGTTGAAATTACTGCAACTTCTTGAGGAACTGAAGGTTAATGTGACTCAATGCAAGTCAAAGCAACCTAGAAGTACCTAAACACATACTTCATTTGAATTGATCATTACCGCCCCCTTCACCTCCTACATCCGACTGTTTACTAAATAAATTGTCAATACTGCACTTAGAGGCGCCTTCCTCTCTTTTTCTTGTTACTGCATTAGAGCCTTGCTTCCACTGTAAGAAGAGCTGCCTCAGTGTTCCTGCTCCCATCCATTCATCCCTGATATCCATCTGGCACCTTTATCTTACAGCTACAGAGGCTGGGCTCCAACAAGCGCGCCCTATATAATATACAACTTCACCTTTTTGACTAAGCTCACTGAAATTTAACTTTGCAGTCCCTTAGTAAATCAAACCCAATGTATCAGCCAACAGCCAGGCAACAAGAATTGCAGAGTACAGCTATGGCAGCCTTATATTTTTTTCTCAGCACTTTTTTAATCACTTGTCACGTTGAACTCTGCATTTTGTGGCAATATGGGAAAATCTGTAGCCATGAGTAATAAATGTTTATTTACCTTAGTTTATAATTACACTTTTAGTTCTATAAATTCAAGTTGCTGTTTGGCCATGTTGCAGCATTCATTCAGCAGAGACAAACCAGTGAGATCTGTGCCGTTCAATGCGTCATCACTGTAGCGTGGGTTTTTAAGGAAAGATAAGTATGTCCTTTTAAAGAACACCCAAACACAAATATCCCACACCTTTAATCACAGTGCCTCCCAAACCTGCAATTAGAGTTTCAAAATAAAAATGTACTGCCTTCCCACTGCACTTAGTTACCCAGTTTTATTTAAACTTATGATCTGTGGGAATGTAACACAGTATGTGAAATATTTAACCCATGGCAATTTTTAATATTAGATTGCATTTACAATGCCTGCTTTTCAAGGAAAGAAATAGGGCGGACCTCTGTTAAAGCCCAACTCCATGCAGTGACTGATTTTTACCTGCACACGATGGGATAATTGAAGTCAGCACAATTTTACAATATTGACTAAGATAAAGTAATTTTCTATTTGCAAAGTGAATTTTGTCTTTAAAAAAGGGTGAAAGGTGAAATTGTGTTGATTTCTATCATTTAATCACTTGCAATGAAAAATATTTTTTTTTTCTCTTGCACATGATTGGCTATTTTTGGCAAAGTGAGTTTTCAGTGTTCAACTTCTTTTACCAAGATAAGCAAATAAGATAGTAAAAAAGCTCTACTGTAGTAAACTGGGCTCATTATGTCTCATTATGTTATTATGGTTCTATAGCTATGTAATGCTTGTGTGTATCTATCTTGCAAAAGAACATTTAACAGATCCCTCATATAGGGCTTAATCATCCTGACTGTATTTAGCACAAGGTCCCTACTCACTTTTTCCAAAAGGTAAAACACTTTTTTTTTGCATACAAATATACCATTGACAACACTTTGCTGCACTACAGTTTTGGCACACAATCTACAGAAATTAGTAAAAGAATAAAACAGATCTGTGGAACTGTGTTATAGTGGAAGTCACCCATAAGGGAAAACACAAAAGGTTCATTAACCCCTTACTCCATTGCATCCTCAGCATAGGGGTGGCATCACTGAAGCTTTTGCATGGGGCTCCCCAGAGGTCCTGGTTACATAGGGGTGGATCAGTAAAACTGCATCACCTCTTGGGAACTCTAGGTAAGGCCCAGCCTGGCAAACCCAGATTATAGCCACACTATCAAGTCCACACTCTTCACTGGCATCTGTCCCTTTTTCACTGCACACAGGTTGATGATCAAGAGAACTACCCCTGAAAGAATGACAGTCTAGGCCATAATTGACTATTTAACAGGGTAAACACTTTACTGCACATTTCCAACAATATAAAAGTCAACACCTACAACACCTACAGCATGGTGCCGCCAAGGAGCATGGTGTAGGAGCTCCGGACACTTGCCTGTGAGACAGGACATGAAGGAGACCCTGGAGCAGTGACACCACACCGCCCTAACTTACCTTCTATTGGATTAATATTTTTGCAAGAGACGCATATATCCCACGACACGAACATTAAGTTATACTCAAACCGTTACCCAATTTGGTATTATGCTGATGCACCAATAAGGCTAGCTAAAGGGGTAGCATTTGGGATAGCAAAGAATGTGAGATTTAACATCAAAGAAAGGCTGACTGAAACAGAGGGTAGATATATATTTGTGAGAGGGGACCTTAATGGAATGGAATGTACACTTGCAAATATTTACTGTCCTAATAAGATCCCAACGGTATTTTTGGAAGACATGTTAAGAAAATTAATGGATTTTAAGAGGGGCAGGTTGATCGTGGCAGGAGATTTTAATTTTTGTATGGACCCTCGGATAGATACATCGTGCAATGGACAGAGGGAAGGAGATAAATGGTTAAAGTCCATTAGAAATATGTTGCACCATTGTCAGCTGTTGGACTCTTCGAGGATTAATCATCCAGGAGAAAGAGACTATACCTTCTATTCACCTGTGCATAAAATGTACTCAAGATTGGATTATATCATGATAGAGCACAGGTCAGTGGAATCATTAGTTAAGGCTGACATTGAGGTGACATCAATATCAGATCATGCTCCTGTCACAGTGAAGCTGCGTTAATTAGGAGAGCGGAACAGGACAAACATATGGAAGTTGAACGAGACACTCCTACAGGATCAGGATACAGAATGAGATTAAAAAAAGAGAATCAGCAATATTTTCAGTGAAATGAGATTAAAGAGGTCTCAGTTGCAACAATATGGGAAGCACATAAGGTTTATATAAGGGGTATTCTGAACTCCATAGGGGCAGAAAGGAAGAAAAGGTGGGAGGAGAGAAAAGGAACATTATTAGAAGAATTATATGAATTAGAACAGCTACATAAAAAAGAAACTAGATACAGAGGTACATCAGAAAATAATACTAAAAAGGGAGGAATTAAAGGATTTAATGGAGCAAGAAACAAATAAGGTGTTTAACATGGTGGCAAAAGAAAGATACCAATGGGGGAATAGACCAGGAAAATATTTAACGAGAAGATTAAGAAAACAGAAATCAGCAAACTACATGGAGAGAATTAGAGATGAGATGGGTAAAACGGTATATTCAACCACTGAAATAGCTAAAGTATTTCAAAAATATTACAGTGGGTTATATGATGTAAATCCCAAGAATCAAAAAGAAGAAGTAGAAAAAATAAGGAGGGGAAGTTATTTTTAAAAGAAGCCAATTTATTTAAATTAAATTAAGAAAGTTCACTAGGCTTAGAAAAATCAATCTTACAGAAAGAAATACAAACAGCCTTAGAAAACACGATGGCAGGGAAGAGTCCAGGACCAGATGGGTATTCAATAAGGTATTATAGGAAATTTAAGGAACAGCTAATCCCGAAAATGTGTGCATATATGAATGCAATTGGAGTAGAGGTGGAGATGAGAAAGGAGTTATTAATGGCAAATATTACAATTATCCCTAAAGAAGGAAAAGGTGTGTCCCACTGCGCCAGCTATAGACCAATTTCGTTACTGAATACGGATACAAAATTATATGCAAAATTATTAGCAACTAGGATGAAGGATTTAATGGCGGAGTCGATACACTTAGATTAGGTGGGATTCATCGCAGGAAGAGCGGGAAGGAATAATGGTCTGAGATCATTGCTTCTTTTGCAGAAGAGTAAAAAAGAGGAGTCTCCTGTGCTATTCCTGTCTATAGATGCTGAGAAGGTCTTCAACACAGTAGACTGCGGATTTATGATGGATACATTGGAAGCAATAAGGATAAAAAATTTGCATAGTTATCCATCAGCAGCAGTGAAGATTAATGGCTCACTGTCACCAGGGTTTAAAATGTTCAACAGAACTAGGCAGGGATGCCCACTTTCGCCCCTTTGTATTTTCCTTAAAGTCGCTACTGGCGATGGTTCGAAATAGCTTCGATATTAAAGGAATACAGATCGGGGACGTGGAACATAAAGTCACAACGTATGCAGACGTTATGTTAATTCATATGGTAAACCCTATGCTAACATTACTAAACCTAAAGAGAATATTAAAATACTATGGAGAACTATCAAATTTAAAAGTAAACCTCTCAAAGTTAGAGATATTAAATATTAGTGTCTCAAAGTCAGAGAAAACAATATTACAAAATGAATTTTCTTTCACATGGAGGGAAAAATAACTAAACTATTTAGGCATAAAGTTGACCTCATCTCATATCAGGTAAATTACATCCCATTAATAAATGAGATAAAGAACTAGCTGAGGGAAAGCTCAAGAAAATCACTCTACTGGATAGGAAAATTAAACTTTGTGAAAATGGTGATAATACCAAAAATCTTGTATAAATTTAATATGCTCCCGATATATATACCAATTACATATGAGACCCTAAAAAAAGTAATATTAAGATATATATGGGCAGGTATAAAACCCGAGAGTAAAATCCTGTAAAGTCCTGTACAAAGATAAATCAGATGGAGGTTTAACCACCTCCCGTCCGGCCATTGTATATAAACAGGCAGACGGTGGCAGTGCAGGGTCGGGTGGCCGTTTATAAACGGCCTTCCCGCTCCCTGCTTGTGCGCGCTCCCTGGGAACGCGCAGCACTGTGATCCGGTGCCCGCTGTGTAGAGGACACAGTGGAACATCGATCATCGGACAGGACCTCTGTGCGAGGTCCCGATCATGTGATCACTGATTGACCAATCAGTGATCACATGCAGAGTAGTAAGCAAGATGTCACTTCTGACATCATTGCTTACTACTAGTGAAATCTGTGAATGATCACAGAGGTCACATGGTACAAGGCTATTTACAACAGCCTTGTACCATGTGACAAGCTGTGACCAATCACAGCTCACACAGTAGTTCTCAATGGCTGCAAGAATGCAGCCAGAGAGAAGGAGAAATGATTGCTTTAACAGCCTTTATGGGTGGAAAAGCAATCAGCGTAAAAAAAAAAAAAAATCTTCATCACCCCCCACAAGTAGTACAGTGTCACCATGGTGACACTGTACTGCTAGGGTGACAGTATGTAAAAAAAAAACAACATAAATAATAATATAAAAAATTAAAATAAAAATGTAAACAAAAAATGTTTAAAATTATAATTTTTGGTTATAAACTAATTTGGGTTTTTTTTTTTTTACTAAATAGATAACAGAATACATTTTGGCCAAGATTTATGATGACATACTATTTATTTGCAAATATTTATAAGAAAAACACTTTTTTTCAACATTTTTGGACTTTTTCATTTCCAAAAAAAAAAAAATCCCAGTGGTGAATAAATACCACCAAAATAAAGCTTTATCTGTCTCAACAAATGCTAAAAATTGAATATGGGTACAGTGTTGCTTGACCATGCAATTGTCATTCAAAGTTTGATAGCAGTGAAAGCTGAAAATTGGCCTGGACAGGAAGGGGGTAAAAGTGTCCGGACTTGAAGTGGTTAAATATGCCAGATTTTAAGAGATACTATTATTTGGTAATACTATCATGGATGGTAGATTGGGTATATAATATAAGAGGGAAAAGTTCGGTAAAAATAGAAAGTACACTTAGCAAAGCACCGTTAGATAAAATTATTTGGATTCCACAACAGTTTTGGATGTTTTCTAATAACACTAGCACATTAACAGGAATGTGTTTAGAGTATGGGATGCGATTCACAGACAAATGGGATCGGAGTATAATGCACCGTTAATTTTACTTGTAGGAATAATTTTTTTTGCACCCGGGAAAGATCAAATATTAGGAAAATGGATAAAGGATAGAAATGCACAGTTAAAGGATAATATGAAGATGGGAGAAATATGTTCTTTTCAAGAACTGAAACACAAAAAAGATTTATTGAAATGGCACTACCACAACCAGTAAGAGTTGTAGAGGACCTACATCCATTTGAATAGATGTTGAGTTCAGGTACTATACAGAAACACAGTACAACGCGTATATACAAAATATTCACTAAAATATCTAGACCTATCTCTCCATTGTTTTTGGAGAGATGGGAGACGGAACTTGGAACCCAACTGAATAAACAGCAAAGAAGGAAAATATTTAATTTAGCACATAGGGCGGTGGATATGAAAATTGTACAAAATAATTATAAATGCTTGGCAAGATGGTACATTACACCAAGAGTAGCACACAAACAACAACCAGATAATTCACCACTCTGTTGGAGAGAATGTGGGATAAAGGGAACTATGGCACACATATGGTGGGAATGCCCTAGAATACAGGAATATTGGCAGGACAACAAATACAAGAGATCTCAGGATTTAAAATCTTAAAAAAACCCAAGGGTTTGTTTATGCCATAATACTGAATAAACAGTGAAACAGTACAAGAATATGATGATTTTTAAATGTGGCAAAGGGATTGATCCCAAAGTTTTGGCGGGTCCAGGAGAAACCAAGGGTAAAGGATTGGATACTCAGGGTAGAATATATTTATAGGATGGAGGAATTATACCATAGCGAAGAGGATAAAATGGAAAAAAATGTAAGAACCTGGAAGGGAAGGAGTGAATTTAAAACCTCAAAAAGATATGCAGAGCTGATGGGAGAATAAAATAGAGAGAAAGATAATAAAATAGAGAGAAAGAGAACGAGAAAGATGAAGTTGTGAAGGGAAGAGGGAAAGAAGAATAAGAAGAGAGGAGAGAGTTAGAATACATGTAGCTTAGAAGAATCGAAGGAGGAAAAGAAGATAAGAGAGGGTAATGCAGGAGGAGGTGGGGTGGGAGATGGGAAGAGAAGAGACTGTGGGGATATTGCATGAGAAAAAGGGAAAAAAAGGAAAGGGGGGAAAAAAGGGAATTGTTGAATGTTATGATATTATGTAAGGTTTTTAAAATATTTGTATGTAAATAAAAATATAATTAAAAAACAAAACAAAAACCTCAACACCTACAGAGGTATCTAATACTTCTGTGACCCATATAATTATAAAGTTCCAAATGACTAAGCTCCCTCTGGGAGACCCATGTCCACACATAGTATAAACTTCCTTATACTCTAACCAACTAAGGCACAGGTGTCAAACTGGCGTCCCTCCAGCTGTTGTCAAACTACAAGTCCCATGAGGCATTGCAAGACTGACAGTTACAAGTATGACTCCCAAAGGCAGAGGCATGAGGGGACTTGTAGTTTCGCAACAACTGGGGGGCCAGCAGTTTGACACCCCTGAACTAAGGGGTGCACGTGCACTCACATGTTGTTTTATTTGCAGGATCTAGACAAGAAGGTCCATCTGCTGCTTCATGGACCACCAAAAAGCCTAGTCACTCCACCCTCAATTGTTTATATACCAAGCAACAGCTACTTGATGGACTACTACAGACCGGTTTCAATGTAGGAGACATCAATCTGCAGCACAGTGACAGCAAAGAAATGAAGAGGCTGCTGATGGTTGCTGGTGCACCCAAAATACATTATGGAACATAAACGTCATAACACAAGGCCAAATGTCACAGAAAGCTAATGGATTTTGGGCTCTGGATCTGTATTAGCCCTCATCTCTTCTTTCCTATTTTGTGTGAAAACACTACTCATACATCCATGTTGTATCATACTGTATACTGTATATTGGTCTGATTGGCTTTGCCTTGTAATGCTGGATATCATGAATCCCGTTGTCAGAATTACTGTAGGCAGATGGTGAAATGGTTCAAAGCTAATATTTAAAATATAGTACTGAGCTGCTGCCAAATTCTGTATAAAGTGGGAACTTGGTATGTTGGGTGATCCCAGCCTCTCCCCTGGATAAAAGCTAAAGACAAAATTGGTATTGCTTATGAATATCGATACTGGACTAGAATATGGGTGCTAGACAAAGCATGTGTATTTTTAAAGGAACAGTATGCTACAATAGAAATGGAGGCTTCCTCTACTTACCCATTCTAAAAATACTAGTTTCCTGGTTGCCTCATTTATAAGTCACTGACCATGTTTGAGCTAGTGGTAAGGTAGAAGGAAAAACCGGAGCTCCTGATTTGCATACTGAACTGGAAAGTATCTGAAGCCTATAGATCAGCATTGCAACTAACATGTATTTCCCTAGTACAGACTGATTTTAATATTTTCTTTTCTATGGAAATAATAATATTAATAATAGGTTACAGTATCTATGGCTTGTTCAGATAACTTGAAGTGTTTGTAGATAACTTACACCTAATAATAGGAGTGCACCAAAAATAATGCAAAAGGGGACATAACTTTTCTGCTAACTTACATAGGTCATTCAGATTTCATATGTTGGTAGAGTAACTCTTTCTCTATAGCAACTCTTCTTCTTTTTCATTGCAGGTAAATACTGGATTCCATGCAGAAGCAATGTGCAGTCATTGAATTCTTGACAAAGGAGGGATGCAGGCTGTCCAATATCCACATAATGCTACAGAATATTTACAGAGATGATACCATTGACAAGAGCAATGTGCATAGATGGATGAAGAAGTTTAAATGGTGTCACCCCCAGCTTGCACACCTCTTTCGTCAAGAACTCAGTGAAGGCACATTGCTTCTGCTTGGAATCCATTATTTACCTGCAAAAAAAAGAAGAGTTGCTATAAAAAAAGAGTGACTAACGTAAAATTTCAATGACCTATAAAAACGTTTGCATAACATTCAGTACAGGCCTAGGAATTTATGAATGAAAGTATTGGTATTGTGCAAAATTTAATCAATTTCAGAATTGTCAAATCTGGGCAAATACATGAATATATAAGGTAGATTGCTTTGCTACAATGGACCTCCACGTTTTAATTGAGTGCATTCATTACATTTTATGTTTCACAAAAAAATGAAGCTTATGATAAATGACTTTAAAAATCTGACTCAGTGATAGAGTGATTGGATCACACATTTTTAACCCACAGGCTATTTCCATGTTAAAAATAACTCAATCATGTTGGGGCTTAGATGAATTTTAAGAATACATTTAAACAATATAACCAAGCATGTGCTACTTAGTAATAAAATAATATCCCTGATACCTGGCAGGATTGGACAGATACCTTCCCACTCCAAACGAAACAGCGAACAGGACAGGACATGCATGTTCATAGACACGCACGTGCAGCCATCGTATGCCTTGGGCACTCCAGTTGTTGATAATAATTGCTTTAGCTGCCACTCAACTGTTCTTCTCGGTCATGCCCTCTTTTTATTTGCATATTTAAGGGGAGAGTCTGCTCTGGGGAGAAAGGTTATGTCAAATTGTAACAATGTGTAAACTGATGAGGCACAGATGCTAAGCTTTGTCAGTGTATTAGTTGAAAGTTACTCCGTCAGTGAAATAAAGAGAAAAATATTGCTGTAAATGAAGAGCATTAATACTCACCTGTCCCACCAACCATGCCTTGGATCTCCACTCTCTTTAACTACTTGCCCTCCAGAGGATTTACCCCATTTCCTGACAAAGGCCATTTTTTGCATTACGGCGCTGCGTTACTTTGACTGACAATTGCGCGATCATGCAATGCTTCACCCAAATGAAATTTACATCCTTTTTTCCCACGAATAGAGCTTACTTTTGGTGATATCGCCTGTGCATTTTTTTGTTTTTTGCACTATAAAAAAAAAGTACGACAATTTTGAGAAAAAAAAGATATTTTTGACTTTTTGCTATTAAACATGTCAAGTAAAATTTAAAAAAAAAATCTAATTTCATTATAAATTTAGGCCAAATTGTATTCTGCTACATGTCTTTGCTAAAAAAAAAATCCCAATACATGTAATTTAATTGGTTGTAGCGTTTACATATGGCGGTATATATACTTGGTTTTTATTTGTTATTTGTACTAGTAATGGCGGCGAACAGTGCCTTATAGCGAGACTGCAGGACTGCGGCGGGCATTCTGACATGGGGGGGGAGAAATGACTTGGTGCCACTGACATCCCCAGTGACACCAATACAGTGATCAGTGCTAATAAAAAACACTGACACTGTACTAATGGCACTGAGCAGGAAGGGGTTAACATGTGATCAATGGGTTAACTGTGTGCTGTTTTACTGTGTGTTGTGTGTGTGTGCCTCATTGTAAGCACACTGATTTGCATGGCTTTGCTATGCAAAGCCGTGCATAGCAGTGTGCAGGAGCTTACAAGGCAGAGAACTGTATTGTTTACATACAGTTCTCTCCCTCCATTGGTAATGCTCCTCAATCACCAGGTACCGGCAAGTAATCACCAGCCAGGACCCGGTGATTGTCAGCCGATGCCGCAAATAGCGGCTTGGGCAGGGCTTGCACATGCCCCCAACCCGGAGATGCAAAATCATGTATATATTTGTGATTTTGCGCATCCGTGCTGCCCTGTTGCAGTATTACTGCTATAGAGCCGGCAGGAAGCGGTTAAAGTGTCACTAAACCCACATAATAAAAAAAACTATAAATAAATACAGTATTACATGCTGTTCATACTCATTCAGCTACTATGAGATATGTTTTCTATATTCTGCAAAAAACCTGGTTAATCCTGTTGTTTTCTATCTCCCTCTTTTGTCATCTGTGCATGCTCAGTTTTCAGTGAGTTTCTATGCTGAGCATTTCCTCTGTATCACATCTGAGCAGCCCGTGTGACTATAGTGTCACACATGTGGGCGTATACACAGTGGTAAATGACAGCCCACTTCCTCCCTCCTCCTCCATGCCCACTCACCAGCTAAACACAATGGGGATGGGATGTTACATCTTGATTGATGGAGGCTTCACCTCCCTGTTATTCTAAGACACAGGCTGGAGGGGCGTGACTGCCAGAAATCCACCCACACCAGGGGTGGACTGACAACTCATGGGGCCCCTGGGCAATAGGGGATCATGGGGCCCTGTGTCCTTGCCCAAACTTAAAAAAGCCTATGAAAAAGTTACCAGGGGCATCTCATGGGGCCCCCTACTGGCCCCGGGCCCTCGAGCAGTGCCAGAGTTTCCAAATGGTCAGTCCACCCTAGACCCACACCATGTTATTGCAAAAAAAATAATAAAGATTTGATTTCAAATATATACTTGTGTTACTTTTGTTACAATTTAAAACAGTTTCTTGATATTATTTATTTTTGCTCTGTATTTCAAATGCTGTTTTTTTTATTTTGGACAAGAGACCAGCAGCAGAGGCCTGGAAGCTCCTCATGCCTCTGTTTCTCTACAGATAGGATGGAAGAGCCAGGTCATGTGACATCTTTTTATTAATTAGGAAAAAAGTACTTACTTTTTTTTAATAAGTACAGTGCAACAGTGCCATCATCCACATAAAGAAATAGAAGGGACAATGTAAACAGTGTGTGTTTTGTATCACTTTAAGATGTATCCCTGATGAAGAATCTTTAATGTCTGACATATTTCTGGGTGACTTAGGGGTCGGCAAATGGAACGAAAGCATTTCTGAATGGATGCAGACATACAGCACACCTGGAAGTGGTGGATACTATAAATCAAGGGAAAGGGTGGTGGGACTGGTGAGTATTAATGCTCTACTTTTTCAGGTTTTCTTTTCTATTTACACATCAGTGCTGGTGAGACTTTCAAGTGGAACATCAAGCACAACTGTAAGTTATGATCACCACCTTTGCAACACTGATGTGGAATTATTATAATAAACTCATGAAAAATACTTTTTTTAACCAAATTTTGTAGCGGCCACGTGATCCTACTAAATCAAGATAAAGCATGTTTTAATGGATGGGTCCATAATGTCACCTCCATGTCATTTTCCTGTGGCAGCAGGCTGCTGATCAACTACATCTCCCATTACTTTTTTAATTCTGGAGCTGGCACTGGTGGTTGAGTGTTGGGATCAGAGAGAGTCAGTCCTGCTAAATACTACCAGTATGCTTGAATGGGTCTGCCAGATGGTCAAGGGTGGCAAAGCTGCTCGTAATGGTGGTGCAGCATTAGGGTGTATGTTAACGTTGATTGGGAATGTGTCAACGGAAACATTCAGCTTGCTTAAGGTGCATTTTTACTCGCCTATGAGGTAATTTTGAGGCACTTCTGAGATCATTCAGAGATTATTAAATAGATGCATGTGACCTGTACTTTGCCTCCTTCCTACCTGCATATGGCCAGCTTTTAAGCAGCTCCAACCTGCTGAAAGCTGCTTATGCATTGCCACTTACTTGTATGGAGAGAGATGGCAGTTCTGACATGAACAATAGCACATCAACCATCAACACAGGCTCTTTATAATGTTTTTTTCAGTAGTCCAGCTGTACACAAAAACAAGGAGGAAACTAAGCAACCATATACCACTGTTGGTTTACTTCATTGTCCATTTGGTAGGTTGGTGATCAAGCAGTGCTGTTTAACTGCACTGTCCTAAGACCATTTAAAACTTTTAAAAAATAATTTTCATGGTAGAAATATGATCATTGCTTCTGTTGTTTTAATGAAGTTTTTAGTTCTTTAGCTTTCATGCTTCTTAAATGTCTTATGTACATGAAAAGAACAAGCACACACTGAAGTCAGGAGTCTAACCAATATGTTTTTTTCCATATTCTTCTCACTTTGGGGACACTGTTTCTGCCACTTGGATAGGATGTAAGGAACATTTCCCTATTGTGGGCTGAGATAGTAATGAAAATTTCAAAATGTTCCCTCATTGCAGTGCTCATCCCAAAAGTAGAAGATAAAAGTTTGGTCTGAAGTTTCATTTTAAAGTGCAACTCCAGGATTTTTTTTTTATTGTTAAATCCCACTCCTACTGTATTAAAAATAAGTGCCAGTCTTCACTTTACATCTCCACACTTTAGTACTGTCCCTGATTTCCTCCTCAGGGCAACACCAGTGCCTTCACTCTGCCATTTTGCCCATTTTCTGTGAGCACAGAATGTATTAATGTATACACACCATCCAAGGGGCACATCATCACGCAGACCAGGGCTTATGGCACTTTGGGACTGAGTGGCACCCACGCATCATCACGAGTGCTGTTCAGTCCTGGAAGAATGCCCATCTCCCTGCACTGAAGTAAAAACTGTGCTGATGTCATCAGATTGGAAAGAAGACTTCAACAAAAGGTATGTATAGAGGTTTTTAAAAAAAGGGGACTTGGAAGATAAAAAAAATTAACATTCATGTCCCATGGCTATGACTGCACAATTTTTTTCAGCAGCTAAGGTAATGGTACACATACATATTAAAAATTTTTTTTCCATCTGATGGTACACAAAACACAGATGTATATTGCAGAACAGCATTTGTCTGTTTTCAACATTAATTGCACACACAAGCAACAAGATGTCAAAGTACCAGTCTTCTATGCTGTAAATAACATTGATAGGAGCTTTAAAAAAAGGATCATAAAAATGGTGAGGCTATTGGTATGCAAATTCTATTGTTCAACATATGGGAGAGACATAGGTTAGAAATAAATAAGACACAATTTGATGTACATAGGCATATAAAGTAATGATGTCCATCATGCTATAAACTCTATTGAAAAACACAATTCCATCCAAAAACTGTCACTGCTGGTAAATAATTTGAAAAAACATTTGAAGTCACATCTCCTACTTTAATCCAACTTTTGTTTTAGCTTGTACTAAAACACAAGGCGTTACATAATAATGGGATTTCTTTTCTGTCGGGCAATTGTAGTATCCAGGAAATAAAAGCTGGCTACAACCGACACAGTTTCCTACCATAAATATTACCAAGCAAATTTATTTTTAGATTTTGATTTATCCATTTTACTTGTTTATAGTGTAAATAAGTGAATCTAACAACCAGGAATTACATTTCATGTCTGATGGCAAGAAATTACTCTTGTGTATTAATAATGCATAACAGTTCCTGTCTGTAAAACACTGCATTGGTAAATTGACTGTTAAATTGATTGAAAAACAACTGTGAGTAAGCCCTGATGGAAAAATTCATGTTTCCAACATGCTAGTCTTAATGCAGAAAATGGATTAGTTTTACCTGCAATAATGATAAATTAGCTTTCAGACTTTATGCCCTGCCCTAAGACCCCACTTACATTAACTCTTCCTATAACTCAAACTTTCACACTAACCCTCACCCTAACCATTCCCATAACCCTATCCTTACACTAAGTGCCACATTAACCCTCTCTATAACCCAAACCATCACAATAACCCTAACAATCCTGTCACACTGCCCTCCCAGTAACCCAAACCTTCACACGAACCCTCACTCCAAACTTTTCTGCAACCCTATCCCTCACACAAACTGTCACATTAATCCTTTTTGTAACCCTTACCCTTAGGGCTCATTCACACCATATGTGCATGAAAACTGATGGAAACGGACGTGCAGGTTTCACTTGCAGAGACATCAGTTTACATCAGTTTTCATGCGCGCTTCAATGAGTTTTATACAAGTTGCAGAAAATTGCAAGTGATACGAGTGTTATGGTGTGAACAGAGCACATAGAGAACAATTATTTGTTTGTGCCATTGCAAAATGTGTGCAGAAAAACCGATGTCTCTCCACCATGTGTACAAGGCCTTAAGCTAAATGCTACACTTTCGCTCCTTGTAACCTAGACCCTCTCACTAACTCTCACACTAACGGTCCCTAAAACCCTAGTCCTCACCCCAATTCTCACTGTAACCCTATCCCTTACATGAACTGCCACATTAACCATTAGCTGCCTGGCCAATGGCCGTTTGGTGGCCGCAAAAACGCTTTGGCATTCCGGGTGCACGCCATTTTGCGTGCTCTCGCAAATGCGCAGTTTGCGCGGTTGCAGAGCCGCGCAGCGGCGCGATCTGTCACCGGCCGTGTACCTAGGACACGGCCGATGAGAGATCTGAGTGCCGGCCCCCGTTGCCGGTACCATGTGACCTGCTGTGACCAATCACAGCAGGTCACATGACAGTTGTATACAATGGATGGCTTCATTCATGCCATCCATTGTATACTAGTGCCTAGCTGTGAATGGTCACAGCAGGTCACATGCACATGTCATGTGATTAGCTGTGACCAAATCACAGCTAAACACAAAAAAAAAAAAAAAAACCTGAATGAATCAATTTCATTCAGGTAAATGCTTGCTTACAGCAAATAATTCTTTGCTATAAGCAAATTGTGTAAAAAAATAAATACTGATCACTTCCCCAAAGTAGTACAATGTTACTATGGTAACATTGTACTACTTTGGTCATAGTAAAATATGAAAAATAAAAAATTAAAAAAAAAAAAAATATATATATATATATTTTTTTTCATACTGTCACCAGTCAGTGTCCCTGTTCACCGCCATGCCAGTTATATGATGACGCTGTACTGCACTGGTGACAGTATGTAAAAAAAAAATAGTGAAAATAATTTTTTTTATTTTTTCATTTTCCGAAAAATTATGACAAAAAAAATACAACTTCAAAAAACTCGCCATTCCTCTTATGAGGTACGTCGGACTGTCTACTCTGCAAAAAGGGGTCATTTGGGGGATATCTGTACTATTCTGACATTCTTGGACCTCAAGAAATTAGATTGGCTGTGAGTACTTCAGGATTGATCAATTTTCAGATATATACCATAGTTTGTGGACTCTATAACTTTCTTACAAACTAAATAATACATCCTAATTTGGGTTATTTTCACCAAAGACATGTAGCAGAATACATCTTGGCCTAAATTATGAAGATCAATTATTTATTTGTAAACTTTTATAACAGAAACAAAGAAAAACGTGTTTTTTTTTCAAAATGTTTGGTCTTTTTTTGTTAATTTAGCAAAAAATAAAAACCCCAGCGGTGATTAAATACCACCAAAAGAAAGCTCTAGTTGTGTGAAGAAAATGATAAAGTTTTAGTTTGGGTACAATGTTGTATGACCGCGCAATTGTCATTCAAAGTGTGAGAGCACTGAAATGTGAAAAATGGCCTGGGCAGGAAGGTGTAAAATTGCCCGGAATTGAAATGGTTAACACTCTCTGTAACCCTGAACTGTAACATTAACCCTCTCTGTAACCCTAACCTTATGCCAGCTGTTACACTTACCTTCCTTTGTACCCAATCCCTTACTTTTAACTCTCACACTACTAGCCTATGTAACCCTATTGTTAACTATCACACTAATCCTAACACTTAGACTACATTTTGAACTAACCCTCCCTCTATCCCTTATACCACCCCCCTCCCTGGAATCCTAGTCTTTACACTAGCCCTCCCTGTAGCCCTAACCTTCACACTAGCCTTCCCTGTAACCCTAACCCTCACACTACCCCCCTTTATCATATCCCCAGCCTTCCTTGTATGCCTAGCCATCACACAACCTCCCCCCATAACCCCAGCCTTCACACTAACCCATTCCCCTGTAACCCCAGCCCTTCTTGTAAAATTAACTATTACAAGACCCACCTCCCTGTAACGTCAGCTCTCACAATAACCTTCCATGTAACCCTAACCGACACACCACCCATCATCCTCTTAACCCTAGCCTACACACTAACCCAACTTGTAACTGTAACCAACATACCACCCCTCCTCACCATAACACTGGCCTCACACTAACCCTCCTGGTGACCCTAACCACCACATTACCCTACTCCCCATAACCCTGGCCTTCACACTAACCCTCCTTGTAACCCTAACCACCACATTACCCTACTCCCCATAACCCCAGCCATCATACTAACCCTCCTTGTGACTCTAACCATCATACTAACCTTCATTGTTGCTCTAACCCTCACACTACTCCCTCCCCGTAACTCTATTCTTTACACTAACTCTCCATGTAACCCTAACCATCACACTAACCCCCCCCTCTCCTGTAACCTTAGCCTTCACAGTAACCCTCCCAGTAACCCTAACCATCATACAACCCTCCCTCCCCGTAACCCCAGCCTTCACAGTAACCCTTGGTGTAACACTAATGGTCACATCTTCCCCTTAACCCAAGCCCTCACAATAACCCACCTTGTAACCCTAACTATCACACCACCCCTCCTACTGTAACCCTAGCTTTCACACTAACCACCCTTGTAACTCAAAACACCACATTACCCCACTTCCCATAACCCCACCGGTAACACTAACCCTCCTTGTAACCCTAACCATCACACCACCCCTCCCCATAACCCCAGCCTTCACACTAACTCTCCCTGTAACATTAACCCTTACACTACGCCTCATCCCCCTGTAACAATTACTCAGCACATGAAGATCTACAAAAGGAATTCCCAGCTGATGGAAAAAATACTACCCTCTGGGCAGGTCAGATCTATATTTTATATGTAACCAGTGCTTATAATACAGTCTGCAGTCCCTTAAAGGTTCATGTCCAAAGTTGCAGGAAAAACGTATTTGAATTGTCAAGTTCTTCTTATGCTCTCACCAGATAATGAAGCAAATAAAGCCCTTCAATCCATACACTTATTTCTTCTTGTATATATGTGTTCAATTTGATCAAACGTGTTTGTCTCCCACCATGTAAAAACATAAATCGCATATAGTGTAATGGAACTTCACTCTCTCAATCAACATTGACTATTTTTAATCCTAATGCTGCTTACACTAGTAAATAGATAGAAAGGTATATTATATTTACTTGTTTTAAATTTTTTTTTTTTACATTTCTTCAATTACTTCCTTTTTTCTATGCCTACGCAAATGATGTCACACATCCCAGGAGCCTTCAGGGGGGAGGGAGGATTCTCAGCTCAGCTGATGCCTGAGCAGATGGATTCCAGGAGGTAACTGCTACATGTATCATCTGCCCTTATTCAAGATGGCCACTGCCAGTAATACCAGGGAGTAGTTTTTCAAAATTCTCAGCAAAAGAAAGCATGGAGACATGGATGGATGGGTGAGTT
This sequence comes from Staurois parvus, assembly GCF_062004578.1. NCBI lineage: Eukaryota > Metazoa > Chordata > Amphibia > Anura > Ranidae > Staurois > Staurois parvus. The sequence continues at coordinate 1,579,635 of NW_028318171.1, forward strand.
TGCTTTGAATATTAACAATGAATTAAATAGCATTTTTGGTCTGTAGTGCTCAGATGAAGTGCAGTTCTACTTTAAGATAAATGAGCTAATATAAATTAAATAATCATGCTAACATAAAAAAAAAAAATACCGTGCCAAACTTATTTCCTCCATGTGAAAAACTCATGGTGTCCACCATGTCTACCCTTAAACAGTTACTGCAGTGTTATAAATAATCCTTCTGATGTTCTCCACACGGTCTCCTCATTGGATAACCTCCCCAAACGGAGAGGTTTTTTATTATTATATAAAATTTTTACACTGTATGATTATCTTCTCTTTTAGGGAATTTATCCAAACAGGAGACCAACGGGAGGAGAACATCTGAAGGATTATTTATAACACTGCAGGAATTGTTTGGACTGAGAGTAAGGGTCTAGAGGTGGTGAGCACCAGTTTAATTTTTTTTTTATGTGAGCATGAATATTTTGTTTATATTAGCTCATTTCTCTTAAGTTATTGCACTATATGTGATTTATGTTTTTGCATGGTGGGAGAGAAACAAGTTAGTATTATTATTATACAGGATTTATATCGTGCCAACAGTTTGCGCAGCTCTTTACAATATAAGGCAGACAGTTCAAATACAATACATTTCTGTACAGAAGGAATAGGAGGGTCCTGCTCATGGAGCTTACAATCTAAAGGAGGGGGGGTGATACAAAAGGTAATAGCTGCGGAGGATGATCTGGCGGAGGTGATTCAAGTACAGTTCTTAGGTGGATGTGGGGTAGGCTTCCCTGAAGAAGTGAGTTTTCAAAGATCGCCTAAAGGCAGACAGGGTGGGGGCTGACCAGACATGCTGTGGTAGGGAGTTTCAGAGGATGGGAGAGGCTCTGGAGAAGTCCTGGAGGCGAGCGTGGGAGGAGGTGATGAGGGAGCTAGAGAGGAGGATATCATGGGAGGAGCGGAGTGGGTGATTTGGGCGGTATCTGTGGATGAGGTTGGTGATGTAGCTAGGGGCAGTCCTGTGGATGGCTTTGTAAGCTGTGGTTAGTATTTTGAATTTTATACGTTGGTTTAGTGGAAACCAGTGGAAGGATTGGCAGAGAGAGGCAGCAGTCGCTGATCGCTTGGTAAGGTGTATGAGTCTAGCAGCAGCATTCATAATAGACTGAAGGTGGGATAGCCTGTGTAACGGTAGACCAGTGAGGAGGGAGTTGCAGTAATCAAGGCGGGATATAACCAAGGCGTGGATAAGTTGTTTTGTGGTGTCATTGGTCAGGAAGGGGTGGATTTTGGAAATGTTCCGGAGGTTGAGGCGGCAGGATTTAGCCAGTGAGTGGATGTGGGGCCCAAAGGAGAGGTCATAGTCTAAGATTACGCCTAGCACCCTAGAATGAGGGGAAGGACCAATGGTAGTGCTGTTGATCTTAATGGTAAAGTCATGAGTGGGGGATCAGGGAGGAGAAAATATTACAAGCTCAGTTTTTGAAAGATTGAGATTAAGGTAGTGATGTGACATCAATGCTGATATGTCGCTTGGTAGATTTGTGATATGTGAGGAGATTGAGGGGGTGAGCTGGGGAGTGGAGAGATAGATCTGGGTGTCATCAGCATAGAGGTGGTATTGGAAGCCTTAGGAGGTTTTCAGTTGGCCCAGGAAGGAGGTATAAAGAGGGAAAAGGAGAGGCCCAAGAACAGAACCTTGGGGTAACCCAACAGAAGGAGGAAGCGGAGCGGAGGAGGAGGAGTTGTATGTGACACGGAAAGTGCGCTGAGAAAGGTAAGAGGAGAACCAGGAGAGAGCAGAGTTATGGAGGCCGATGGAGTGGAGTTTACTGAGGAGGAGCGGGTGGTCGACTGTGTCAAAGGCAGCGGAAAAGTCAAGGAGTATGAGTATGGAGTAACGGCTGTTGGTTTTAGCAGTTAGTAGGTCATTAGTGAGTTTTAGTAGGGCAGTTTCTGTGGAATGTTGTCCAGACTGTCAGGGATCAAGAAGGTTGTTGTCGGTGAGGTAGCAGTTCATACGGTTGTGAACAAGGCGCTCGAGAAGCTTGGAGGCAAATGGGAGCAGGGAGATGGGTCTTAAGTTATTCAAACAGGTGGGGTCCAGTGAGGGTTTTTTGAGGATGGGGGTAACCAGTGCATGTTTGAGTAGGGAGGGAAAGGTGCCCATGGAGAGTGGAAGGTTGAAGATGTGGGTTAGAGAGTTTAGGATAGAGCAGGAAGGATGCTGCAACAGTCATGAGGGGACAGGATTCAAGGGACAGGTGGTGAAGTGGGCCTTGGAAAGGAGTTCGGTAACTTACTTGGTGGTAACAGAGTCGAAGGAGGAGAGTGTAGAGTTTGGTGTTGGGCCTGGTATGTTGGTTAGAGGAGGAAGCTTGACACTGGAGATCTCATCACGAATTGTGTCGATCTTCTTCCTGAAGTGACTGGCAATCTCCTGTGCAGTAAGTAAGTTGGTGGGTGGAGGCAGTGGGGGGTGGAGTAAGAAATTAAGGGTCAAATTGAACACCTATATTCAAGAGAAGACACAAGTGTATGGATTGAAGGGCTAAATTTGCTTCATTATCTGGTGAGAGCATAAGAAGAACATAACAATTCAAATAAGGAAATTTTCCCTAATACTCTGGATATGAACTGCGGTCTGTATTATAAGCACTTGTTACTTATTCAATATTAACCTTCCTTGTAAACCTAACCATCGTACTAGCCTCCCCTCCCGATAACCCCAGCCTTTACAACTTTCCTTGTAACCCTAACCATCACTCTACTTCCCTCTTCCTATAACCCAAGCCTCCACACTACCCCTTTCTGCAACCTTAACATTCACATTTTTGGAGTTTATTAAATTCTTTAGTTAGAGGATTGCAAAAGAGAACAAGCAATGCATTGACTGTATACAAATGTCCAGTATAAGATCCAAGGCACTGTAAGGTACATTGTGAAGGACAAAAAGAGATACATAGATATATACCTACACATACATAGATATAAATATACGTACATCCAAAATATATGAACCATCCCATAACCAACTCCACGGAGGGGTTTACTGTAACAGTACATATAAAATGTTCCCCTTTAAACAAGTAACTGTCAGTTTAAATATGGTGATAGGGTTTGGCTTAATGTTCAGTTTTTGATGAAATGGGAAAAAGTTAGAACCCATGTCACATTTCTTATTGCCTCTGTGAAATAAATGGAGGGAATCTACCTGAGGGGAGAGCAATAAAACTTAAAGAGGTTGTAATATTTCTCCAGAATACTATAAAAATAACTTCTGTGCCCCTGTAAGAATGTTTTCCTCACTTTCTGTACTTTATTTATGCTCTTTATGTCCAGTTTATCAAGCATGATCTGTAAAAATTGCTACCTGCTTTCTTAAAGCTGAAGGAAAATCTGCTTATATTTTGCCTTCCCCGGTTTCTTCAAACCCTCAATCCCTCATCCACATGCTAATGACAAATAAAACATCAATCTTCTCTTTTGATTGCATACCTTATTTTAGACCCAATCATGTTATCACTGGGTATCTGTGCTCATCTATGCAATGCAGGCAGATCATGGCTGGTGGGAGGGGCTGTTCTTAACTTCCTTAAAACATCAAAACACCCTGCCTCACTACTTCTCACAAACAGGGGTCTGACTCTTGGAAGCAGCTATGCAAATATGAAAATGCCTTAATAGGTGGATGTCAGTCTGGAGCAGTGAGGGTTCCTAGGCAGACTGCATTTTTATTCATACCACAAGAGGTAACACCCACATGTGATGCTTGGCCTTTTTGAAACTACTGAAAGAGCTGAAATCCAAAAGGGGCGGGCCAGGGCAGTAAGGTTGGGGAGGAGCTACAAGATACTGGAGGTAATTAAACCAGAAAATGAGGCAGATTTGATCTACTTTAATGTAGCTTTATGGTAAGGTAAGGCTCAGGGGCGGACTGACCATTTGGAAACTCAGGCACTGCCCGAGGGCGGGGGTCAGTAGGGGACCCCATGAGATACCCCTGATACCTTTTTCATAGGTTTTTTGAGCTTGGGCAAGGACACAGGGGCCCCATGATCCCCTATTGCCCGGGGGCCCCATGAGTTGTCAGTCCGCCCCTGGTAAGGCTGTTCAACTTTAACAATTTGAACATTTCTTGCTTGCCCTTATTCACTACTTCCAGTGAAATGCAGTGGGGTAAATAATTATTTGATCCCCTGCAGATTTTGTAAGTTTGCCCAGGGTCTATAATTTTTATCATAGGTGTATTTTAAATGATAGAGACAGAATATCAACCAAAAATACAGAAAAAACTCATGATACAAATGTTATAAATTAAGTTGCAGTTCAGGGAGTAAAATAAGTATTTGATCCCCTACCAACCAACAATAATTCTGGCTCCCACAGACTGGCTATGTAGTCATGTGGTACACAGATTAGTCCTGTAAATTTAAGAAGGTGCTCCTAATGTGCATGTGAAGGTGCTCTACAATGTATATAAAAGACACTTGTCCACAGAATCTCTTTCTTCCACCTCACCATCATGGGCAAGACCAAAGAGCTTTCAAAGAATGTCAGGAAAAAGATTGTAGACCTGCACAAGGCTGGAATGGGCTACAAGACCATCAGCAAGAGCCTTGCTGAGAAGAAGACAACTCTTGGAGCAATTATTCACAAATGGAAGAAATACAAAAAAACTATCAATTGCTCTTGGTCTGGAGCTCCATGCAAGATTTCTCCTCATGGGGTAAGGATGATCATGAGAAAAGTAAGGGATCAGCCTATAACTACATAGGAGGAGCTTGTGAATGATCTCAAGGCAGTTGGGACCACAGTCACCATACAAACCATTTGCAACACAATACTCCGCCATGGATTGAAATCCTGCAGTGCCCGCAATGTCCCCCTCCTCAAGATGGCACATGTAGAGGCCTGTATGAAGTTTGCTAGTGAACATCTAAATGATTCAGAGAAGGATTGGGAGAAAGTGCTGTGGCTAGATGAGACCAAAATTGAGGTCTTTGGCATTAATTCATGTTGCCAGGTTTGGAGGAAGAAAAATACTGACTATGACCCTAAGAACACCATCCCTACAGTCATACACGGAGGTGTAAACATTATTCTTTGGGGCTGTTTCTCTGCTAAAGGTACAGGCTGACTTTGCTGCAATGAGGGGCCAATGGACGGGGCCATGTATTGTAAAATCTTTGATGAGAATCTTCTTCCCTCAGCCAGAACACAGAGGATGGGTTGTGGATGGGTGTTCCAGCATGACACTGGCCGAAAACATACCGCCAAGGCACCAAAGGAGTGGCTCAAGAAGAAGAACATTAACCCCTTGGCGCCGGCGCCTCCCGGCCCTTCAAGGGTTCCAGAAGCCGGGAGGCGGGTGGAGTTTTAGGGTCATGTGACTGTGATTCGCTGTCACGCCAGTCACATGATTGGGGAAGGTCCCGATCGCAAGAGGAGATCGGGACCTTTCCGTGAGTACCAAATGTGTGTGCTGGGAGCACATATGTTTTTTTTTAATAGAACACAAATGTGGGGCCACTCGGCGTCTAGGCCCAGACGCCGGGAGGCCGCACATTTGCATTCAGCCAGCGCCAAGAGGTTACGGTCAAGCAGTGGCCTAGTCAGTCTCCAGACTTTAATCCTATAGAAAATTTATGGAGGGAGCTGAAACTTCGAGTTGCCAAGCGACAGCCAAGAAACCTTAAGGATTTAGAGAAGATCTGTAAAGAAGAGTGGACAAAATCCCTCGTGAGATGTGTGCAAACCTGGTAACCAACTACAAGAAATGTTTTACCTCTGTGCTTGCCAATATGGGTTTCTCCACCAAGTACGAAGTCATGTTTTGCTTGGGGATCAAATACTTATTGTACTCACTAAACTGCAAGTCAATTTATAACATTTGTAACATGTCTTTTTTCAGGATTTTTGGTTTATATTCTGTCTCTATCATTTAAAATACATCTATGGTAAAAATTATAGACCGTTCATTTTTTTGTAAGTGGGCAAACTTACAAAATCTGCAGGGGATCAAATAATTATTTTCCCCACTGTATAAGGGTTCTCCAGAGATACTTGTGCATGCAAACAGCAGGTTACAGTTGGAATACATGTAGATGAAGTATCTATAAAAACATAAATACCTGGCTTTTATTATTGATATCTATGTTACATTATGTGTTCTTTCTTTACAGCACAATCAGTTATAAAAATATATATCTCGTCATAGCCCTTGAAATATAAGGCATGAATAACGTAATCTATTCTTGCCTAGACGTGGGCTAAGGAAATTTTTTCTCTGGAACAAAATTTAGAACTCCCACTCTCTAGGAATTGCATAAATTCACACCCACAAGTGCATCATCTCCTGGCAGAAAGAGATTACAAACGGAAATGTAAAAATACTAACGTGTTTCTTTTTTCAGTAGGGTGTAACTTAAGGCAAAACTTATTTTTATTTTTTTTTTAGATTTGGATAGCATGGTGAAGGGTTAGAACCCCTAGCAAGTTTTTTTATTTTTTGCTAAAAAGCACATATGGCAGCCGCTCTTATCAGTTTTAAACTAGCAAAAAGGGAAAGGCCCAAATGTGAAGGCCAGTATACAAAACAAAGGGAAGTCTCAAGCACACTTTCAATCAAGCCAGAAAAAAAGGGCAAACACAAAACAAAAAAATGGCTAATCTGTTTAAAGTGGAACAAAGCTGTATCTGAGGACTACAAACTGAAAACACTATTTAATTCATTTTTAATAGTCAAAGCAAACCTGCCCATCCATCCATGTCTCCATGCATTATTTTGTTGAGAAATCACTTTGAAAAACACCCCCCTAGCATATCTACCCGCAGCCATCTTGAGAAAGGGTACATGATTCATGTGGCATTTACTTCCTGGAATCCATCTGGCCTTAGCTCAGGCATGCAGGTAGGAAGGTGTGCTTAGCTGAGAAAGCCCCTCCTCTAGATGAAAGAATAAAAAATGTCCATGAAGACTCCTGGGATGCATATCATCATTTTGGCCTAGGCCAGAAACCAGGAAGCAATGGAAGAAATATAAAATAAAGTTAAAGACAAGTAATATAATATACCTTCCTACTATTTACTAATGCTAGCTGCATAAGGATTGACATACACTGCTCAAAAAAATTAAAGGAACAATTTGAAATCACATCAGATCTCAATGGGGAAAAATATCATGTTGGATATTTATACTGATATGCACTAGGTAATGTGTTAGGAATGTAAGGATGCCCCATCGTTTGATGAAAATTAAAATTATCAACCTACAGAGGACTGAGAAAATCAAAGTGAAAAATTATGCATTGAGAAAAAAAAGAAACATTTTTTTTTTAAAATGATGCAGCAGGGTAGTCCATTTTTCAGAAATTTAATTGCAGCAACTCAAAATGGTACTCAGTAGTTTGTATGGCCCCCACGTGCTTGTATGCATGACTGACAACATCGGGGCATGCTCCTAATGATACGATGGATGGTGTCCTGGGGTATTTCCTCCCAGATCTGGACCAGGGCATCACTGAGCTCCTGGACAAACTGAGGTGCAACCTGGTGGATGGATTGAAACATGAAATCCCAGAGGTGTGCTATTGGATTTAGGTCAGGCGAGTGTGGGGGTCATTCAATGGTATCAATAACTTCATCCTCTGGGAACTGCCTGCATACTCTCACCGCATGAAGCCAGACATTGTCGTGTACCAGGAGGAACCCAGGACCACTGCACCAGTGTAAGGTCTAACAATGGGTCCAAGGATTTCATCCCGATACCTAATGGCAGTCAGGGTGTCATCGTCTAGCCTGTAGAGGTTTGTGCGTCCCTTCATGGATATGGTTTCCCAGACCATCACAGACCCACCACCAAAACGGTCATACTGAACGATGTTACAGACTGCATAACGTTCTCCACAGCTTCTCCAGACCTTTCCATGTCTGTCACACGTGCTCAGGGTGAACCTACTCTCATCTGTGAAAAGCACAGGGCGCCAGTGGTGGACCTGCCAATTCTGGTGTTCAATGGCAAATGCCAATTGAGCTCTATGGTGCAGGGAAGTCAGCACAGGACCCACTAGAGGATATCTGGCCCTCAGCCACCCTCATGAAGTCTGTTTCTGATTGTTTGGTCAGAGACATTCACACCAGTGGCCTGCTGGAGATCATTTTGTAGGGCTTTGGCAGTGCTCATCCTATTCCTTGCACAATAAAGATAGCGGTCTTGCTGATGGGTCTGAAAAGATGAATAGGGAAAAACATGTCAGTGGCCTCAACCTGTAAAACCATTCCTGTTTTGGGGGTTGTCTCATTGTTGCCCATCTAGTGCACCTGTTGTTAATTTCATTAACACCAAAGCAGCTGAAACCGATTAACAGCCCACTCTGCTACTTAACTGACCAGATCAATATCCGAGGAGTTTAATTGACTCAATGCCATACTCTAATTAAAAAGTGTTCCTATAATTTTTTGGAGCAGTGTAGTTAATGCTGATTTGCAGAGTTTAGTTCCACTTTAACTACTCAGGCGTTTCTCATCTACAAGATACATAAATAAATGCACAAACAGAGAGAAGTGTGACAATGCACAAACAGAGAGAAGAAGACTTCCAGAGTGTGTCTTTACCAAATCTACAAAAGCACATATTTGCCTTTTTTTTTTTGCAGAGTAGCCTGAGCAATTAAAGTGGAACTTTACTCTCTCAGTCAGCAATGACTATTTTTATTCCTATGCTGCCAGCATTAGTAAATAAATAGGAAAGTTTATTATATGTACTTGTTTTAAACTTAGTTTTTTGCATTTCTTCAGTTACTTCCTGGTTTTCATGCCTAGGCAAATGATGTCCATGAGTCTTCAGGAAGGGAGGAATGATTTTCTCAGCTAAGCACACCCTCCTGCCTGCATGCCTAAGCTAAGGCAGATGGATTCCAGTAAGTAAATACTACAAGAATCATCTGCCCTTACTCAAGATGGCCACAGCCAGAAATGCTCGGGCTGGTTTCAAAATGATTTCTCAGCAAATAAAGCATGGAGACATGTATGGGTAGGTTTGCTTTGAATATAAAAAATTAATGAAATGGTGTTTTTGATTTGTGGTGCTCAGATACAGTGTAGTTCTACTTAAAGTGGAACTACAATCTGCAGGATTCTCACCTCCCTTTCCTCGCAGGACACTGACATCTTCTCCCTGGGCTCCTCCCTGGATGCTGGGTGTTCGGCCTCTTGACTGGCCGGTCAGGATGGCGTGACTCTTGCACATACACACGTGAACCATTCATCCTGGCACGGTGTGAAGAATATATGCTGAGCTGCCCAGGTTTCATTCAATGGAAGATTATGTACAGGCAGGTAAGTTTGCGTTATTACAGAAGAAATATAGCATTTCTTTTCTGCAATAAAAAGCTGTCTGCTCACAATTTTTGGAAAATTATTGTTTAGTTCCACTTTAATCAAGTTATTTTTTCTGGCTGGTTTGTTGTGGGACTTTTGTACTGTTTGTATATTGCCTGTCCATATGCCACTTTCTTTCTGCTCATTTTAAATAGACCAGAGTGGCTTCCATGTTTGTTTTCTGGATTTGGTGCAGATATGCACTGGAGGTCTTCAGCTACCTTGCAAAGGCAAATCTTTTTTAATTACTACAGTTTGTATGCTGCTGAAAATTCATAGGAGTAGTACTAAACCTCCAGGATGACTCATCATCTCTAGTATAGGCAGCTTAACAGAAAAATGTTGTGCTTTTATTAGTTTTTCTTACAACTTCATGTCCTTAGTTTAGATTTGTACTTGGCTATACCTGCGGATACATTTATAGTTGCATGTAATGTAGAATCATTATATAACAACATTTCTCACTAATCATCAATACAAACATTTAAGTATTTCTTGAATAGAAAACTTTGGAACAACACTTGTGAATTTATTAGAAAAATTCTAGATTTGTTTCGCAACACATAGTTACATAGTTAGTGTATCTGAAAAAAGACAAAAGTCCATCCAGTTCAACCATTAAAAAAAATGGTATACACAGCTATTTTTTTTTTACAATACAATTTTCCAAGAAAGCTCTGATGTTGCAATGGGTGCAAAACATGCACTGTAGATCTTCAACCAGAGAGAGGTGGTCCTTAGTGATATAAAATACTCGTATGTTTTATCCTCGCATATTAAGTTGGTTTAGATTAATTGATAATATCCTCTTTCTCTGCACAGGGCCACTAGAACTGTTCCTTTGTGAATTGCATTCTAATATTCTATAGCCAGCGACATATGATTTGAATCTCAGCTGGTTCAGTAGGGACTGGCTGAGATTTAAACCATCTACAGCCAGGCTGATGGTACCTAATTCAATTGTCGTATGACTTGGGTACAACCAGCCTATTGGATTTTTCATACGATTATTGTTCTCCCGGTAGAGACCACTCCCCCCCCATTGCCCATATCAGAAGAACACAATAGCTCCAAGGGAGGGATTCCTCCATCAACACCAGTGGTTGCAGGAAAGAAAATGGCATTGTCTATGGCCTTCCAAAGTATTTTTCTCACATATCCCCAGATGTGGAATTTCTGGATTTACATGTGCAGAAAAACCCTGGAAGGCAAACTTCTATTTACAGGAAACATAGTGGTACATAGTTATCTACACTATGAGAGTTTCCACACACAGTTGTTATGCAACAATATACTGTACCAACAGTACAACCAAAGATGCTGTTGCTAGAACTACACTTAGTTAAAAGAGTTAAAAGGGTCGAAAACTCTAGCTCATATGCACTCTTTGTACAATTCCGAGCAAGTATTGGCCACTTCTTAGTACGGATGCAACAGTCAGCAGATACATTACAGTTCTTCGCTACAGTAAAATATGTCGTATTTACAACCCTTCCTTTTCTGAATGAACACAGTGAGTGATCGGTACTGGTCCTAATAACCATGATGTCACCGGTAGATAAGGAGGACGTTGGGCACAGCATCCTTGTTTGCTCCTCCCTTGCCACTCTCCATCAGCACTGGAGTCACATTAGCTGAGTGAGGGAAGAAAACTGAGGGAGAAGAGAAACATTGGGATACTAGTCAGTACCAGTGTGCAAAGGCATGTTTGCTTTGCAACCTCTAATGTTGGGTGTCCTACGTGTGTGAATGTTGCTGCAATATGTAAAACTATAAGTTTAGTTTTTACATTTTAGAATGGAGTACCTTGAGATTGTGCATAAGTGCCTTGACTAAAAAAAAGGTTGAGAAACACTGCCATGAAGTGACATTTAACAAATTATTTATTTTTCAAAAATAATCCATACACATCCACTACCTAAAGGAGAACTAAACTGCATCTGAGCACCACACACCAAAAATGCTATTTAATTCATTTTTAATAATTAAAGCAAACTGACCCATCCATCCATGTCTCCATGATTTTTATAGTTTGCCATCTCATGTGGTGTCCATGTATTACTTTGGGAGATACAGTATGTCCTATATTGGGCATATGATGCATCTTGAATTATTGATTTTATGATGGATCCATGAGGATGGAATAGTTTTAGTTGCTCTTGGTATGGATAAAGCCAAACAGATGTTGTGAGTACACATACATGCTACATTATCAGCCAGCTGACTGTATGGCTTGAGAACATAACAAGACGTTGCCATTCAGCTGTGTAACCCTCTGGGAGCAATTTTACTAGATTGGATATATCACCTTATAACTGGGAACTGGAGAAAGTACAGAGAAGGGCAACCAAACTGATAAGAAGCATGGAGGAGCTCAGCTATGAGGAAAGATTAGAGGAACTGAATTTATTCTCTCTTGAGAAGAGGAGATTGACGGGGGATATGATCAACGTGTATAAATACATCAGTGGTTTATATAGTGAACTCGGTGTAGAGTTATTCACCTTGAGGTCACCACAGAGGACAAGGGGGCACTCTTTATGTCTGGAGGATGTGAGAACTAGCATCCAATGGTAGAGTTTTTCCAGCACACAGCCACTCGCTTTCTTTTTTAAAGGCCTCTTAGCCCAATTTTATGTAAAAGAAAGTTCCACAACATGCTTTCCACGCAGGGGTATCCACGATCAAACAAATGAAACAAATCAGCCTCCTGGCTTGTACACAGATTTCTGCTGCTCTGGCCTTCCACTTTAGGATCACAGCTGTCTCCTACAGACTCCTTCCAAAATGGCTTTTAGCACACAGCTAGCAGCCTCTTGCACACAGCTAGCAGCCCCTTGCTGCTCTGGCTCCCACTTCTCCTTGGTGGAGCTCTCCTGACTCCAAGGCAGTGACCTCCTGTCTGCCGGGGTGGAGCCCAGAACCCTGGTCCTGACTCTAGAAGAGAACCATGCATATCTGACCAATCAGTCTCCTGGACATTCCCAAAATCTGGTCCCAGGATTGGAGATTTCATCCCTCCCAAATCACTTTGAAATCTCCAGGTTCCAGGTCCCAAAATGGACTTTACAAACAAATGAGGAAAGTGAAAAGCCACTTTACTCTGCATCAAACAAGTACCCTGAAGCCCCTCAACCTGCCTTGTTGAGAATCCTGGGTAAAATATCCTTTATATATCAGACAGATCACCACACTGTCACAAGGAAAAGAAATTTAATCTCTAAATATGGAGAGATTTCTTCACAGTGAGAGTTGTGAAAATGTGGAATAGACTCCCTCAAGAGTTGGTTCTGGCCAGCTCAGTGGATTGCTTTAAAAAAGGCCTGGATTGTTTCTTGGATACACAGAATATAACTGGATTCTAACATTCATAGGTAAAGTTGATCCAGGGAATATCTGATTGCCTCTCGGGGGATCAGGAAGGAATTTTTTCCCCTGCAGGAGCAAATTGGATCGTGCTTTGCTGGGGTTTTTTTGCCTTCCTCTGGATCAACTCTGGGTGTAGGATTATAACTTTTTTTTTTTTTCTTTTTTCAGCCAGACTAACTATGTAACTATATGTAACTTGTGTAAAGTACACAGTGTACTATGCTGTCAGCTGATTAGAGCTGACCATAGATGGTTTGCATCTTGGCCGGTTCAGCAGGGAATGGTATTCGAACAATGTGTAGGCAGGCTGATTGAATCAAATCGATCCATCGATCAATATGGGTACAACCAGCATACTGGATTTCTAGCATGTGATTATAGCCAGTGGCTATAGCTGCTAGCAATAATCACTGTGTTCTCCTGGAAGGGATAGCTCCCCAAGCCCCCTTGGCGGGGGAACACAATAGCTCTTTGGGAGGGATTCCCCAATCAACACTGACTGTATTGATGAGGGAATAAAGCAGTTTTCGTTCCTGTAATCCTTGGTTGCATGAAAGAAAATCACATCATCTATGGCTTGCCTTTGGATGCATCACAGCACAAAACAATCCTATGGGCATTTGCAGTTCATTTTAGTGTTAGAGGAGGCTCACCTTGGCTCACCTGTATATCTTAGTGCTGAAACATCTGACATTTTTTAATGTATGTAGAGCCATAGAGTGCAAAGATATACAGTACATCCGAGGATCTGGTATACACGAGTGTAACATGTAGCACTACCCCCAGAGGAGCCGCTGAATTGTTTTGTGATTTCCCTGTGTACCTGAAGATGACACACCTCACTCACCCAGCACTTACCAACACACTTTGAGGTTTTTCAAAGATTTTACTAGGCTAAACATAACCTAAAAAGAAGAGAGGATTAGCGAGTGTACATATACAATCAATAAAAAAATAAGGTACTCTGAGAGATATGGTTAAACACCTGCAGTATTCTAAATAACAGTAATTAACAGAACGGAACTGCATTTACCTAGCAACAGTATATAAAAACAGTCCTAACTTGCTATAACAGCCCCCATTTTGTTACACTGGCCAGTGAATGCTGAAAAAAAACATTCGCCAGCAAATCTGAGGCCCCCGAAGAAAGTACAACAGTTCCCAGCAAACAACAGATTGTCTTGTGCAATCGTATTTTCTTACCCCCGGGGCACTGTTTTCTGGGTCTCTGGACATGCCACTCTGTACTCCTACACCTCCTATCTACACAACCAGAGGTGTAAGAAAGGCCTTCCTCTGCTACTAGGTAAGTGATAGATCCAGCAAAAGTCAAATTCACGTGTCAATACTGGGATCTGAACCCACAACTTTTCTTACTGAAACACCTGAGATTCTGGACAGCATCCTGTCTGATTCCATGGATAATCCTGTCTCGTGTCCCCCTGATTCTGGTGAACCTTGAACTCTTTCCTCCTTGCATGAACTTCCTATTTAATCCATGTCTTTGCACTTTCTGTTTGACAGAGTATTGTGCTCTCTGCAGCCAATATCTTGCTCCTTTGCATACTCGCAGCTGTCTATATCTCCAAAACAATTCATTGTGGGCATTTGGCTTGTCCCTCAACTATACTTCTGCTTGATCTCAACCTGCAAGCACTTTTTTGCATCCTTTGGCTTGTTTACTGTTTACCCTTCTGCATGATCCCTACCTGCTATATCTGCTACTGGACCCCTCCTTGTTCAACTCCTGGTGGGGTGATTCTGAGGAAGGTACTCACACGCACCAAAACCCATCTCTACCATCAAGAGCTCTTGTGAATACCGATTAGTGCTTAGACACCTTGGGTGAGCCCTTGTCATCCACTAGGTGGCCCTGCTTGTGTATGTATCCAGCTGGTTGGTGGGAGCCTCTCTACAGCTGTAGCTAGCTATTTGTCTCCAAGCCTGACCCCTGATCATGACATCAATTCAGACAGGAATAGAAGTTGCTGTGATCTCTCTCTTTCAATTCTGCTGAGACCCTCTTTTTCTGCTGTGATGGGAGTGCTCTCTGGTACAATCTGGTTATGCCAGGCACCCAAATCACACCTCCCACCCTCCCAGGGAGGAAGTTCCTGATCTCTGAAGCAAGGTGAGTAGTCTTTCTTCTTCTCCTGATTGTGGCTGGCTATGGCCAGCAGCCCAGTCTTTTCCCCACACACCTGCTTGTTTCAAGCTTCCCCTTTCCCCTCCTCTCAGCCTGCAGGTGACACTTGGCCTTGCTGTGTTGTATCAGCCATTCACTTCCAGGATCGAATCAGACGCAATCAAGGTGGCTGCCCCCTGCACTGGAGACACTCCATAGATGAGCATTGCAAAGTGACCTCTTTAAAGATGGCTTCTGCACTTCTGCATTAATAAATTTTCAGTTTAACCTTGGCCACGCTGCAGAAGGATAATACAGCAGCAACAAAGTAAGAAGTTCCACAGCAGTTATCTGCTATAGTCCAGGTTACTTTACATTTATGCAAAATAACTCAATTGCACTCATATTCCAGTGGATCATAACTGGAACATTGGTCCACTTGATGGACCTTTTGAATATATCTAGATATTGACTAAACCCTAATGTATCTTTGTGGAGGCAGTAATTTCAACTGTGGGGTACATTTCATGGACCAAGGACTGGATTTGTTTAATTCAAGATTCCAATCTGTTTAAATTACCATTTGTGTTAAATGTACAGTATACTGTATATAAACAGGCATATGAAAATATTGTTGTTACTATAATTGGCACTTTTTTGCTCACAGAATAGGTACAGGTACTCCACCCTTCCAAGTCACTCCTTGTCTCCACCCATACCCACCTCCGAGCACTATACCTTGTTTCCACTCCCTACCCACCTCCCAGCACTGCCCTTTTAAGAGAATACAAGTATGTTGTGGTGCTAAGTAATTTTTATGTAATTTGTTAATGATAATAAGAAAAGCAGTAAAACAAATCCATTGCAACAAGCAACAATAGACCCCCCCCCCTCCCCAAGAACAATGGATCCCGCAGCAACAATAGATTCCCAAATTAATAATAGTTACCCCTGCAACAATTAGACCCCACCCAGTAACAATGAATCCACCTCAGCAACAATAGACCCCTGCCATCAACAATAGATCTCCCAGCAGCCAGCATCAAAAGACTATCCGGCAGCTAGCAAAAATAGACCCCTCAACAGTAGATCCCTCCTGGCAACATAAGATGCCCCAGTAACAATATACAACCCAGGGCAGCCAGCATCAATAGACTCTCCAGTACACCCCAGCACCTCTTGCCATTACTTACATTCAGTGCAAAAGGTGCCAGAACTATGTTCCCCCGCATTCTTGCTGAAAAAAAAAAGCCCTGACTATGATGAGTCTTTTGACAACTGGATATATACCCACATTCATTTATTAAACTAAAACATATTTTCTATTAGACCCGAAACCCTGCATATTGGGAATTCTGGATGATGATAACTTGTCTTAGTATCAAATTGAGACATTATCCAAAGTGCTATTTCAGGCTCGTAGGTTTTTTCTTCAGCACTAGAAGCTGGAGACTCGCCCAACTGGAGAGGAGTAGAAAAGTGCTGTAGAGAATACTTTATGCTATGATAAGTTAATACACCTTCACCATAGATGCCCAGAAAAATTTTACAAATTATGGAAACTCTGCTTGGCTTCTCCAGGTCTGGCCCCACTGGATTTGGTATTACATAGATTATTGTAATTCTATAAATTGCTCAGGGGTAGTACGTACTTCCCCAGAAGTCAAGCTTAAAACTGTTTATATCCTGAGATGAAAATTCTTGAAGTTTATACCCCTTTTGAATATGTGTTTCATGTTGGCTGATTTACTGAATGTACACCACTGTGCCTTATTGTGCCTCTTTTTGTACTGTACACTGCTGTTTTTTGGCTACAGGCTTTATACACTGAACATTTTCTGTTTTTTCTTTACAATATATCCAGCTGTCTTTTTGTAAGGTAGCCAACTGTTAATATAAGACCAAGGAGGGGGTATTGTAGAGTGTGATATTTTAAATCATAGTTTTTATTTGATTTTGCATGATAAACAATGAAAAACATACTGCACATTGTTAACAATGGAAGACAGCCTCTTTTCTCTTTTTGCAAATTGTATAACAGTTCAGGATTGTAGAGTCCTTTAAATACTTAAAAGCAATGGTATAGATCAAAGGAAATAGGTAAACATTTAGAATATTTGATATTTTTTGTGTATTTCAAGTTGATGGCAGGGTCTCCACTTTAAGGTAGTCTTGAGTCTGGTAGTTGGTAGCTGTCAATAACACTTTCTATATGATACTTATTGTTATCCATTGGGTAAATCCCCACCATTAACACTGTTATTATTTTTACAAGCAAGCTCAGTAATTCTGTCTAAATATAAACAACCTGTCTCATGGGCTAATCCATTCTGGGTTTAATGCAAAGAATACATGCATTATTGTGATTTATTAGGTTTTTACTACTATTGTGACTGGTTTAATGACAAAGGGAGGTTAAGTATGTAAAAATTATAAGCAAAAGTTAGCTGAGTCATGAAAATAATGGCCACTATTGAGCCTCTTGCACATGGGTGCCTGTGCACATGCAACGTAAATTCCAGCTTAGCCAAGGTGCTACGTAAACCTCCCAAAGGCATGAATGGCTGAGACTATTCACCCTTATGTATACTCATGTTTATGTGAGCACCCAAGGATATACTGAGTACAGCAGCAAACAGTCTTTCAAGGAAAAGCCCTGGAATTTACATTTCACTGGCTCACGCGGCTATGTGCAAAATACCATGACAAGACTAAAACTGAAAAATAATGTCTATAGGTACTGGCCATGGTGAGGCTCATGGCAAAGCTTTCACTATACATGTTACTTTTTATGTAACTTATAGTCACTGTCTACAGATATATTTTACTGTCTGATGCTCACTTGTTTATTTTTTCTCCATCAAGTCCATCTGTGAATATTTTTTAAAGTGTAAGTTTAGTATAAGTCTAATAAAAATCCTAGAATCTTTATACTAATACATTTTTCATGTTTGTTTTTCATTTCTTAAGAATTCTGCTCTGTGGAACTTTTTGTTGTTGTCACTGTCATATATAGGATTTTGTCTTCTAGTATTGCTTTAACTACAAGAATGTTTTACTGACATTTCACTCTGTAAACTATAGGTCCACCTTTTTTTCCCCTTCAGTTCCTCAGGTCTAATATTGCATGGCATACCTCTTTCACTGAGCATGGAAACATCAGTTGGACACAAAAAAAACCCAAAAAACATAATGGGACAAGGCCTGAGTTTAAATGGCTATAAACATGGTGATGACATGGCTCATTATATACCATTATATCCTACTATATCTCTTAATATTGTTTCCTATTATACATGCAAAGCCAATATTGGAAGATTCTGTCACAATATAAAGCTCTACCTTTATAGGCAAGTGCTTGGTGCATAGCGTTAAGCTCAATCCCAGAGATCAGCTCTGACAGGCTTCCTGCGGCACGTGTGAATCTCACTGCTGGAAATTTCAGAGAGTTTAATGTTTTTGTAAAGGCTTAAGGTTTTTTACCTTCATGCATTCTAGGCAAGAAGGTAAAAAATCTTCTGTGTGCAGCAGCCCCCTAGCCCCCCTAATACTTACCTGAGCCTCATCTCAATCCAGCGATGTACCTGAGAGCCTCTGCTCCCCCAGGTCTCTCCCTCCTCATTGGCTGAAACAGTAGTGGTTGCCATTGGCTCGCACTTCTGTCAATCACAGGCAGTAAGCCAATGAGGAGAGAGTGGGGCAGAGCCGAGCCTACTCGGGTGCCCCCATAACAAATTGCTTGCTATGGAGGCACTCAGCAGGAAGGAGAGGCCAGGAGCACTGGTAGGGGACCCAAGAAGAGGAGGAATGCGCTGTTCTGTTTAAAACCACTGCACAAAGAAGGTAAGTATAACATGTTTGTTATTTTTAAACAAAAAAAAAAATCTGCTTTTAATATCACTTTAAATTAAACAGGCAGTCTATGCTTTACAGCTGCTGAAAGTGTAAAGGTGTCTACAGACATTTGAGAAGCTTTTCCCAATTCTATCATAAATGTTCAATGTCTGTAGGCCCCCCCAACAGAAGCTGACATTCCCTTCTTGAGTTTTGTAGAAGCAATAGTCAATTTGCTGGGATGAATTCTTCCTGGCTGATTGCTATTTTGTTCCCCACCAAACGGCATGGATGTTACTACTACAAGCACTCTCTATACAGTATGCACTTGTATAGTACTCATTTATTAAAATATTTTGGCTGCCAGATCTTGCATGTCCTGTGGACAAATGGCTAAAATCTATAGGCACTTTTCAAGTTAGGGAGGCAATTTTAATCATTTAATGAATACTGGTACTTTTAGAAGAGTCATCCTTTAAATGTCAACAGCCCACCCCCCACATCAAATAGTCTTTCCATAGGAAGCATTCAATTCCAATGCAAAGTAATCTATTTGTACTAATAGCAGATCGGAAATGGAGGGTCTTCTGATCAAGTAGAGCCTTGCTGGTGGTTTTTGGGTAAAGGATAATTGTACTAAAAGTGCATGCTCATCTCTGTGACCAAGCCCCGTGGAAGGGATGAAATGCATAAATAAACAGTCTTTGGTGGGACTTTCTTGCTTCCTGTGTTATTTATGGCTTTAAATAAAGCTTGTTAGAAATTATGTCCTTGGAGTGCGACTGCTTCTCTACACACTGGGGGTCTGGACAAAGTGGGGTTTTTTGTGGCCTGAACCTGAGCTCCTCATGCACACTATCATGGGCTGTGGAGTAGTGGCAATCTATTGACACACGTACTAAAAGTATAGCTAGATTAAAGTTAATCAGTCCCTAGATGACATTTGATGATTAACCTATGAATAAAGAGGCAGGGGAGGAACCCTGTGGAAACATATGGCACCTTTGTATCAGAGCGAGAATGATAGTAATCAGACAATGTAACTTGTGTTGTCTGCAATTTACAATGAAATACAGGTTAACTTCAAAAATCAAACTTCAAGTCAAAAATGGATGCACACCTCTAGATAAAACAGTCTGACACAGAATCACAGAATCACAGATCACAGAAAACACTATTCCAAAGATCCAAGCACATTATTATGGCAGGTTACTATACGTCTGTCAAACAGTTCATTATATAATAAAATAAATAAATACATTTTATTGTGAGATGTGCACTGAATAGACACAGTTTAACTACAAACTTTATAAAGTTTAAACTATGATATAATTTATTTTGTCATTTTGGTTCAATAGGATCATATGCTTTAGCTGACATCATGTTGATAGAGATAATGGCCAGTCTTGTGAAAGTTTCCAGCAGACCATGACTTTATTCTGAAAACTGTTCCCTATACAGAACATGACTTCTGCTTTCAGAACTGTATCTCTGCTAGTCAGCTGTTGGATGGCAACACTTATGAGTAAGTACGTAGATCATCGGTGCTTGTTCTTCCCTTGCCAAAGGGGAAGGAGGGGACACCTTTCAGCACTTTGCTTTGGTTTTTGTCAGAGGACTTAGTGAGAAGGAACTGTGAAAGAATGTCATGGTGTAGACAAGTGCTCACGTGAACTGAATGTGATCAGTCAGCTGGCGGCAGGCTGGCACAGATGGTACAAGAACACTGTGGTACAAGAAAACGTCAGTACTGTGGCGTCTGTTGATACATGGCATTAATCTTGATTACAACAAATGCTGTGCGCAATAGCAAATCCAAAGATGGTAGAATCTTTAATTTAGCAGTAGTGAGAAAACTACGTTGCAGGCCCGGATCTAGGGGGGTGCTAAGGTGGGCTATGCACCCCCAGATATTACTTGTGCCCCCCCAATCTCTGAGAGTGCATACAACTGATTCATGAGACTTGATGAGGACAATTGATGTAAAGGACCATTCTGATAAGAACAGTTGATGCAAGTGGGCACTCTGTTGAGGTAACTGATGTAAGGGGGCACTCTGATGAGGACACCTGATGTAAGGGAGAACTCTTAAAGGAACCCTGATGTCAGGGGGAACTCTGAGGAAGACTTCTGATGTAAGAAGGGACTCTAATAGGGACACAGGTTCTGTTTAATCATGCTAATACATACTAGCACTCTCTATTCACTCCTGCACTGCTTCTGCACTACCTGTCAGATATTACTTCCAGGTTGTGACTCCATGGTACAGAAGCATGCCAAGTTACATAGTTAGTCTGGCTGAAAAATGACAAAAGTCCATCCAGTTCAACCATTAAAAAAAAAAAAAGTTATAATCCTATACCCACAGTTGATCCAGAGGAAGGCAAAAAAAACCCAGCAAAGCATGATCCAATTTGCTTCTGCAGGGAAAAAAATTACTTCCTGAACCCCCGAGAGGCAATTGAATATTCCCTGGATCAACTTTACCTATAAATGTTAGTATCCAGTTATATTCTGTGTATCTAAATCCGGGCCTTTTTTAAAGCAATCTACTGAGCTGGCCAGAACCAACTCTTAGGAGTATATTCCACATTTTCACAGCTCTTACTGTGAAGAAACCTTTCCGTGTTTGGAGATTAAATTTCTTTTTCTCCAGACGTAAAGAGTGCCCCCTTGTCCTCTGTGATGACCTCAGGATGAATAGCTCTACACTGAGTTCACTATATGAACCACTGATGTATTTATACATGTTGATCATATCCCCCCTAAATCTCCTTTTCTCAAGATAGAATAAATTCAGTTCCTCTAATCTTTCCTCATAGCTGAGCTCCTCCATGCCTCTTATCAGTTTGGTTGCCCTTCTCTGTACTTTCTCCAGTTCCCAATGTTCTTTTTGTGAATTGGTGCCCAAAACTGAACTGCATATTCCAGATGAGGTCTTACTAATGATTTGTACAGGGGTAATATGATATCTCTCTCTCTCTGGAGTCTATACCTCTTTTAGTACAAGAGAGGATTTTGCTCGCTTTAGAAACTGCAACTTGGCATTGCATGCCATTATTAAGCTCGTGATCTTCCAGAACTCCCAGATCCTTCTCCACCATTGATTCCCCCAGTTGTACCCCCCTAGTATGTATCATGCATGCATATTCTTAGCCCCCAAGTGCATAACCTTACATTTATCAACATTAAACCTCATTTGCCACATAGTTGCCCAATTAAACAGTGAACAGGGAGTAATGGTAAAGTTGTGAGTGGGGGATCGGGGAGGAGGAAATATTACAAGCTCAGTTTTTGAGAGATTGAGTTTAAGGTAGTGATGTGACATCCATGCTGATATGTCGCTTATTAGATTTGTGGTACGTGAGGAGATTGAGGGGGTGAGCTGGGGAGTGGAGAGATAGATCTGGGTGTCATCAGCATAGAGGTGGTATTGGAAGCCATGAGAGGTTATCAGTTGGCCCAGGGAGGAGGTATAGAGAGAGAAAAAGAGGGGCCCAAGAACAGAACCTTGGGGTAACCCAACAGAAAGAGGAAGCAGAGCGGAGGAGGAGTTGTATGTGACACTGAAAGTGCACTGAGAAAGGTAAGAGGAGAACCAGGAGAGAGCTGAGTCACGGAGGCCGATGGAGTGGAGTTTACTGAGCAGGAGCGGGTGGTCGACTGTGTCAAAGGCAGCAGAAAGGTCAAGGAGTATGAGTATGGAGTAATGGCCATTGGTTTTAGCAGTTAGTAGGTCATTAGTGAGTTTTAGTAGGGCAGTTGCTGTGGAATGTTGTGGACGGAAGCCAGACTGTCGGGGATCAAGAAGGTTGTTGTCGGTGAGTTAGCAGTTCATACGGTTGTGAACAAGGCGCTCGAGATGCTTGGAGGCAAACGGGAGCAGGGAGATGGGTCTTAAGTTATTCAAACAGGTGGGGTCCAGCAGCGAGGGTTTTTTGAGGATGGGGGTAACCAGTGCATGTTTGAGTGAGGAGGGAAAAGTGCCCATGGAGAGTGAGAGGTTGAAGGTGTGGGTTAGAGAGTTTAGGATAGAGCAGGAATTAGGCTGCAACAGTTGTGAGTGGACAGGATCCAGAGGACGGGTGGTGAAGTGGGCCTTGGAAAGGAGATTGGTAACTTCCTTGGTGGTAACAGGGTCGAAAGAGGAGAGTGTAGAGTTTGGTGTTGGGCCTGGTATGTTGGTTAGAGGAGGAAGCTTGACACTGGAGATCTCATCACGAATTGTGTCAATCTTCTTCTTGAAGTGACAAGCAATCTCCTGTGCAGTAAGTAAGTTGGTGGGTGGAGGCAGTGGGGGGTGGAGTAAGGAATTAAGGGTAGAGAAGAGTTGACGAGGATTGGATGAAATGGTCTTGATGAGAGTGTTAGAGTAGGTTTGCTTAGCAGCGTGGAGGCTGGAGTTGTATTTGAGAAGAGCAGATTTGTAGAGGGTAAAGTTTTCCAGGGATTTATTTTTACGCCATGCTCGCTCAAGAGTGCGGCTGCATCTCTTGAGACTTCTGGTATCATCTGTTTGCCAGGGTTGTGAGAGGCGAGGCCTGGTTCTGCATGTAGAAAGAGGAGCAAGAGCGTCCAGAGAGGATGATAGATAGTTGTTGTAGGCAGATGTGGCCAGCTCTGGGCAGGACAGGGGTGCAATTTCATCATAGAGGTGCTCAGTAGCGGAGTGGAGAAGGTCAGGGCTGAGGTGATGGAGGTTTCTACAGGTAACGGTTTGCTGGTTGGAGGCATGGGAGGTAGGAGGCAGGGAGAGTGTGAAGCTGATAAAGTTACATGAATGACAAGTGTCGCATGTGCTGGTGACTTCTCTCTTTCTTGAAATCTTCCATCCTCTGTCTCCTGGATACCTCAATAGCTGTCATCTTATGGTGCTGTGGGGGTTAATCTGAGTGGATCCACCCAGGGCTAGTGTTCCACTAGGCAAACTAGGTGGCCATCTAGAGGAGGGGTGGTAGAGGGGAGGAAGAAAGGACAGAGGAAGATGCCAGGTGTCTGGGGCCAGTGTAGCAGCTGAGCTGTGGAGTTCATTCCAGTGTTCCTCTCAGACTCAGTCCCTTACTGCAAGCCTGCTGGCAGCTGCTTATCACTGTTGAGTTCCAGGCCTTCTCTTCCTATTCATCAGCAGAGGTGGAGCTGCCTCTGCAGAGGAAGGTAAAATCTGAGTCTGATGTCTTGTATCTGTGTGAGTGTGACCCGGCTGGCCATCCATCACATGTACAATGTGTCAGTGTTCCTCTCAGAATCAGTCCCTTACTGCAAGCCTGCTGGCAGCTGCTTATAACTGTGGAGTTCCAGGCCTTCTCTTCACATTCATCAGCAGAGGCAGAGGCAGAGCTGCACTTGCGGAGGAAGATAAAGTTTGACTCTGATGTTTTGTATCTGTGTGAGTGTGACCCGGCCGGCCATCCATCACATGTTTAATGTGTCAGTGAGTGATGACATCATCATGATCCCACAGCCTGCTCTTCTATTGCCTGCTGGGCCTGCTGATCTGTGTCAGTGTTAGTGGTGGTGTGTTGTGTTGGATCTGTCACTGTGTGGGATTGCTCAGTTCAGCTGCCTGCTGTCACAGCATTTTATCTCCCTCCATTGCCTGGGGAATTCTAGCCTGGGATCTGTCAGAGTGTGAATCCATCATCCTCCACTCATTGTAACTGTCACCGTGCCGCTGCCAGCCACAGATACAGTCTGCCCGTGACACTGATTTTGTCTTTAATATTGGTGCTGGTGGCGTCTTATGGCACTTATTTTTAAAAGAAATGCAGCAGTTTCATGCTTTGGTGATTTAAAATTTTCTACTGTTTCTAAAAATTATTATTATTTTTTTTTTTTGGGGGGGGGGGGGCAAAAGTAACTGGTCTTGCCTAGGGCGCAAAATAGTCTAGCACTGGCCATGGCTCCACCTGTCACAGGCACTCATCAAAGATGTTAACTATGTCCACCCTTTCTGCTCCCCTGCTCCAATCATAGAAGCGGTACTATCTATTCCTGTGTAATTTCACAGCATTGGAAGATCACAGCTGTGGGAGTATCCAGAGAGCAAAGGATGGAAGATTTCAAGAAACAGGGCAGCCACCAGCACACAGGTCACTTAACATTCATGTAAGTACCATAAAAAAAATCACTAAATCTCAGCTCTATAGCTAAACTCAACCTGTAAAAAAAGACGTAGTTGTAAAGTAGATAGTAGATACTTACCTCTGCTGCTACTTACGCTGTTGAACGTTGCTACAATGCAGATAAATTGTAAACTGAAGCATTTTCAGAAACCAACACTTCCAGGAGTGTCAATCCCCTAGTCCCACCCTGTGCTCATGGATTTCTCCCACCAACTCCTACCTAATTACTGTGTCCTGTAGTGAAAAGAACAAAGAAATCACCGAATATAGGTATTTACTGTAGAACTATAATAGCGTAGGAATAACAGTCTACACATTAAAGGATACATTCATGTTTCAACAAAAAATAATAAATGCACTTTTTTTGCAGGTAAAAAATTGTGTATTTATTATTTTTGTCGTAGGAGTCTGGAAGGCATTGCGGGTCATACACAGTGTGTGGCCATCTCCACTCGATAAAAAAAATAGTTTGATCGACTTTAGTGAAAGAGCCATGCTGGAAAATTTTCCTTATTCAGCAGCTACAGCCAATCTGCTGCTGCTTATCAATGTATTCTGAATACAATGTCCTGGCAAAAGGCATTCTTCCATCTACCTCATGTGTGTGTGGAGGGGAGGAATCTGTCCATTTTCTCATTCAGCCCGCTGGTTGAATGAAGAAATAATTAACTGTACGTCCAGTTTTAGGAAGAGGAGGCTTTGGTAGTTTTTACATGGGAAGTACTTTTCGCTGATACTGTGCTTGATACATCATGCTTAGGCCACATCTTCGTAAGAAGAATTTAGAAATGTTTACCCAGGTCCTCACTCCTGACTGTCCTAGCATGTGTCCTGATTTTGTGCCCCAGCTAGGGATGATAGCCAACGACAGTAGTAGTATGCCTGTTCAAGCAGCTGTCAGCATGGCTGCTAGGGAGAATGAGCAAGATTCCCACAGCCATCTTGGTGAAGTCAGTATTTCACATGTTTTCTGGTACAACCTCTCATACTAGGCTGCTAGGGGAACCTACGGGAATCCATGAATAGGTATGAGCGTTTGCTGTTATAAACTCCCACTTCCAGCAGCTATTTTTAAGTAGCTTATGTATAAACTGGAATCAAAAGTCTAAAACAGGCTGAGGATCAGAAGTGCGAAATGGAGGGATTTTGAGAGTTCAGCAGGTAGAACAGGGGGTCCTGGACATTTGTCCATCTGTATTTTATAGAAGTTGGCTATGATTTTTATTCAATATTTTATTGAAATAGGTAGAAATAAGATGTACAGTGGATATAAAAAGTCTACACACCCTGTTGAAATGTCAGGTTTCTGTGATGTAAAAAAATGAGACAAAGATAAATCATTTCAGAACTTTTTCCACCTTTAATGTGACCTATGAACTCTATAACTCAATTGAAAAACAAATTGAAAAATGCACTGTACATATTAATGAAGTTACAATGACAGTGATAATTATCCAACAGTGCACTGCTATGACAAGCTGACAGCTTACAAACCTTCAAAGTAGTTATAATCCTATCCAGCATAGCAAAAACGTAGGCCACATGCCACGGAGTGGCCCTGCGTACATTACATTATACTGTATATAATTTGAGAAATGAGAAAGAAAGAAAAAAAGTGAGGAGAAAGGAAGGGGGAGGGCATAGGGGTAATGGGGAATGAGCACCTAGGGCACGGTGTCAGTCTGCGCTTCAGAGCCTAACTTCTTCCATTTTATAGGTCCCTCAGTCTACCGTCAAATTCAGATGGTTATTACTGTGAAACCCATGAGTCCCAAGTCTTATGAATTTTGGCCATCATATACAGGCTATGATTTTTAAAGAGGATTCATCCTATGTGTAATATGGTGGCTAATGGGTGAATCTTGTTTGATTTTAAATGTTTATCATTAAATTTGATACACAATTTTTGTTTATTGGAATCTCTCTGTTAGGCTGATTGTCTGGAATCTCTCTGATATGGTCGGTGCATGCTGCTCGGCGAATCTTGTTTAAATTGAAATGTAATGGATGACTCTTGTTTGTTATTGTAATCTTTCTATGATGTAGTATGCTGATGCTTCTGGGTAAAACTTGTTCGAATATATATATATATATATATATATATATATATATATATGTAGAGATGTGCTGGTTACTTTAAATCTTAAACAGCAGTTGCAAAGCATTTTTTTTTCTTTTCCTTCTTTGTGAGTGACAGGCAGGACTGTGCTCTGATTGGTTGTTGCTACAGCTGAGAAGAATCCACCCATAGCAGCACTGTTGCAGCTGGACTTATGATTGGCTGTGGAGGAAAGGAGAGAGGAAAAAGGAAGAAGAAGCACATGTGGGGAGGCAGACATTTTCAGGGGACCGCATGGAGCAAGGGCTCCTGGTGTAAAGTCACAGAGTCTCACTCTCTGTGCTGCTAGAACCCATGGACTGGGCTGGGAGTGTGTAGCAGAGGAATTGTTGCAGGAGGACAGTGTGCAAATCAAGGATTGCTCTGCCTGACACTCAGGATTTCAGCCACTCAAGTGCATGTGTCTCTCAAAGTCTGGAGCTGCTGAAAGAGAGATGATTTCTACTGCTGTCTAATGCTATTTAGAGGACAATCCAGAAACTGTGAGTACTCTGTGATGAAAGGGGATTTTGATATTGCTGCATTTGCTGTTCATGTCTGGAGAATGGTCATGAGAAAGCCTGCTCTCTAATTCTCAGAGTGACACAGATCTTGGAAAGCCTAAGCTGCTCAGAATTAGCTATTCCTGCTGCTGATTGATGAGAACTCTGTCACTGTATATTACTGGTTTGTCTCCTCAAGACTTGTGCTGTGGCTGAAGAGTGTGTTTAGTTCCAAGTCCCCACAGAAGCTTGCTGCTTTGAATATACTGAGCAAGTGTCAGTATATCAGGATTTCACCTGTATGGTAAAGATTTGTTGAAGTGTTGTTTTTCTTCTATTGCAATGTTCACTGGAAGATTCTGCTTAAAGGAGACTGTCAGGGATCCCCGCGGCGCTGGTCCCGGCACAGTGCGCCGCCTTCTGCAGGGACGCGGGCACTAGGTCCTGGCCGGCCGTGGCGTCCGGGTTCGCGCATGTGCACTAGGAGGCGCGGACGCGCGCCTGGCAGCAATGACGGCGCAGGTCACGATATTTAAACGGCCCTGAGCTGTCATTCAGGGCCTTCTGGTCTTACCTGCATTCCTGATCCTGTGAACCTGTATCCTGTAAGTTGCTGACTCGGATTGTACCTGACCACGCTGTATTCTCCTGCTCTGACCCTTGGCTTGCCTGACCTCTCTCCCAGATGCCCCCTATTGGATCTGACTTTCTGTTACTGACCTCGCGTGTGAACCGACTATTCTCTGCTGCTGCTTTGTACCGCACCGTCCCCACGGCTACCGACCCGGGTTGTCTGACCTTGCACCTGCTCAGCCATCCATCCATCCCATCAGGGTCACCCGACCTCCTCATATCAGGCTCTCCCCTGCGGGAGACCCTGGCGAATACCCCTACCACTGAAGGGCGTGCTCAGTAGTCACGACCTGGTCTCAGGGTACTCCAAGTCCATCCCCACCATCAGGGGCCCTGGTGAACAAGTACTCTGGGGCTTAGATTCCTTGCTCTGGGGACGCCAGATCAGTGGAGCGCTAGTGGTACCGCCGGGCGGTCCCTTACAGAGACTGTGCTATCCTGCTACCCCCGGATTACAAATACTCTCCCATGCAGAGAGTGACCGCTCTTCCATTGATTAAAGGACCCCAATGTTGAGAGACTTTAAGTTTCATCCCACTGGCCAGTGGTTAGGTAGGACATTTCTGCTCTAGATAGTACTGCTATAGCAAATGTCAATAAGCTGCTAAATCTCATTAATAGTTATTGTTTCATGTGTCAATGTCACCCTAGTCAGTGTGATATTAGCCAGTTTTGGAGTCTTTGGCGAGTGAATTGTGACTTCTTACTAACTGTGTTATGCAAAGTGGTATCTGTGTTTTATGTACCTTACCTGTGTTAAATCAGCTAGTTCTTTTTCAGGGTTTGTTTTCTTCAATAAAACCCATATAAAATATTCTCAGTGTCGAAGTGTTCTGGGTATAATTGGAATTCAGGTGAGAGCTGAACCTATATATCTAGCCAAGCATCACCCAAGGGTGTAATATATATATATATCAGTTAAGTAGCAGAGGGGGTTGTTAATCAGTTTCAGCTGCTTTGGTGTTAATGAAATTAATAGGTGCACTAGATGGTCAACAGTGAGACGACCCCCAAAACAGGAATGGTTTTACAGGTTGAGGCCACTGACATTTTTTTCCCTACTCATCTTTTCAGACTGTTTTTCACTAGTTTTGCATTTGGCTAGGGTCAGTGTCACTACTGATAGCATGAGGCCATACTTGGACCCTACAGAGGTTGCACAGGCAGTCCAACTCCTCCAGGATGGCACATCAATACGTGCCATTGCCAGAAGGTTTGCTGTGTCTCCCAGCACATTCTCAAGAGCATGGAGGAGATTCCAGGAGACAGGCAGTTACTCTAAGAGAGCTGGACAGGGCCGTAGAAGGTCCTTAACCCATCAGCAGGACCAGTATCTGCTCCTTTGTGCATGGAGGAACAGGATGAGCACTGCCAGAGCCCTACAAAATGACCTCCAGCAGGCCACTGGTGTGAATGTCTCTGATCAAACAATCAGAAACAGGTGGCCTGAGTGCCCGACATCCTCTAGTGGGCCCTGTGCTCACTGCCCAGCACCATAGAGTTCGATTGGCATTTGTCATTGAACACCAGAATTGGCAGCTCCGCCACTGGTGCCCTGTACTTTTCACAGATGAGAGCAGGTTCACTCTGAGCACGTGACAGATGTGAAAGGTTCTGAAGAAGCTGCAGAGAATGTTATGCTGCCTGCAAGCTTGTTCAGCATAACCATTTTGGTGGTGGGTCTGTGATGGTCTGGGGATGCATATCCATGGAGGGATGCACAGACCTCTATAGGATAGACAATGATACTGTGACTGCCATTAGGTGTCAGGATCCTTGGCCCCATTGTCAGACCCTACACTGGTGCAGTGGGTCCTGGGTTGCTCCTGGTACACGGCAATGCCCAGCCTCATGTGGTGAGAGTATGCAGGCATACTGAAGGATGAAGGAATTGATACCATTGAATGGACCCCACTCTCGCCTGACCTAAATCCAATAGAATACCTCTGGGATATCATGCTTCGGTCCATCTGATGCCACCAGGTTGCAACCCAGACTGTCCAGGAGCTCAGTGATGCCCTGGTCCAGATCTGGGAGTAAGTACCCCAGGCATGCATACAAGCGTTGTCAGGCATGCATACAACCACGTGGGGGCCATACAAACTACTGAGGACCATTTTGAGTTATTGCAATGAAATTCGAGAAAAATGGACTAGCCTGTTGCATCAGAAAAGAATTGTCAAAAGTCCTGCATAACAAGGTAATGGAACTTTATAAAGATGAAAAAGGACATTGGCTTGGTATCAAGAGATCCCCGAACTTTCCACTTCTTAATAGGTGATTTAACAGTACTGATTGGCATATTCAAGGCTTTGGACATCTTTTTATGTCCTTTTACATCTTTATAAAGTTCTATTACCTTGTTACGCAGGATTTGACAATTCACCAGTTCACCATTATTTTGAAATTGTAATTGTGGGACACTTTTTGATATTGGTATATTTGGTATATGATGCACAGGAGATAAAATGCACAAGCACATGTGAAGATATGGGAGTGTTAAAGGGACAGTCCACTATTTAGAACAGTTCATTTGATATTTGTGTACACTATTCATTTTGCACTGTTATATGCAGTTTTATGGGTATTCATATGTTTGTGTTGATATATATTTGATGCAGCACACGTTATTGTCACTAAGCACAATTTTTGTTTCACTATTCGTTTATACACGTTGGATATTAGTAGCACTGTATTTGAGTTTATAGTACTGCGCTGCATTTTTTTATTCATGGTTTACATGCGGGAACACATTATATGCTAGCTGCAATATTTGTCTCGTAGGAGGTCCATTGCACTGAGGGTTTTTTCAAACACAATGTTACTATATTGTGTTTCTCAAATACACTTCTGAACAGTGTTCCAAATACTATTCAGAAGCTCTGCTTTATGCAGCAGGGGCTGTGTCAGGAAGAGCGGCAGTAATGGAGATGAAATGAGTTTACGGCGTACACTTCTATACTTTGATTCTAGGTTACACCCCTAAAGTCCATAACTGTTTAAGTTACAACGTTCAAATTTATATACTGTATATTTATGACCTGCTAACAAGTTATTGTGACCTGTGAAACAGTAAAAAAAAGTAGCACCTCCAAAATGTCTGTTACAGAAACCTATTTGCAGTGCTCTAAAAGTTATTAAGGATTTTTTTATACTCCTCAGGTAGTTTGTAGGGAAATATAAGCATTAGGAACTGAACAGACCATGGAGCAAGCTTTGTAATGCTGACAAAGGAAACTAGAGGATTTTGTCCAAGTATTGGGTCTGGATGACACATGCTCTTAAAAAAAACAGCAACAGCCCACATACTGTTGGCAGCCTTACAGCTTGGCACGTTGATCTTCCTGCTAATATTGGGTGGTAGTCACCTATACCTTGTTTGAAACAATAGTAGGGCTTGGAAACTGGGTCATCAAAACAACCTAAACTGATTTCTATAAATAACTCCTCACCCAGAATCTATTAGTTATGTAAGTCATTATCCTTTCTAAAAGGAAAAATTAGCCTTGCTGGGGATTTTTATTATTATTTTATTAGCACAATAAGCTTTGAAATATTTTGTTTATTGAATGTTCTTGAACACCAGTTCATCACTCTAAAACAGGGGTCTCCAAACTTTCTAAACAAAGGGCCAGTTTACTGTCCTTCAGACTTTAGGGGGGCCGGTCTGTGGCCATTGAGAGTTGAAATTGTCCTGATGTCAATGGGAGTAAACAATGCATCTTTGGTATTAGGGGGAGGAATAGTGTTCCATTGCTGGTGTCAGTGGGAGGAATAGTGACCTATCATTGGTTGTCAGTTTGAGTACTTCATCATTGGTGTCAGTGGGAGGTATAGTGCACTGTAGTTGGTGTCAGTGGGAGAAATAGGGCCCCATTGTTGGTGTCATTGGGCTCCATTGCTGATGTCAGTAGCAGGAATTATACCCCATTGTTGGTGTCAGTGGGAGGAAAAGTGCCTCAAGGACCTGATAAAGGCAAGCAAAGGGCCGCATCCGGTCCCTGGGGCTGCAGTTTGGAGACCACTGCTCTAAAACATCAAATATAAGAATGAGGATTAATTAGTCCTTAGCTGACAGTATATACACCTCTTAACATATCAAACGATTAATCAGCGCCTGAGGAATTTGATCAATTTTCCAGCTGCTGGATGATAAATATATACTACCCCCATGGATAGGTAAGATCTATAAAATGTGAATATCCAGCACTTTAAACACTATCCTCAGTTTTTTCAAAGTTCAACTCCGAAATCGCAGGAAACTTATCTTCACCACATGAAAAAGACTGGTGTACACCGCCTCTACCCTTACCCTCATTCCACTCAATGTTTGAGTGATTGAATCACAAATAGAATGTGAGTACATCTATGTAGAGGCACCTATTTTATTGATGTAACAATATCACACTATATGAGTGTTTTCTTTTTTGGGAAGTGGAATGAGAGTAAGGGTAGAGGTGGTGGACACCAGAGTCTTTCACGTGGTGGAGATAAGTTTTGGCACAATGACACAATTTTTATGTGGACAAGATTAGTTGGTTTGATTGTTACTTTATTGGAGGAGATTACACTATGCAATTTATATTATTTTTACATGGTGGGAAAGAGACATGTTGAAGTCAATTTGGAGATCTGGGGATAAGAGAAGACGTGTATGGATTGAAGGGCTTGATCAGCTTTTTCATCTGGTGAGAGCATGAAGAGAACATAGTAATTTCAGCATGAAGAGTTTCCTGTGTTTTTGGAGTTGAACTTTAAAATGTGAATATCCAGTGCTTTAAACACTGTTCACAGCCTTTTCATAGTATATACAGGTGAAACTCGAAAAATTAGAATATCGTGCAAAAGTTCATTTATTTCAGTAATGCAACTTAAAAGGTGAAACTAATAAATGAGACTCATTACATGCAAAGCAAGATAGTTCAAGTCGTGATTTGTCATAATTTTGATGATTATGGCTTACAGCTCATGAAAACCCCAAATCCACAATCTCAGAAAATTTGAATATTGTGAAAAGGTGCAATATTCTCGGCTCAAAGTGTACCACTCTAATCAGCTAATTAAGCCATTTAGACCTTTAAATGGTCTCTAAGTCTGGTTCAGTAGAAATCACAATCATGGGAAAGACTGCTGACCTGACAGTTGTGCAGAAAACCATCATTGACAACCTCCATAAGGAGGGAAAGCCTCAAAAGGTAATTGCAAAAGAAGTTGGATGTTCCCAAAGTGCTGTATCAAAGCACATTAATAGAAAGTTATGTGGAAGGGAAAAGTGTGGAAGAAAAAGGTGCACAAGCAGCAGGGATGACCGCAGCCTGGAGAGGATTGTCAGGAAAAGGCCATTCAAAAGTGTTGGGGACTTTCACAAGGAGTGGACTGAAGCTGGAGTCAGTGCATCAAGAGCCACCACACACAGATGGATCCTGGACATGGGCTTCAAATGTCGTATTCCTCTTGTCAAGCCGTTCCTGAACAACAAACAATGTCAGAAGGGTCTTACCTGGGCTAAAGAAAAACAGACCTGGTCTGTTGCTCAGTGGTCCAAAGTCCTCTTCTGATGAGAGCAACATTTGCATCTCATTTGGAAACCAGTGACCCAGAGTATGGAGGAAGAATGGAGAGGCACACACTGCAAGATGCTTGAAGTTCAGTGTTAAGTTTCCACAGTCTGTGTTGATTTGGGGAGCCATGTTATCTGCTGGTGTTGGTCCACTGTGCTTCATTAAGTCCAGGATCAACGCAGCCGTCTACCAGGAGATTTTGGAGCACTTCATGCTTCCTTCCACAGACGAGCTTTATGAGGATGCTGACTTCATTTTCCATCAGGACTTGGCACCTGCCCACACTGCCAAAAGTACCAAAACCTGGTTCAATGACCGTGGGATTACTGTGCTTGATTGGCCAGCAAACTCGCCTGACCTGAACCCCATAGAGAATCTATGGGGCATTGCCAAGAGAAAGATGAGAGACATGAGACCAAACAATGCAGAAGAGCTGAAGGCCACTATTGAAGCATCCTGGTCTTCCATAACACCTCAGCAGTGCCACAGGCTGATAGCTTCCATGCCACGCCGCATTGAGGCAGTAATTGCTGCAAAAGGGGCCCAAACCAAGTACTGAGTACATATGCATGCTTATGCTTTTCCGATATTGTTCTATGTACAATCCTTGTTTTATTGATTGCAGGTAATATTCAAATTTTCTGAGATTGTGGATTTGGGGTTTTCATGAGCTGTAAGCCATAATCATCACAATTATGACAAATCACAGCTTGAACTATCTTGCTTTGCATGTAATGAGCCTATCTCATATATTAGTTTCACCTTTTAAGTTGCATTACTGAAATAAATGAACTTTTGCATGATATTCTAATTTTTTGAGTTTCACCTGTACCTCTTGCTGCTAAAAACTGCAGCACTGCTCAGAGCATCCTGAACATAGTCTGGAAATAGCAAACTCGTGATATGCATAGATACTGTATGTCCTGGCACCCTCCACATCAGAATGCTTGAGCCTGCTGATAGAACACCTAAGATTCTGCAGAACTAAATATGTGCTAATAGCAATTTGTTGTTTAAACTTTGAAACAGTTGTTCATCCCTTAGGTTTGCTTAGAGTTCTACAGTACTTTTTTTGGTCAACCCTTATTACAAGCATAAAAGTACACTGCTCCAAAAAATTAAAGGAACACTTTGAAAACACATCAGATCTCAATGGGGGAAAATATCATGCTGGATATCTATACTGATATGGACTGGGTAATGTGTTAGAAATGTAAGGAAGCCCCATAGTTTGATGGAAATTAAAATGATCAACCAACAGAGGACTGAATTCAAAGACACACTAAAAATCAAAGTGAAAAAATTATGCAGCAGGCTACTCAATTTTGCTGAAATTTCATTGCAGCAACTCAAAATGGTATTCAGTCTTTGTATGGCCCCCATGTGCTTGTATGCATGCCCGACAATGTTGGGGCATCCTCCTAATAAGACGACAGATAGTGTCCTGGGGTATTTGCTACCAGATCTGGACCAGGGCATCACTGAGTTCCTGGACAGTCTGAAGTGCAACCAAGTGGCGTCAGATGGACCAAAACATGATATCCCAGAGGCGTTCTATTGGATTTTGGACAGGTGAGCATGGGGGCCATTCATTGGTATCACTTCCTTCATCCTCCAGGAACTGCCTGCATACTCTCGCCATATGAGGCTGGGCATTATCGTGCAACAGGAGGAACCCAGGACCCACTGCACCACTGTAGGGTCTGGCAATGGGTCCAAGAATTTCATTCAAGTACCTAATGGCTGATACCTAACTGCCTGTCTCCTGGAATCTTTTCCATGCTCTTGAGACTGTGCTGGGAGACACAGCAAACCTTCTGGCAATGGCATGTATTGATGTGCCATCCTGGAGGAGCTGGACTGCCTGTGCAACCTCTGTAGGATCCAGATATTGCCTCATGCTATCAGTAGTGACACTGACCCTAGCCAAATGCAAAACTAGTGAAAAACAGTCAGAAAAGATGAGTAGGGAAAAAAATGTCAGTGTCCTCCACCTGTAAAACCAATCCTGTTTTGGGGGCTGTCTCATTGTTGCCCATCTAGTGCACCTGTTGTTAATTTCATTAACACCAAAGTAGCTGAAACTGATTAACAACCGACCTCTGCTACTTAACTGACCAGATCAATGTCCCAGGAGTTTAATTGACTTGATGCTATACTCTTCTTAAAAAAATGTTCCTTTAATATTTTTGAGCAGTGTATAAGGTTCTGTGGTTTAATAAAGCTGAACTCCAGACAAATATAGAAGACACATATTAATGCAGCACTGCAATTTATAATACATCATTAAGTGGTTGTGTGGGCCTGTGGGTGGGGTGCTCATCAGAATCTGTAAGCCTCCTTTAAAAATAAGGGGCCCCTAGATGCCGCCCTATCCTCATGTGAATGAGTAGGGCGTACATACAGTTATGGTCAAAAATATTGGGACTGCATTTCTGACAGATAATGCACCACTTTGCTCAGAAAATTGTTGCAATTACAAATGTTTAGGCATTTCCATGTTTATTTCTTTTGTTTGTATTGGTGTGACACAAAAAATGGAGAAACAAAAAGCCAAATCTGATACATTCCACCCAAAACTCCAAAAATGGACTGGACAAGATTATTGGCACCTTCTCAAAATTGTAAGAAATAATTACATTCCAAGTTTGTGATGCTCCTGTAATTTGTATTAAACTCACCTGTATCAATTAACAGGTACTAACAATATAGAAATCACTCTGGCAACCAGTTAAAATGGTGAAAAATGTACTCAAACTTTCTGTTGTGTCTCTGTGTGCAACATGGAGCATGGAAAAGAGAAAGAGCAGCAAAGAATTGTCTGAGGATTTGAGAACAAAAATTTTGGAAAATCATGGGCAATCTCAGGGTTACAAGTCCATCTCCAGAGATCTTAATGTTCATGTGTTCCATGTGCGCAAAATTGTGAAGAAGTTTACAGCCCATGACACTGTAGCAAATCTCCCTGGACGTGGACAAAAGAGAAAAATTGATCAAAGATTACAATGAAGGATTGTTCGGATGGTGGCTAAAGAACCTCGATCAACTTCCAGACAAATTCAAGCTGACCTTTAGGCACAGGGTACAACTGTGTCAGCTTGCACTATACACTGCCATCTGAATGAAAAGGGATGCTATGGTAGGGGAGCCAGGAGGACCCCACTGACACAGAAACATAAAAAAGCCAGATTGGAGTTTGCCAAAATTTACCTGAAGAAGCCAAAATCCTTTTGGGAGAATGTGCTGTGGACAGGCGAAACAAAATTACAGCTTTTTAGTAAAGCCCATCATTCTACTGTTTTCAGAAAAGAAATAGGACCTTTAAAGAACAAAATACAGTCTCTACAGTCAAACATGGTGGCAGTTCACTGATGTTTTGAGATTGCTTTGCTGCTTCAGGCATTAGATGTCTTGACTGTGTACATGGCATTATCAAATCTGAAGACTACCAAAGAATTTTGAGGTGCAATGTAGGGCCCATTGTCAGAAAGCTGGATCTCTGTCATAGGTCATGGGTTTTACAGCAGGTTAATGACCCAAAGTACATGTCAAAAAACACCCAGAAATGGATTCAGACAAAGTGCTAGAGAGTACTGAACTGACCAGCAATGAGTCTAGATCTCAATCCTATAGAGCACCTGTGGAGAGATATCAAAATAGCAGTTAGGAAAAGGAACCCTTCCAATCAGAGACCTAGAAGAGTGGTCCAAAATTCTAGTAGAGGTGTAAGAAACTCATTGATGGTTATGGGAACTGATTGATTTCAGTTATTTTTTCCAAGGAGTGTGCTACCAAATGTTAAATTGAGGGTGCCGATAATTTTGTCCAATCCACTTTTGGAGTTTTGGGTGAAATGTGTCAGATTTGGCTTTTTGTTTCTTCACTTTTTAGCGTTACACCAATAAAACAAAAGAAAAAAAAATTACAATGTCTAAACATTTGTAATTGCAACAATTTTCTGGGAGACGTGGTGCATTATCTCACAGAAATGCAGGGGTGCCAATATTTTTGGCCATGACTGTAGTACCTTTACTAATTCACAAACAAAAGTAAACAGTAAATACACACTGACACTTTTTAAAAAGAAAAACAAACAAAAAAGTTAATCACCCCCAAAGATGCAGATCACAATGAACTATGCCCACTGCCCTGCTGAAAGATTCCCAGTGACATCAGTGACCAAATATGACCATGTCTATCATTGGTTAATAATGTCAACCAAGTGTCCCCTGCCCCTCTCCTTATATTCCCCTGTTGGGACCAGGAGCTGTCATTTGCAGCAAGTGAGCAATAGGATCAGGTGTGTTGGCAGGTTTTTTTCTTTCAGTAGATCAATGGGCACCGTTCATCGTGATTGACAAGCATCTGAGTCTTTGAACAATGTGATTGATGGATTTTCATTCTGGGACTTTTGTTTTAAATACATGATTTGACAAAAATGGGGTCAGTGTATTTATTTACAGTTTACTTTTCTTTTGTGAAATAATAGGGGTACTATGATTAGGAAGCATCTGGGGCCCCCTTATTTTTTTTAAAGGGAGTTTCCAGATCCTGATAAGCACCCTCCATTGAACCCTACAACCAGCAGGCCAGGGCTGTGGGAAAAATTCTCTTGTCCTCATCAACATGAGCACAAAGTAATTTGCTGGGGGATCCGCACTGACAAGGTACCCTTCTCATATTGAGGGCATGTGGCCTGAATCAGGACAGGGAGGGTGCATTTTTGTCCCCTTTTTGGCCTGCCATGCTGCATGCTCAGATAATGGATCTTGGATATGGATCTTGGAGAGGACCCAACATTTTGCTTTCTTGATTTTTGTGTGTGATATTCCACTAAAATCCATACCAGACATTCATCAAGGATTAGGAGCTGGCATGTGTTTTTGGGGAATCCTACATTTTTTTTTCTGTGGAATCCCCCATTAACATCTATATGAGACACTTATCCAGGTAAAGGGAATTCCCAGCCATTTGTCTACAAATAAGTAAGCTGCTGGGAACTGTTATTTACCAGCAGTCTAAACAGCCTTCAAAAATGTCATTCTTGTTGTAGTAGGTTGTATACATCGTTCAGATGTGCCAATTCTCAGGCATGTTAAAGTCATCCTCCCCAGTCATGTTACATAAAGGAATTTTGCATTTTGATATTTAAAGTTTTTCTGCTTTGGTACATTTTCCCCAGGCCAGTACCCAACCCATCCCATTCCATTTGTTTGACAATCCTTTGCCTATTAAATAGCAATCACTGATTCTGGCTATGATTCAGCATCCGAACTTCAGTAAAGTTTGCCAAACCCACCCCGAATATCAAACCACTCAGGTATGTCTGGCTCATCACTAATTGTCAGTGGTGGGATCAGGGGCGGACTGACCATTCGAACACTCGGGGACTGCCCGAGGGCCCAGGGTCAGTAGGGGGCCCCATGAGATGCCTCTGGTATCTTTTTCATAGGCTTTTTTGAGTTTGGGCAAGGACACAGGGGCCCCATGATCCCCTACTGCCCGGGGGCCCCATGAGTTGTCAGTCCGCCCCTGGGTGGGATCACATCTCCTAGGGATCCTGCCAATAACTGTAAACAACAATCCCTGTAATCGTGGATAATTTCACTAAGTTAAAATTCTGAATCTATAGTGATGCCAAAAACAGTATAACAACTTTTTCAATGTATGGTGATAAACAAATCTCATACTGATAAACAACATAGACATAATTCTTAAGCTGTAAGGTTGACCATACATTATGCAATTTCATTTCCTTCAACCACAGGTTGAAGGAAAGAAAATCACTTGATTCCGCCATCAACACTCATTGTTGATAGGGGAATCCCTTCTGCTGCGCTATTAAATTTTGACAGTGAGAGGTTTGTCCACCATCTTAATACAATGATCACTGCTGACGGCTATAGCTAGCAGTAGTGGTCATATGAAAAAAAAGAACAGCTTGGTTGTACTGAAGTTGATCGATAGATTGAGTACAGTTCAGTACAACCACCCTGCTCAGAGATGGATTAAAATTTGTCCATTTCAGAATTTTGATCTGTCTATGGCCAACTTGGACAACTACAAATGTCGGGGGAGGGGGATGCACTCAGAATCTTGTACAGCTGTACATAGTAGCCAATCAACTTCTAAATTCAGCTTGTTCAATTACGTTTTGGCACAGGGGCAGACTCACAACTCATGGGGCCCCCGGGCAATAGGGGATCATGGGGCCCCTGTGTCCTTGCCCAAACTCAAAAAAGCCTATGAAAAAGCTACCAGGGGCATCTCATGGGGCCCCCTACTGACCCCGGGCCCTCGTGCAGTGCCCAAGTTTCCAAATGGTCAGTCCGCCCATGTTTTGGCAGTAAAACCTGGAAGCAGATTGGCTTCTATTCAGGGTTGCACAAGATTTTTCACTCTCTAGTTTTAGTAAATAACCCCCAGTATGTTTATGCCTATTTGCTGTCCAGGTCAGTATTAGTGCATTCTAATCCTGGAAGAGAATAGAAAAATCCATGATCTATGGTGACCTTCAGTATGTGTATTTAGTATTTATAATCAGGCTGAAAATGTTAGGTTACAGGTACAGTATGGATTTAGCCTTGATTATCTGAAAGAAGTCTATGTTCACTTTATACTAGTCAAATACTTCCATTTGTCTGTAATTTGAGCAAACCTATTATTTAAGATTCAAAAACAGTAGCTGCATTTTTCTATCAACTAGTTTTATTTAGCTTTTAATATACTGCAAACTCAGAAATATATCTATAAAAAAAAAACTGTTGGCATTGGTATAATTCTTCTTCCGATTATATTTTCATATTGTTATCCTCGGGCATACTGAAAGAAGTGAGGTTATACAGTATCATGTTTTGAGCAGTTGTGAGCCATATTAATTAGTATGTAGAGTTTCAAGCTATGTAAGTAACATTTAGCCAGCAAAGGCTATTGTCGGATAAGCATTACAACAGGAAAAGTCCATCATAAATATTTCAATAGTCATTCTTTCCTGGCAGCTGTATGCGTCATTAGCCTCTCAGC
Source organism: Staurois parvus (assembly GCF_062004578.1). Lineage (NCBI taxonomy): Eukaryota > Metazoa > Chordata > Amphibia > Anura > Ranidae > Staurois > Staurois parvus. Next base: position 1,620,272 of record NW_028318171.1, read on the forward strand.
AACTTTGTATCACCCACCACAAATGAAATTACAATTGCTTTATGAGCCATGTCGTCAACTAGCATGCAAACAAACATGTGCTCTTACCAACAAAACGTGGAAAGAACGATACATTGCAACAACCAAAGGCAAAGAGTTACATTATAACAGATTAGTAAAGATAGACTAAATAAAGAACAAAAAGTTGATGTGCAATGGATTGCTATAGGTTCTATATTCCCTTATTTGAAAGCGGTATTAAACCCAAAAAGAAAAAAAAATAATATATTGCAGCTCACCAGTTCTTAGATGTAGTGGCTGCATTACTTTCCCTTTATACACTTTGTTTCCTTTTTTTTTTTTAAATTTTTTACCAGGTGATCTAGCCAGAAAGTCTGCTATTTTTCAATTTACTTTAACAGACCAAGCTTTCCAGCAAAAGTGGCAGTTGGAGTGTTGAGATAAAACACTTAACACTGGCAGGGGTGCTTACAATGGTCAACTTTTAGTCATTTATGTAAAACCTTTTTCCTGAAAGGAAAAAAAAATTGTTGCTGATTCTCTTTAAAAGTGTTCGCTGGAGTTCAAGTCTATCTAAATCTGCTAGTGATTCTAACACCATCTCCACAAGTTGACAATGTTGCTATGCAATGGTGTCTCCATTGCTCCTCCGTCCTCAGTGGAGACACCTTAAGACAGAAAGCAAAAAAGAAAAACAAATGAGCTGCCACATATAAAAATTGATCAGCTGCAATATATCACATTTTTTGTTTTTGGGTTTAATAAAGCTTTAACACCATATTATATAGAATATTTATTACCATTTTTTGAACATTATTGCATTTCCGATTGAGCAAGATACATTTAGTATCTTGCTTTATCTCCCTAGGTGCCCTGTTACATTAGCTGTGATTTTGGATAGGGCCCCCTTCTTCCCACCTTGGCACCTGACACCACTGCTAGCAATTAGACAGCTGCTTTCATAGTAAGTACCTGGTATAGATAAAGTAAACAGATTCTTCCTCTGCCTGATGCTAGCCAGTCCTTGACCATTGCTTGTACTTACCATGACATAGTACATTACTCTTCCTCTGGGTTGCTGTGGAGCATTCCAGTTCTTTAAATAACAGGGCCGTCTTATTGAGCGGGCACATGTGGGCACTGCCTAGGGACCCCAGATGCTCATGGGGCCCCATCAGGGCCAGCTCTGTTGCAATTAATTATCTAGGGGGATGCGGCAGACTGGCAGTGCTGAGGTCATGTAGAAGGAAGGATGGTGACAGCAGTCTCTGGCTCTGCATATGACACAGACAACTTAGCACTAGCAGCGGGGCTCGTGCTGTAACTGGACATAGCAGGAGTTAATCAACAAGTTTCACCCAACGATTTTCGAAGAAACCTGTTGGTTGGCTGTGACCAATCACAGCACAGAGTTCTGTGTTTAAAAACACACAGGGCACTGTACACAAAACAGTGATCTGGCTGTTTCTCCTCCCTGAAAAGCAGGGAGAAAAAAACAGCCAGATCTGTAAGTAAAATCAGCACATATTAAACATATTACACTTGATAGACACACAGGTAACACCTAGATGTTAACCCATTCCTGTCATTAATACAGTATTATATCTAATTACTGTATTAGTGTCACTATGAAAGTCAGTTAGTCAGTGTACCTCCCTGCGAGGGTCTGTTAGCGCCAGATTTCCCACCACACTATCACAGTGTCACTGCAGGTTGCTGATCACCACCATTACCAGTATAACATCATAGGTGTGTAAATTCCAGTATATATCCCATAGTTTATAAATGCTATAATGTTCAGACAAACCAATCGATATACACTTATTGAGATTTTTTTGATTTTTTTTTTTTTACCAAAGATGCGTATCAGAGTCCATTTTGGCCTAAATCTATGAAGAAATCTGATTTTTATTTTTTGTTCACTGGAAATATTTTATAGCAGAAAGTAGAAAATATTGCTTTGCTTTTCAAAATTTTCAGTCTTTTTTCGCTTATATAATACAAAAAATTAAAAAAAAACCCAGTGGTGATCAAATACCACCAAAAGAAAGCTCAATTTTTGTGAAAAAGAATGATATCAATTTATAAAATAAGTAATATTTACCAGCCCTTTCCTTTTGTGAACACCAGGGAGAATAGTCTTTGATTTATGGAATGTTTTCTTAATGTTTCAAAATCAATTTTATTAAAAGTTATAGGAAATACTGTATATGTTCAAGTCTATCACCTATTTATAAGTCCTCATGCACACTGGACGTTTTTACAGCTGCTGTTTTTGGCTTTTGGCATTTTTTTCTACAGCCAGTAAACTTCCCGGCATGTTATCCTATGTGTCCATGCACACATAGGCTTTAACCAGCGTTTTTTGGCAGGGGCGTTTTTTGGCTGTAAAAACACTCTAAAGCTGGTAGATACGGTAAAAAGCGGTAAAATGCAGAAACCTGGTGTTTTGTTGAGACAAAATGTTATTTTTCTTGTGTGCAACAAAACCCGCTACTAAATGGAAACACAGAAAAATGCAGCTAAACGCTAATGCAAAACACTAAAAAAAAATGCAGAAACAACTTTTTAATGTGACTTTATACAGCTAATGCTACTGTCATTTTTAAAATGCCCAGTATGCATGAGGATTCTTGAAAGCAGGTGTGTAAATTAGGTCAGGGTTGAAGAGGCCCCAGTGTATTACATTGCCCAGGGGCCCATGATGCTATAAAGATGGCCCTGTAGTATACAGTTGCAAGAAAAAGTATGTGAACCCCTTGGGATTACGTGGAGTTTTGCATGAATTGGGCATAAAATGTGCTCTGAACGTCATTTAAGTCACAACAATAGAAGAACACAGTCTGCTGAATATAATACTACACAAACATTAGATGTTGCCATGGTTTAATTTCACATAACATGTAAACATTCACAGTGCAGGGAGGAAAAAGTATGTGAACCTTTGAACTTAATAACTGGTTGACCCTCCTTTGGCAGCAATAACCTCAACCAAACGTTTCCTGTAGTTACAGATCAGACCTGCACAACGATCTGGAGTAATTTTGGACCACTCCTCTTCACAAAACTGTTTCAGTGTAGCAATATTCTTGGGATGTCTGGTGTGAATCGCTCTCTTAAGGTCATGCCACAGCATTTCAATCGGGTAACTGTATATCCATGTCTTATGTTTGGGGGCATCCAAATACTAGTAGGCATACTAGCCTTAAAGTGGAGCTAAACCCTTCTATAGTTTACAGCCAAGGAAGCTGCCATCTTGGCCTCTGCTTGACCGGAAGTTGCCATGGAACTGCACATGTGGTCAGTTATGACACCAACCATACAGACCCGGTTCTAGAGGGGTGCTGGGGTGGGCTGTATCCACCCAGATTTTAGCTGTGCCCCCCAGATCTTCAAAAATGCATTCACTAATCCATGAGCCAGTCTGATGCAGACAGTTGAAATAATGAGGCACACAGATGGCACAATCCATATAAGAGGAGCACTCTCATGGGGACTCTGATGGGACACCTGATGTAAGGGGGCACTCTAATGGGGACAGGACTCTGATGGGACACCTGATGTAAGGGTGAACTCTGATGGGGAAACCTGATGTAAGGAGGCACTCTGATGGGACACCTGATGTAAGGGGGTACTCTGATGGGGGCGGGACTCTGATGGGACACCTGATGTAAGAGGGCACTCTGATGGGGACACCTGATAGGACGTCTGATGTAAGAGGGAATTCTGATGGGGACCCTTGATGTAAGGAGGTACTCTGATGGGCACACCTGATAGGATGTCTGATGTAAGGGGGCGCTCTGATGGGGACCCTTGATGTAAGGAGGCACTCTGTTGAGGACAGTTGATGTAAGAGGGAACTCTGATGGAGGCATTCTCATGGGGACACCTGATGTAAGGGGGCAAGCTGATGGGAACTCAGTGTAAAGGAGGCCTCTGACGAGGACTCCTGATTTAAAGAGGGAATCTGATAGGGACATCTGACATAAGGAGGACAGGTTCCGTGTCAGCCTGATACATACTAGTGTTTCCCAGGTCGTGATACTGTGATAGACTCTCAGTGACTCACCCACAGTGTTGGCATCATGTCCCTGGATTTTTTTTTTACTGCACCCCCAGATCAGATCAGCTAGATTCAGCCCTTGATGGCTATGTTCTCTATTGCAAAGTAATACAAAGATAAAGGAAGTTTTTAAATCTGATGTATATCAGCCTGCCTTTCTCAGTGCAGCCAAAGTTTACTGTATTTTATAGGTTTAGTTAAATCGTAATGAAAATGAATATTGTAGACAAGATATTTGCTTACACAATTTTCACATATAATGAGCTATAAAATACCAGTAATGTCTCTCACATTTTAGTAACAGGAAAATTACTGCTAGTTTTTTTTTTTTTTTAATTCTTCAGAAATATTCAGAAATGACAGTTTCATTTTGTGAAAGGATGGGAAAAGATTGGTAAACTGCAAATTGTGAGAGGCCACACGAGTTTAGAATTGCAATTCTGAGCTACAGGGTTTCCATTGTATATCTCTAGAAACTGCAATTCAACATTCACACATCCTCTCTTTATCACAGTGAATGACTGTTCAGAGGCTCAAAGGCCAGCACCGGGGTCTTGGGACTCTATTGGGAAGTTAATTGGCAGTTACCTAAACTGATCCCTGATTATGGATTTTGTGTTCTGGGACTGTTTTCACTCCAAAAGTGTGAAACATGGTGTCCTAAATAAATTAATTTATTTCCAATAGCCTTTATATTTTTTTCTAACAGTCCTCATTCAGTAAAGGAGTGCAAAGTTTTGTGATGTGAAATGCACAAAATTGCTATAGATCACCTAGCATAGATCAGGTCTAATAAATTAAAATATGTTTCATAGAACTATAAGTGGTTTCTGCATTGTCTGAAGCATTGTAATATTATCTACTAACGTGCTAGGCCATGTGCTCCAGCAAGCATCTGTTTATGTATCAACATTTTCTTACTCACACAATGCTGAAAATGTGTCCTGTACACCAATGACCTGCGGCATTGTGCATTTTTCTAATTGAGTACAATATGACTGTACAATCTCCTTTAGTTTTCCCATCAACCTAGTAATGAGTAATGCAAGTGACTTACTACAGTGGTCTCCAAACTGTTGCCTTTATCTGGCCCTTGGGGCACTATTCCTCCCACTGACAGCATAGATCACTGACACCATTTTTCTACTGACACCAACAGTGGGGCACTATTTCTTCCACGAATACCAATGATAGGACACTCTTCCTCCTCCTATTGGCCACAAGCCCTATGTAATTTATTTACTGCCTCTGACCACCAAGCCTGAAACATTGTCTCCTACCATTGATGTTTGGGCATTTTCTACTAACACTGACCACAATCTGTCCCTCTAGAGTCTGATAGACAGTAAATTGGCCCTTTGTTTAGAAAGTTTGGAGACCCCTGGTGTAGTTTATTATCGGCTCTACTAAGCTACATTTCCCGTTAATGCTGAACTTTAAGCAGATATAAAATTATTTATTTAAATGTGTTTTTTAAATGCAAGCAATGTAAGTACCAGAATCTGATCTTGTAATCTCGGTATAGCAAAGCTGGAGCGTGAGAGGAAGAGCTGATCAGTTCATATGTGGACAAGAGGTATCCTGATAGGAAGAGAGTTATAGAGGGATGAGCTTATCACTGAAATTATTCCAATTTCACTGTTCAGTGACAGTCTGGGGTGGGTCCGCGACAATCTGGGTTCAAAGGAAGTAGTTTAAATGATGCTAGTTGTCAGAATGAGGACATCTAATGGCTTAAAAAGTACTGTAAGTGGAAAATCTATGGATAGCAGGTAAATATTGCAGAATTTTGATTTTGTTATTATATCATTTAATGGGCTATTTATTTTAAGCAAATTATTTTTTGTTGACGTTCTGCTTTTTTTTATTTTTTGGCATCTCTTCTTTGCCAAATACAAACATATACACTTGGATCAGTGGACACTGATAGGCATAGCAGAGTGGTTTTGAATTGTAGGAAGAAACTGGAGCACTCAGATGTAATCCATGCAAACAAAGGGAGTACATGCACATTCTATGCACTTAGTGTGCCTGATAAAATGTGGACTTTAGCACTACAAGGTATTGTCTTAGGTCCTTACAGAGCAACTGTGCTGTCATTTCTCAATAAGACAGTTGCTGAAGCTTCAAGATAGTGAGAGATTGTCATATTTTATTGGTCCAGACCTCCTCCTTTACCCCCCAACTTTAAGTTTAGGTCTCTGACTACTGGCAAGAACATATAAACACAAAGCAAATGAAGGCCAGTCAACAGTGTGCACATACCTTCTTCTAGTTTTACACGTTAAAGATTCTCTTCCATCCACTCTAAACAGCAAGGATGGAAGGATCTGAACTACCGGTTTTTGTACTCAAACTTTGTTTTTTTCAGTGTCTTAAAGGAAGTTTGTTGAGTTGGGTGGTGAGGCACCAATAGGGCCGCCATCAGGGGGAAGAACAATCCATACACATTTTGGGGGTCTGGGCATCCCGAGGGGCCTAGCTGCCCGGAACCCCCCCTTCCCTCCAAGGCTGCTTTAACTGCTGTGCAGGGCTCCTACTACTTTCTAGGTCCTCCTGTACCGGTGGGGAGGAGGGGGGGGGATGGGCGGAGACAGAGCTGGATTTGGATGTCTCTTTGCTGGATCGGGCCATCTCTTTGCTAAATATATGGGGCAGTCTCTTTGCTGAATATATGGGGATATCTCTTTTCTGGATTGGATTGTCTCTTTTTTGGATTGGGTTGTCTCTTTGTTGAATATATGGGGCTGTCTCTTTGCTGGATTAGGATGTCTCTTTTTTGGATTGGGATGTCTCTTTGCTGAAAATATTGTGGTGTCTCTTACTGGATTGGACTGTTTCTTTGCTGAATATATAGGGATGTCCCTTTGCTGGATTGGCCATCTCTTTGCTGAATATATGGGGATGCAAGCACTAATGACTTGGAATATATACAGTATATTTTCATATATTTAGTTGTAAGAGTGTTAAAATAAAAGTGGATGCACTGAAGGACTCGCTGGGATGGCCACTGGGCAGATTCGGTGGACAGTCAGTGGGTGGGCCCTGGGGAATGTTGGTGGTCAGGCCTAAAGCTGTGTAAGGGGCCCCACAAATTTCAGAGGGCTGCCCTGGGCACCAATCATGGTTCTAACTTTTCAATAGACAAACAAGTGAAACCAGCGCTCAAATCTTCATGCAGACCAGGGAATTGAGAATGCCAAAAAGAAGAGGTGCTGCCCTTCAAAGACTGGGAAATCTGAATACTGGTAAACAAAAACAGACAAGGGCGCACTCTCATCGTGCATTACAGTGGAGAGAAAGAGTGGTCCGCAACAACAGTGGATGCAATACTGTGCCCTTGGTGTGAATATGTTGACGCGTTTCGGGAAACGAAATCCCTTCCTCCCTAACAGCAGCATTAAAAACATCCAGTGTGAATGAGGCCTGTGTTGTATCCAGACATGGCCTAACCAAGCCTGTATGTACTGTATCCTGCCCCTCTCAGAACAATTCATTTGTAGCTTACAGCCACCTCATTAAGGTGTCCGTTTATGAACCAGCGATAAATGATTGCTGCTCAGTTCTCCGGCATTCTCCGAGAACACAGTTCTCCTGTGAATGCTTTTTATAAAGCAGTTCTCCGAACGAAGGGAGAACGGTCTACAAACGCTGGAGAACGGTCTACAAACTCTGGAAAATGGCTGATTTTACTATAATCTCGCGAGATTACAGTAAAAAATCAGTTTACTAAGCAGAGGTAGATTATCTCTGCTTAGTTTGCGGTCCCTCTGATTCTCCAGCTCTGGGCTGGAGAATCTGGAGTGAGAACACAGATCTCCTGAGTGTCATTAACTGTGAATGACCAGAGAATAGCTGCAATCCTCTGAATCGCAGCTATTCTCTGTGTCATAATTGGACACCTAAAGCTGGCCATACATGGGTTGAATCGCAAATGATTTTTCGATCGAAAATCAAAAACATTGTTCGTTCTGTAATCCGATGGTACCACCAATGATTTAAAAAATCGGTCGTTTTTCACGAATTTCCGAACATGCCCAATAAACGATATGTGGAGGAACCACGAAAATCAGCCAGTGCCATTGTCCCATTAACAGATCGAAAAATCATTTGAAAATCGACCCATGTATGGCCGGCCTTAGATTAGGTTCACACTTGTGAGGTGGAGGACACCGTATTTGATTCACACAGGAATCGCACCACATTCCTGTGCACATCACATGCGATGTCTGTGCTCAAATTGCATAGCATCTGCATCCCCTGGACGCCGTGCAATTGCAATGCGGTGCTGGAAACGCACAGGATTCGCTGCTTTTCCCACATCGCATCAGTGTGAATCAGGACTTATCACCATCCACACTGTTTATATTCCTGTACATTGCAAAGTTTCAAAAGATAATGGGGCAACAAGTCATCATGTAGACAATTTTCTTACATTAAAATAAAATGGTGCTTTTAATTACAATTTAGAAATCGTGTTTAGATCATTGTTTAGTGGCTTTGCATGTACTTTCTATGTTTTTGCATGTGGAGTTCATCTTTGAAGTGTATGAAAGGCCAAAACTTTTTTTTTTTAGTTTTGGATAGAGCAAGGAAGGGTTAGCAACCCTGTCAAGCCTCTTTTGCTGTCTGTGTAAGTGGGAGATAATCCAAACTTTTGAGCTGTCACCAGAACTGTTATAAAGGAGAAATCTTTCAACAGCAGTGACAAACATTGCCTGTGCCCTCATGCTGGGGAAATTTTGGCTGGCACGCATGTTAACATGCATTGCATTAACGTAATGCAACCACACTTTAGCACACCCAAACTGAGCCTGATTCTTTTTTGGTAACACACTGAACAGCAATGTATAGTAGGGTGTTACTGTGTGTCACCATGTGTTGCAGCATGCTGCATCACATATGTGCTGCTTTAGAGCAGTGGGTGTCCTCAATGCAAGTGTACAATCCAAACGCACACGTTCCTGCGTTAAAAATGGCGGTGTGTATAAGTGGGTGCTGCCTCGACCGTCAACTGGAACCGAACAGAATCAGCAGGGGAGAATGTCACCAGCACACCGAGGATCACCAATATGGGTCCAAACGTTTTAATGAACAATCACATAGTTACAGCAAGGCAACGTTTCGGAGTCTCACAGGACCCCTTCATCAGACATGTGTCAATGAACACATAGACTGTAATCAACGTTTTTTGGCAGGGACATTTTTTGGCTGGAAAAAAAAACTCAGAACTAGTGGGTTTCTAGAGACGTTTTTTAGCTGTAAAAACACGGCAAACCGGCATTTTTGGACATTTTTTTGACCAATAAAACCACTGAAAATCACAAACGTGGAAAAACGCTAATTCAAAAACACTTAAAAAAAGCTGAAAAACTCACGTTTTTAACATGATTTTACACAGCTACCGTTACTAGCATTATCAAAACACCCAGTGTGCATGGAGACTCAAAGTAAATTGCACCACAATGAATGAACATTTTCAATTGCATTTTGTGTGCAATTGCATGTTGTGATATTGTGTGCATTACGGCAATGCAAAGGTGGGAAGCTGGCTTTTCTCCTCGCTTCCTGTTATATATGGGACAGAAGGTGATGGTAAATCTCCACAGATGGTGTATGCATTGCATTGTCAATATTTTTAGGTATATCTAACATGTATACATTGCCAAAGCAGACATACCTGCATCTAAAAAGAAATTAGGTGTGTATGTTTTTGAGTTTGTGGCTGAAATTTGGAGGGGCAATTGACAATGGACCGTGGGGAAAAGAACATTTGATTCAATGTCACATCTTATCCAATGGGATGTTCGAGGAGGGACAACTTGCGTGTAGGCTGCATGGGTCCCCATGATTTCAAATGGCAGCCCTGATGGAAACAGCTGTAGAGTCCCTGCAGGGACACAGTAGTGTTGGATCCTTTGGCTGGTTAAGCTGTTCAAGAGAGCAAGGATCAAAGTCACCAGCACTGGGACTGGTAATTATTATTCCTCATCTTTTACCAGGTGCCTTTTTTTTCTTCTTAGCAAATTGGTCACATTATCTCCTTGACCGCCCACATATGTCTATTCAGCTTTCTCATTCTATTTATTTATTTAATTTATTTCAGGCACTTATATAACGCCATCAATTTACGCAGCGCTTTACATATATATTATACATTCACATCATTCCTAACCCTCAAGGGGCGTACAATCTAAGGTCCCTAATTCACATTCATACTTGTGCAATGCTTCACCCACTTAGTCGAATAAATCCTTGTAAACAAAGCTGGAGTATGGTTGCCACCTCATCCCTTTAAAACTGAACATTTATTACTTACACAGGGTCAGAGGCTAATTTAATGCAGATAAGGCACCTAGTTTAACTGCCATCTTAACCATTTGCCTACCTGGCACTTATACCCCCTTCCTGCCCAGGCCATTTTTCAGCTTTTAGCGCTGTCGCACTTTGTATGACAATTGCGCAGTCATGCAACACTGTACCCATATGAAATTTTTATGAGACAGATAGAGCTTTCTTTTGGTGGTATTTAATCACCTCTGGGTTTTTTATTTTTTGCTAAACAAACCAAAAGCAACTGAAAATTTTGAAAAAAAAAGTTTTTCTTAGTTTCTGTTATAAAATTTTGTAAATAAGTGATTTTTCTCGTTCACTGATGTGTGCTAATGAGGCTGCAGTTATGGGCACTGATAGACTGCACTGATGGGCACTGATAGGTGGCACTGATGAGGAGGCACTGGTAGCTGGCACTGATGGGCATTGGCAAGCATCACTGATAGGCACTGAAAGGCAGCACTCATATATGGCACTGGTAGACGGCACTGACTGGCACTGATAGGCGGCACTGACTGGCACTGTTAGGCAGTGTTAGGCATATATGGCACAGATAGGCAGCACTGACGGGCACTGATAGGCGGCACTGACTGTCACTGATAGGTGGCACTGATTGGCAGCACTGACTGGCATTGATAGGTGGCACTGACTGGCAATGATAGGTGGCACTGAAAGGCAGTTCAGATGGGCACTGGTATGTGGCATTGATGTGCACTGGTAGGCACTGATATGTGGCATTCATGTGGCACTGATGGTCACTGGCAGGTGGCATTGATGGGGCTACACTGATCATCAAGGCACACTGATCATCAGTGCCCTGATGATCAGTGTACATGTCCCCTCTGAGTAATGCCGATTACTGGCTCTCCTCACGAGCTGTCAGTGTGACAGCTCGGGAGGAGAGAAATGCTGATAACCGGCATTTCCTTATTTACATGTGCTCAGCTGTAATTGGACACAGCTGATCACATGACAGAGCCGACGTTTTCGGGTCTTTCCGTTGATCAGTGATCCGCTGTGTCCCAGTGACACAGCACACCACCGATCGCCACTCTCGGTTACAGTGTGAGGACATCATATGACGCCCTCCCGGAACAAGAGAACCGCCTTGCGCCCGTCAGCCACAGAATCTGTGTAATTAATGTGTGTTTGGTTGTAGGCTCGCTGGGTGTTTTAATAACGCTGATAACGGTAGCTGTGTAAGTCACGTTAAAAAGTGAGTTTTTCTGCGTTTTGGTATTAGCGTTTTTTCTTGTTTATGTTTTTTATAGGTTTTTTTTTTACCAAAAAAAATTTTATTTTATTATAGTAAAAAAAATGTCCAAAAACGCTGGTTTGCCACGATATAGTGCATTTTTCAGCGTTAGAGCATTTTTACAGCTAAAAAACTCCTCTAGAAACCTACCAGTCCTGGGTTTTTTTTCCAGCCAAAAAATGTTGGTTACAGTCTGTGTGCATGGACACATAGGATAACATACTGGGGGTTTACTGACTGTAGAAAAAAACATCAAAAGCCAAAAATCAGGCGCTGTAAAAATGTCCAGTGTGCATGAGGACTGAAAGGGATGAGATGGCAACCCTAAGCTGGAGTTCTGCAGGTGTTCTAGCATCCAAAAGCTTCTGATCTCAGGTCGCTATTTCTAGTAAGGCTTGAATTTAGGCCAATTACTGCTAAATCGGCCAAAATTCAAGCAGTGAGTGGCACAACCCCTCTGGACAAAAGTTGATTTTTCAGTTGACTTTTGCTGAAGGAGATGGATGGAAAATAGTGGACCAGACAGTAACTGCATCCAATCACATTTTGGTATTCTGACATGGTTGCCAGCTGTCATAATACAGTACAATAGCCTCCTTTATGATCGTCTATTGAAGGCGTATATTAGCTTTTTATTAGATCTCTCTTACATTTCTCTTCTTCAGCCTGTGATTCTATTTGCGTATGGTGAGCTTAATGCCCCATACACACGATAGGAAAATCGTCCGAAAAATTTTGCGTACGATTTTCTCTTCATTGATGAGGAGGATGTTTTAACCGATAACGTTATTGTGAACAAAAAAATCCAGTTGAACAACAGTGAAAAATGTTGTCGTTTTGCATACGAACGACCGATTTTCTATGCAGTGGTATGACGGTTGTATGAAAAAAAAATCTATCAAACACTATCGCACATGAGCGGAAACAGAAGATGACCCGGATGTTTATGTCCAAGGAATCTTCATAAACACGAACTAAAATTCCAAATGTTAAAAGTAGATTGGCCTAATGAGATAATGAAACCAGAATTCTGCATGTTATATGTTTATGTATCACTATTTATGTATATAGGTAATGTAATAAACTATATTCTACTCATTGCTGTTAATTGTGTATATCGCTCGTTCTGGCAGGAAGGGCGTGGCTACAAGGTCACACGCACACTGCATCACTTCCATTTGTACGGAAGACGTCAACACTATGTATTGCCCGACGATTTTTTTAGATTGGTTAATGTGGGCCACGATATCAATCAACGAACGAACGCCTCTTGGTCATCGGATAACCGATCGGTCAATTTTCTAATTGTGTATTCCCACCTTTACAGTGGGCCTTGGAGAAGGCCTTTGTACACTTTTCATTGGAAAATTGAGTTCTGCTTAACCTTAACTAGTTGCTGACCGCAGATAGCCGAATGACGGCTGCACTGCGGCCGGCCAGTTTTGGGTGGACATCATATGACGTCCTCCCAGAACGCGCTCTCCTGCGCACCCCAGGGGGGGCGCACCCCCGGCGATCTCCGTGATCGCTGTGTCCTACGGACACAGCTGATCACGTGATGTGGTAAAAGGCCAATCATGATGGCCTTTTACCACATGATCAGCCGTGTCCAATGACATGCCGAGCATAGGGAAATGCAATTGGCGGTTCTCGGCTGCACTTTCCTCATGCTGTCAGAGCGTGAGGAAAGTACTGCCAAGAACCAGCAGTTGCCAGAGCAGGGATGGACACCAATCATCAGGGCACTGAGGATCAGTGCCCTGTTGATCGGTGCCCAGCAGTGCCACCCACCAATTCCGCCCACCTGTGCCCAGCAGTGCCACCCACCTGTGCCTCCCACCAGTGCCACACATCAATGCTCAGCAGTGCCACCTACCTGTGCCCACCAGTGCCACCCACCTGTGCCTACCAGTGCAACCCACCAGTGCCCATCAGTGCAGCCCAGCAGTGCCGCCAGTCAGTGCCCAGCAGTTGTGCCAGTCAGTGCCCACCAGTTGCGCCAGTCAATGCCCAGCAGTGACGTCAGTCAGTGCCGCCCAGCAGTGCTGACTATCAGTACCCATCATCAGTGCTGCCTATCAGTGCCGGCTATCAATGCCCTTCAGTGCTGCCTAGCAGTGCTGCCTATCAGTGCCCATCAGTGCTGCCTCATCAACGCACATCAGTGAAGGAGAAAAATTACCTGTTTGCAAAATTTTATAATAGAAACAAACTTTTTTTCAAATTTTTTGCTTTTTTTTGTTTATATCGCAAAAAGTAAAACACCCAGCGGGGATTAAGAATATTCGAAAAATAAAAGAAAGCTCTATTTGTGAGAAAAAAATGATAAAAATTTCATATGGGTACAATCTTGCATGACCGCGCAATTGTCATTCAAAGTGCAACAGCGCTGAAAGCTGAAAACTGTCCTGGGCAGGAAGGGGGTATAAGTGCCCGGTAGGCAAGTGTTTAAACTATATGCAATGATAGTTAAGGCAACAGAGACAAGACTGTTCACATGTAAACTCCAAAGACTAAAAAGGCTTCACTCTGCAATTTAGCACAGCAATAGTCCTGCCATGTCACCCAGATCTCCATTGTGATGCACAATCATTCACTTGGAAAGTGTGATGAGCGACTACTACACTCCGTAATGTAATATTAGAGGTCGTGATTGGGTCATCAGCTTTTTCTAATCACATGTATCAAAGCTTTCCAGCTTTTCACATGGAGGAGGAGTAGATGACAAAACAGCAAGTCACACTTGAAGCCTTCCTCTCCTTTACAGCAGCCCATGTACCATATGTCTCCACCCCACACATTTCACAACATGCCTCTGCACATCCACACTCCACTCCTGAATAATGAACCAGCTAAAGGGATTGTTCTCACTGAGCTGTTTACACTGCTGTGAAACCATGTGTCATCACAGGACATTCCTCTCCTCTGCTGGAGCTCAATGAGCAATCATATTGGATCCAGCACAGGCTGAAGACTGCAGAGTGGATTTACAGCCTGCACCAACCTGGATTGTCTTGCTGGAAAACTTATAGGGCAATGGTAAGTACTCCATTCTCTTCTCTTTGATGCCATTGTGACTGCAATACGAATTTGCAAGTCCCTGCTGTGAGAATTTTATTTAACCTTGCAGCAGGCAATTAGGATTGTGCAACTGTGTGTGTTCCTAGTTCTCAGACCCCCTCTCAATAAAAAAAAAAACACTCATGGGGGGATTTACTAAAACAGCAGCATGCAAAATCTGGAGCAGCTTTGCATAGAAACCAATCAGCTTTTAGATGTTATTGCCAAAGCTTAATTGAACAAGCGGATTGGCTACAACAGCACCAGATTCTGAGTGCTCCAGTTTTAACAAATCTCCCCCATAGAGTTATTGTCAAGTTAACTGACGCATACCAATGCTAAGCTTTAAAAACTGTTTGCAAAAGATTTAATATTCTCTCTGTTTATAAATAAAGAATTAACAATATATATATTCCTAGATTGTAAGCTCCAAGGACCAGGGCCCTCAAATCCCTCTTGTATTGTTGCTGTATTGTCTCTTGTTATATTGTAAAGTGCTGAGAAAACTGTTGGTGCTATATAAATCCTGTATAATAATAATAATATATTCTCAGCAACAGCTGACTGTATCAATGCAGGTATTGAGAAACCATTGTCACTTCATCCCCTGCTGGGCGCACATGGGCTCTCTCAGGATTTGTTAGTATAATGGTGGGGTTGTTGTTGTTCAATAGCTTCTAGAAACACACAAACAGAACTTTTCAAATGCAGAGCAGGCGGATGGCACTTGTGATTGCATTGTACTGGGGATGGCTATTTGTGCAGCTCAGAGGGTTAAGTTAAAGGACCGTGATAGCAAAAAATATTTGGGGAGATTATTGTTATCCAGGATTTAGCGCCAACAGTTTTCTCAGCGCTTTACAACATAAGGGCAGACAGTACAATTACAATATGTCCCCTGTTATATTGTAAAGCGCTGAGCAAACTGTTGGCGCTATATAAATCCTGTATAATAATAATATGAATTAATACAGGAGGGATAGGAAATTGCACATTTGGGGCACATTTCCCGTGGTATGTATGTCGTTGGAAGCCTTCATGAAAAACCTGTGACATTTTCATTGCCGGTACCGAATCAACAAATTCAAGTTGTTCTTTGCAACACCTTTACTGTATGGCATTATTGTTGTGGCAAGTTTATACAGAAATACTACCATATCTGAAATAAGGGACGTGGGTCTTCTTCCATGTTGGAGTACATTTTGTTGCAGTACAGTTTTTTCAGATTTTTGACAAATTTATATACACCTTAACCTGGCCATACATGCTACGATCTGATTGTATAATATCCTTTGATCTTTCAACAACTATGTAGTGCAAGGGCTTGCCTAATTGGATATAAATTGAATCTCCCTGTGCCTGCGTGGGTTTCCTCCGGGTTTTCTCCCACACTCCAAAGACATGCTGGTAGGTTAATTGGCTCCTGTCTAAATTGTCCCTAGTATATGTATGTATGAATGTGAGTTAGGGACCTTAGATTGTACGCACCTTGAGGGTTAGGGACTGATGTGAATGTACAATATGTATGTAAAGCGCTGCGTAAATTGACGGCGCTATATAAGTACCTGAAATAAATAAATAAATGGATAGATAAGGTAGGTCCTCATATTACATAGTTCTCAAATATAAAGTTGATTTTACAAAGATCGTATGGAGAGATTGTAATTTCTATGGTGACCTTTAGATTTACCAAACAGTGGTTATACACAATGGGGGAGATTAACTAAAACTGATGCGCTCAGAATCTGGTGCAGCGGTGCGAGGTAGCCAATCAGCTTCTAACATCAGCTTGCTCAATTAATCTTTAACAATAAAACCTGGAGGCTGATTGGGTTCTATGCGGAGTTGCACCATGCAGTTTTAGTAAATAACCCCCACTGTCTCAGGCTTGGTGGTCAGTGGAAGTATATAAATGATATGGTGCCTGCGGTCACTAGAAGGAAGAATGCCACATCATTGTTAGAAGTGGGAGGAACAATGCCCCACTGCTGGTGTCAGCGGAAAACAAATGGTGCCTCACCTTTGGTGTCAGTGGGAAGAATAGTGCCCCATTGTTGTTAGCAGTGAGGGGAATTGTGCATCATTATTGTTATCAGTGGGAGGAATAGTGTCCCGTCATTGGTATCAGTGGGAGGAATAGCACCCCGTAGTTGGTATCAGTGGGAGGAATAGCACCCCATTGTTGGCATCAGTGGAAGAAATAGTGCTCTGCTGTTGGTGTCAGTGGAAAAAATGGTGCCTCATCTTTGGTGTCAGTGGGAAGAATAATGCCTCATCATTGTTGTCAGAGGGAGGAATAGTGCCTAGTTATTGGTATCAGAGGGAGGAATAGCGCCCCGTTGTTGGTATCAGTGGGAGGAATAGCGCCCCGTTGTTGGTATCAGTGGGAGGCATAGTGCCCCATTGTAGGCATCAGTGGAAGAAATAGTGCCCCACTGTTGGTGTCAGTGGAAATAATGGTGCCTCATCTTTGGTGTCAGTGGGAAGAATAGTGCCCCAAGGACCAGATAAAGGCAAGCAAAGGGCCACATCTGGCCCATGGGCTGTAGTTTGGAGACCATTGCACTATACAATCTGATTGTAAAATCTCTGTACCTTTAGACTTACAAAAACTATCTCATCAGGTAGGCCCTTGCACTGCATAGTTGATGACAGATCTAAAGAAGGTTGTACAATCAGATTGTATAGTGTATGTGTCATCTTGCACATTAATCTGTCATACAGCAGGACACCACTTTGCAACACCGCTGCAGTGAATAGAACTGAATGAAATGTCACTGTGTGACATTTCAGTAAAGTCTGAACAAAAATGATAAAAATAAGTAAAAAGTTTACAGTTTTCAGCGCATCTGTATCGCTCCAGGATCAGTGAACACCATCTAATGCAGCTGCTGGAATGAACTATCCCTAAATTTAGGGTGCATGTGTACACAGAGAATATAGATCTCTCCCCGTGTGTGTATGTATATGTGTGTGTGTATATATGTGTATATATATATATATATATATATATATATATATATATATATATATATCCGCCTGGCAGTACTAGGGTTGTTGGTTTGAATCCCAGCCACGACACCACCTGCCTGGAGTTTTCATGTTCTCCCTGTGCCTGCGTGGGTTTCCTCCAGGTACTCCGGTTTCCTCCCACTCTCCAAAGACAGGCTGGTAGGTTAATTGGCTCCTGTCTAAATTGTCCCTACTATGTGTATGTATGAATGAGAGTTAGGGACCTTAGATCGTACACCCCTCGAGGGTTAGGGACTGATGTGAGTGTACAATTTATATGTAAAGAGCTGCGTAGATTGACAGCTATATATAAGTACCTGAAATAAATAAAATATATATATATATACACCATGTACAGCCACCAATACATATAAGTGTTGATAACTTCTCATGTAAATGCTGAACGCTTCTGCACTGACGTGTACCCAAGCATGTGCACATGGCGTATTTCCCCAAATGTGCCACTTTTGCGTTTGGGGACATATACCATACGCGCATGCGTGGATAATTGCTAAAGCAAAAGGGATCTGCGCTTACATGCGTATGGCCACATGCAGCAATTCACTTGTATTGGCAGCACCTGGACCAGGAGAGCTTGAGGACGAAGGAGCCCATAAACGATCATGTGCATGAGGCCTAAGTCTGTCATTTTGGATTCTTCCTCCTTGATGTGAGGGTATTAACTGGTCCTAGTTGATCCCTCGGTGTTGCACTGCAAGTCCTGCCTGCTACAGTTTTGGTGTCCTGGTCATAAGGCTCAATTCCCAATGCTAACACACTACAGAAAATGTTAACCATAACTAACTAGCCAAGATGTGAGAAAAAATTTCCTTCTTATGAGGGCCTACCCAAACAATCCATTTATACTCAATTTGGCTGGACCTAGTACTAGTTTGTAAATCTAAAGGAAATGGAATATTTGGCTTGGTGCATGTTTTAATCCTGTTTATGTATTTGTTTAGAATACAATATAAGGCGTAAAAAGGATATTAGGCATTAAAGAGTATTTCCTTTTGAATGTAGGAGCCATTTCTGAGTGTCCTGGCTGAGTGAATCATTTGTAAATTGAGCAGAATGGCCGATTCTACACATCCTGATTGTGTTTATTATGTAGATGCTGATTCACCCTGTACACCAAGGATTATCCAATTCCTGCTTGTATTCGTAAATGCCGTGGTTGTCTGCAGACCAGAAAGATGTACACATAAGAATTGTGATTTGATGTCAAGAATTGGATCTGATCATGTGGATCGATTCTTTACCTTTACCACAGCCCTTCTGTTCTATTGTTCTGAAATAGGCCTACTGGGGAACTTGTTTTGCTTTTTCAGTGAACCTCCATGTCTAAAGTTGAAAGGGGCACTTCTGGCTGTATTTACTTCTTGGCTTCTCTCATGTTCCTTTCTTCTTTACTTGCTATATGCCTCAGAGCACTGATCATTGCACTGTTATTTGAGAACTTTGAAACTGTTGCCTGTGGCCATGTAAACAGCTTCTGATCTGTGAAAAGCCTTGAAGCCAGGGCCTAATCTGAATTGTGTGAGGACTGTTGCCATTGTGGTGGGAACTGTTAATTGCTTCCTGTAAATGACTGAACATCTATATAAAACAAGATGTAGATCCATTTGCTTACAGTTTTGGTTTTCCTCAAATAATATCAGAAATGTAGAAGCGTATTTGATATAGTGGCTAAATGGTTAGCACTTCCACCTGGCAGTACTAGGGTCGTTGGTTGGAATCCCAGCCACGGCACCTCCTGCCTGGAGTTTGCATGTTCTCCCTGTGCCAGCGTGGGTTTCCTCTGGGTCCTCCGGTTTCCTCCCACACTCCAAAGACATGCTGGTAGGTTAATTGGATCATGTATAAATTGGCCCTTGTATATGAATGTGAGTTAGGGACCTTAGATTGTACGCCCCTTGAGGGTTAGGGACTGATGTGAATGTACAATATATATGTAAAGCGCTGCGTAAATTGACAGCTCTATATAAGTACCTGAAATAAATAAATAGTGTTGTTTGTTAGACATGAACAAGTCAATATGTTCAACCAACAGCTCCTGACGACCCTCAAAAGGGTTCTTTGGCTTCCCATTCTACTGGCTCCTGATTGTAAACCGTGACCATGAGCTGTTGGTGACGGAGCGGTCACTACACTGGGGGCTCCAAGTGAAGCACACTCCAAGCACAAACAAGGGACACCAGCAAATTACATATATGTGGCACCATGCTGCCACATATATGTGTACAACTGGCATTATAGGTTCACTTATATGTAAACTTTTTTTACTTTCTGTCCTCTAGATATATAACCAGAAGTGAGAGTAAGGCCTATTGCACATTGGTGCATTAGGCCATACAATGTAAATTCTGGGCATATTTCAGCTCCTGGGAGAAACAGCGGCAGTGTACAGCCTCCCAGGGCAGCTGTTAGAAATCTCGGGGCCCCAAAGAGCCAACCTGACAGGGCCCTCCCCAAAAGAAACACTGTTTATTATGCTTCAATATATGAATTAATACAGTGAGCGATTGGTACAGATCACTCATTGTGTTCATTCAGACGAGGAAGGGCCTTGTAAATGTGATGTATTTACTGTTCCTTTCCCCCGCTATCCATCCTGAAGGATCCTATTGTGTGGTGGGAGGGAGAGTAAGTAAGCCGGCAGCACTGTGGGGTTGGGGGCAACGTATGGTGCACAGGGAGGGTGATGGGTGCAGCCTGGGGGCAGCAACCGATCCCCTGTATGTCTCTCTCTGCAGCAGCTGAAAGCCAGTAGGAGGGAGAGGAGAAGCCTTCAGCTGCTGCAAAGAGAGCCATTCATCGGTTCCAGTAGTTGCCCTGATTCACCCAGCTGCCTGGGCCCCATACAGGAGAATTGGTGGTACCCCCTTATCCACAGCCCTGCAGCCTCTCCTAGTATTGAATGGATATATGTAAACACGCACATGGGCTAAAGTGTTACTAAATACAGGACCCTGCATCCACTATATCTGGTCTTCCATAGTACATACAACATGGAAATGCTATTATTTTAATAAATGTAAACTGCTAAATACCTTTTCTCATCAGCAGTTAGAACAGTCTTGTGATTTTTATCAGTGTCCAGCCAAGCACTGGTGGATAGTAGAAGAAGGGGAGGATCAGAGAAGACAGGATCAAACAGTCTTTCACAATGCAGAGTATTAACACGTTAGGTTTCACAGTGAGTATAACAAGCATGCTTTACTGCATATACAGACTGATTTTACTGTTGTGGGTTTAGTAACACTTTAAACCTGCACACAGTATACCTGTGTAGAACTACAGGTATAGCTATTCATTACCATGGATAGCTTTATGTGTAACTGTGTCTCCTGGGTGCAGAAATACACCTGCAATGTATGTTATACAGCCTTATGCGACCCTGTGCATGAGGCCCAGTTCTCTCCAAAGTTAGGGAAATCTCCTCTTGTCCCTAGAACAAGTGTCCCCAATTCAAAACTTTGGATTTTGCCTCATTTTCAGTGCCAATGGCACAGGCCACTTGGACAAATAGAGAGGGTTCCCACAGCTGGGATACAGATGGCAAAAAGAACCTCATAAGCAATCTGACATCTCAACATTCTATCCAAAAATGTAAAATATGTGTTGACTTTAGGCAACATCCACATTAGCGCGTCTCCAAAGTCCCACAACTTCTATCGTGACCTTGGAGTGACTTTTGCTGCAACTTTGATCTGACTTTACATTCTCTGGACAAAAGTTGCATCAAAAGTTGCATCAAAAGTTGTATCAATGCAGTGCAGACACTTTTTCAAAGTTACTGTGACTTTGAGTCGCACCAGTTTGAAGGGGTGCTATTGAAAAGAATGGGGTGTAACTTGTCGTGCGACTTTGAAGCCCAAAGTTGCATGATAAGTCGCACAGGTGTGAATGGAGCCTTAGATAAACTATGAAGATATTTTATAAATATTTTCTTTTCAGGTATCTTTCATTGCCTTAGGTTTTAAAAGACTCCATGAAGGCTACAACTGCGTATTTCTCATTCTACAAATGCTGTTTTCTTGGCTGCCATGCTGACCATCTTAGTCCAGTACTTTTGAGTCAGTAACCAAGTGACCAAAACACTAACAAAAGTAAACACAAATGAAAACTTTCCTCTGACTTTTCTAATCTGCATACTTGTTCCAGGTCAGCGACCCAGGAAGCATCAAAGCCTGAGGGTCAACATGATAGCCAAGTAACTAGCTAAATGGTCCACAAATGAATCCCCAGTTGACACTTCAATGTATTTGTTTATATTCAAGGAATATTTTGCTGTGATCCTCTTTTGCTTCCTTTATGACATCAGCATGTAGCAAAGCAGAGCAGTTGCCCCCTTCCTTATCGCTAGTCTGGAATTTGGGATCTGATTCTTCAGATTAGAACAAACATCAAGACAGCCATCTCTTCTCACCTCCACTTTTCTGTATATGTTGCCTGATAGGGATGTTGGAATGTTTAATTGCTGTTTTATCAGCAAAGATGAGCAGAGAAGCAGGTGACAAACTCAAACATCTCATTACTTGTAACTATCTCCTGATATGATCATATGCATGTCACGCACTCAGTGGTTATGGTAGGATCCTATGTATCTGTCCCAGAACAGGTATGCACATAAGGAATTCAACTTTTAGCCTGGGTTCACACTGATGCGGTGCGAAAATTACACCAGTTTCTGTGTGATTTCCGCACCACATCATAATCGCACCCTGTTCACACCAACTATTGCGGGTGTGTATTTTAAGTTAACAACACCCCGAAATCAGTTAGCAAAACGAGGTGCGATTTGCAGAATCAGATCGCATAAGTGTGAACACCCATGTGATCCGATTCTAGTACGGACCAAAAAAAGGGTCCTGCACCTTTTTGCTGTGAATGTGGTGTGATTTGAGCCATACAAAATGTATGGCTCAAATCGCACCGCACAGAATTCGCATGTGATTTGCACAGGAATGCGGTGCGGTTCCTGTGAGAATCGCATGCGGTATGTTGCACCGCACAAATGTGAACCCAGGCTCACTCTGACATGCTGGTCTTTCCTTGATCAGTAACTGAGATCCTGCTAGTTGCCTAGCTTTCTGTGACTTCATTACTTTCTGAGTCATTGACCGAAACAAGCATGCAGCTAGCAAAGCCAGAGTGAAATCAGGTGTCCTGATCCACATGTTTTGGGTCAGTGATTCATTTTCAGAAGAAGTCAGCAATGGCAGCCCAAATATTCACTTGCACTTTCGGTTTACTCAATAGACTTTTCCTGTAATGGTCATTTTCAGATGCAGTCTAATGTCTCTACCAAATGTAGCCAGATGCAGTGACTGGCCTCAGGTAATACACAGTTATTAAGCAAATCCTCCTACATACGTTGTACCAGTTTATCTTCAGTATTCCCTTCTTTACAGCCATTCAAAGTGCTGAATTTATAAAGCCTGTTTGAGAGTTCAGAAAAAAAGTGGATGGAGAACTGAAATGATACACTGCAGAGCTCAGTGAGGAGAGCTCTGAGAGCTGATTGAAGGGAACAGATAAACCCCCCTCCACACAGCTCACAAGAACAGAGCTGAGGCTGCCCCTTTAATGATTGAACTGGATTGACTTTTGTCTTTTTTCAGCCAGATTAACTATATAACTATATCACAGGCTGTGTGCTGGAGATCCCTCCCCTGTCACCATTTTTCTCTTGATGTCAGGAAAGCTTGTCAGAAGTGATTCATGCTGATAGCAAAGGAATGAGGCAGCGGACAGAAATTACACTTAGTGTTCTAAATTGAGACAAGTACACACTATAGAGGGATATGCATTGTTCATATTTCGTGTCTGAGGTTGACAACCACTTTGATGATAGCAGTATTGTATTAATTTGTGATGAACAGGGGCGGACTGACCATTTGGAAACTTGGGCACTGCCCGGGGTCAGTAGGGGGCCCCATGAGAAGCCCCTGGTACCTTTTTCATAGCTTTTTTGAGTTTGGGCAAGGACACAGGGACCCCATGATCCCCTATTGCCCGAGGGCCCCATGAGTTGTCAGTCCGCCCCTGGTGATGACCATGGATCGGTGCACCATACACAGCAGGGATAATCAGGCTTCCGTTTCAAGGAAGATAGAGCTGACCATACACAGGAACTCATTTGTTTAAGTGTATTTCATTTTTAAAACCTCATATAATCCCTTGGTGCCGACTCCCGACGGCTCTGAAATTTGGAAAGCCGGGGTCTTGATCCTGTGACCACTGTGTTTGGATTTTGCGGCACTCGTGATTGGGAGGCCTGAGCTGGGGGTGGCCTTGCTGAAACCATGTGGCCACCCTGTTGCCACCCTCCCACCTGACATTCCTCATTTGAAAAATGGAAGGAGCCAGGTTTAGGTTGAATGAAAAAAAAATCTATATTTGTATGGTTATCTTTACTAATGTTCTTAGCTTTAGCCCCATTTCACACAGTGAAATTTCAAATCGCATGACAAGTCGCAACCTATTGTCCGCAATGGAACCATTCAAATTGTTGCAACTCCGTCAGAGTCGCACCAATTTTGAAAGTAATTCCTGCACTACATTTTGTGATTTTAGGTGTGACTTGCATAGACATCTGTGCATTAAGTCACACAGATGTCTTCCAAGTCGCACCTGAAGTTGCACTGACACGATATCAAAGTCGGATTCGATGTGAACCCAGGCTTAGTTTTATAACAATGTATGTCAATACAATGTATTTCCACTTATAGCATTTTGCCCCATGTAAATAAAATAGTATCCTATCCAAATGGCTAACTCAGCAAATGAACAGTGTGTGAACAGTCTATCATGTGGAGCATTTTTGAAGTTGTGGGAACACCATGTAACTGGGAAAAATATGGAGGCTTCCCTTACTTGTGTGGCGGCATGCTTGTTTCTAGGTCAGTAATATTTTTTTTTAATACAAATTTCCTTTAGGGAGCTTTTAACCAAAGTAAAGGGCATAGATTTAGGGTCAGTTCGCACCACATACGGTTTTTTTTCTGCCTCAAAAATGCATGGACCATAGGTTATATGGCAGGGGTCTCCAAACTTTTCGAACAAAGTGCCAGTATACTGTCCTTCAGACTTTAGGAGGGTCGGATTTGGGCCAGTGAGGATAAAAAATGTCCTGGCCCCAGCATCAGTGAGAATAAACATGGCCTTAGGGTTGTTTGTCAGTAGGAGGAGGAGTAGTGCTCACCATTGGTATTAGTGGGAAGAATAGTAGACCATCACTGGTTTCATGGGAAGAAGCACTGCCTCATTGTTGGGCTCAGTGGGAAGAATAGTGCCCCAGGGGCCAGATAAAGGGTAGCAAATGGCCACATCTGGCCGCAGTTCGGAGACCACTGTTATAT
This sequence comes from Staurois parvus, assembly GCF_062004578.1. Taxonomy (NCBI): domain Eukaryota; kingdom Metazoa; phylum Chordata; class Amphibia; order Anura; family Ranidae; genus Staurois; species Staurois parvus. The sequence goes on from NW_028318171.1 coordinate 1,645,362, forward strand.
GGTTTCCAATGGCATAGTTCACACCAGTACGGTCAGTTCTAGGGTGTTCCAGTTCCAGAAAAAAAAGGTAGAACATGCTGCATTTTTCCTGCATTGGACAGTAATGGAATGTGGTAAAATGCGCAAAAAATACACCAGACCCCAGAACAATGGTGACGGAAAAAGAAGAAAAAAAGCATCTAGAATGCATCTGGAAACACATCAAAAATGCACCAAAAACATGTTAACATGCACGCAGAAATGCAGCTGGAATGAATCTGGAGTGTTTTTTTGTGGTGTGAACTGGCCCTTAAAGGAGAAGTATAACCAAAACTCTTTTGGCTGTACTTCTACCGATCACAGGAGTGTAGTTAGTTCTGCACTCCTGTGACCCAGTCTTAAGCTGTCAGCTGACGTCACCTGGAGACAGCTTAGACATGAGTTAAACTGAAAATGAAAAATGTATGTATCTGTGTATGTATGAGTTAATTAGGTTTGACCGGTGGCGCCCTATGAGAAAATGTGATTGGACTTTGCTGCACCAGTGTACTTTTTTTTTTCTTCTTTATATTCTGTTTTTTAAAAAAATTATGTAATCATAGAAAAAAGCACAGCACCACTGTATCGTCCTTATCATCCAGCCATGCAGTGGAAGCCCCAGGGGCATGAAACATTGCAAATCCAATACAGCTTCTGCTCGAGGAGGATTAAGAGGGAGGTCTAAAAAAACAAAAACATAAATAGGGGACTGAGCAGTGGGGGTGAAGAAGAAGAGGGGGGTACGTTGGGAGATGGAAAATATTGAAGGAAAAAGGCAGAAAGGAGCTGGAAAGGTCACCAGGGTGCTTTTACCGTATTTCTTGTTACTCTCTTAGGTTATACATTGTATTTGCCTCTTCAGAGTAACACAATAACTGTGAATATTTATTTATTTTCTCCATGACATTTTTCAGGGTGTATTTGTTTTTTTATAGCATGGGAAAGCTTCTCTGTAGAACTTCATTGTAGCAAATGGGAAAGCTGGAGATGAAGATAACAGTTGATAACGAACTGACGTTAATTACCATCTAAGCTACTATTACAGACCCACGTAGATGGACTGATATTGGTTAGATCCTTGGGGCGAATATTTTTTTTTTAATGCAATTCACAATGTATACCCCATGGTGGGTCAATACCTAGGTTGGTAGTGGCACATCGTAGGGAAGGGTACAGTGGGAGATGGTTAGGCTTCATGCACAGGGGTGCATTAGTTGCGTGTAATGGAAATATCAGGCTTTTTTCCATGCTTGGGTTACCAAGTGCTGCAGACAGCTGTCCATAGACATGAATGGCTGTATGGGGGTATACGCTGGTACTTGCATAAACCTTCAAAAAGAGTACCTATGTATTATGATGACCTATATTGTATGACTGTCTATAATTTATGTACTATGCCTATACTTTATACATGGGTTTAAGCAAGTACCGGCCTATATCCATATACAGCCGCGCACAGCCTTTGATATCTATGGTTGGCTATACTGGGTTTTTCAGGTGCGGAAAGAAGCCAGAATTTTACATTGTACGCTCCTGCTGGTCATATGTCATCCAATGTGGTCAGTTTCAGCTCATACACTAGAAAATGTTTTGATCAGTTGTTTTAAAACGATTTCTTTAATGCAACAATGACATCTTGTTCTTTGAAGCCTAGACCAAGCAGATGGTAAATTAGGACATTTTCAAAAATAGCATAAAGTACGATGTAGGCAAATGTCAGTCCTCTACAGGACTCTGACAGCAATAGAATGACTCTGACTCTTACAGAGGCAGAAGCATGATGGGACATGTAGTTCTCAACAACTGAAAGGCCAAAGTTTGCCTACTCGTTTAGCTTGTAGATCCGTTTATATGTGCTGAATGGTACACTTGGCACTGAAGTGTGAGGTTCGAAACAGAGCTTTCTGTTTTGGCCTCCTGAAAATGGCAACAAGTTCGTATCATAAAAAGATCCCTGACTTGTGAAAATACAAGTGTAGCATGTGTCCATTACAAATATGCAAACTGTTCTGCCATTGCATTCTATAAAATAGAGTATCAATGATCCTGCTGCCAATAATTAGGGTTGATGGCTGGTGTTGGATTGCCTACTGAGTTATATGTAAGCTCCTGTTATTTCAGAACATCTCAGCTACACTTAATGATCATCTTGATGTGTGAATAATTTGTAGAACCTTATAACCCCCAAAATTGTTGGACTAAAGAATATCTAAAGGCAAATATATTTTTTCTTTCTTTGCTTATGTTCGCTTCCTGTTTTGGCTATATGACAGAAAGTAAAGGGAAATCTCCCCAATGAGACAAAGAAGGCAAAAATTATAACCTTCCCATACGCTTTCCAGAATAAAAAAAAAAGTTTGTCTTTAGTTTAACTTTAAATTGAGAAGGATGTGTTTAGGTTAAAACAAAGTGAGAGTTTTGTAAGACGTATTATTTGTAAAATGTTTAAACTGGTTTGGTAGTCCATCTGTGCTTTTATGTAAAATAAGACAAGGGGCAGTGTTTGTTCATTTCTGTAAAAAAAAAAAGTTTAGTTTTATGATGCGCTATTGATTTGGAACCTGTTTAATACATGCACTGGAGCGTTTTAGGAGAGGGCTGGCCCATAATTATGGGTGGATATAAGTCATGCCCTGCCCTTCCTGTAGTCTAGATCAACTAGCTTCGACAGTTATTAATAAGACATTTTGTGAATCATTCATTAGGACAGAGCCAGAGGTTTTTTTTTTTAAATGGTTATCACAAACCAAAAATTGATTAATATTTTGATTTTTGTTATCAAAGACATCTCCGGCATCGTAATGGTTGTGTAAAGGCTGCCATACATGGCTGCAGGTTTGGCTGATTTTTGCCAAATCAGCCAAAATTCAAGCTGTGGGTGCCACTGTTTGGGTATTCTGACAGCTGTGATTGCTGGCTGTCAGAATACAATACCTGCTGAGGGAGGTTCACCCATCTGTGCTGTTTAGCTTACATGAAGTGTTCTGTTAGATTTCCTTTGCTCAGCCTGAAGCGTAATAAAAGAGAAGTCTATGTATGTATGGCCAGCTTTAGAGTTAGTTTGAAAAAAAAAAATTGCAGCGTGTTCAACCTTTTTGTAGACACCACTGATTGCTGCAATGCTGCTATTTTACAATCTAGTTTATTACCAAATCAAGTTTGATAAAATGTGCTAAAATAAGGAAATGGTGATCTTTAAATAGTGAGCTTTGCAGAGAAATGAAAGTCTATGAGGAACTGCTCTGCATGAACACTTGCTAAATTGCTTGTACACCCTAACAATGGATTTCTCATTTTGATCCCTTTTTGGTCTGTTAAATTTACTATTGGCAGAACTTTGTTATATCTGTGTGATAAGCTCAAAGAAAAAAAAACTGAACTTGTCAGAAATTCAGAGCAATCATGCAACACTGCAGAAAATAAGCAACCTGCTAAGTGCCTGATCATACTGATGCGATTTGAGAATTTAAATCGCACCTGAAATTGCATCTAATGAATGGGAATGTCCGTGTCTTAACATGTGCGATTTTCGGCAATGCAATTTCTAAAGTAGTTCTTTCATTACGGTTTCTGCAATTTTGTTGCAATTTCACATACATAGAATATAATAGAAATTGCAAAAAATTGTTGAAAATCTTCAAAAGTAGCAATAAAGTCTTTAGAAATCGCACTGAAATTGCACACAAATTGCATTATTTTTAAATTGCAGCGGTGTGACCGGTGACCTAGGGTTCTTTCACACAGGCTTTCTGATCAGTTCTGACCTTTTTCCAGGAAGATCTGATCAGATGCTCCATGCAGCCCTATGGACAGGCAGATGTAAACTCAAAAAACTGATATTTGTCCTGATTCAGCAAGGGATCTGTTCACGGACCCCATGCTGAACAGAGTGGACTTTGCTACATGTACATAAGGCATGCAATATTAGGTAATTTTGTTGGCTGAAAAGATTGACTTGATGGCCATGGCTCCTTGCCCATGGAGCCATCTAGATACAATGCATCTCTCCTGGCATTTACTGTGCTGGGCATAGTCATGTGCAAAGCTCAGCCCCGCTGCAAGTAGCCTAACAAAGTCTATGGCAGATGGCATCTGGATGGGCTGCACAGTGTACTGAGTGGTACTCACATTTAGGACCCTATGCATTCAAAGACCAAAGTCCTGACCACAGAAGACCTATGCACCACAGCAACACAAAAATGGAAGGTAACTTCAGGTGAGCTTAGGGTTGCCACCTCATCCTTTTAAAACTGAACACATATTAATTACACAGGTTCTGAGGATAATTTAATGCAGATAAGGCACTAAGTGATTTTAATTACCACCTTAATCAGGCACAGAACCTGTATAATTAATATGTGTTTGGTTTTAAAGGCATGAGGTGGCAACCCCAGGTGAGCTCCAATGCATTGAAGAAAACTGGTGATGACTGGTACTGGTCAGATGCAAAAAAAATGCCACTGAACATAGCCCTTACTGACTTTTCTTCATTAGCTTCAAAGTCTTTGCTCTGTCTTAAATGCTTGTACTTCATTGGCAACCTTTTTTTGTACATGCTATAAACACAATGCTTTATGAGCACTTCCTCTGCCAGCAAAAACAAAAGTTAGGATCCCAGCAGGGAGCTCTAAGACCATGTGACCATTGGAAAATTTCAAAGTCCGTTAACACCCTGTTTGTATTATTATGACTTCTTCCGTTTTTTTTTTTAAAAGATCTGGGAATTTCATACTGCTGGTACCATACAGTATCAGTTTTGTTTTTTAAATGTAGTAGCTGAAGAAGGGTTTCTGAAGAATTTAGAACATTTATGGTGGGCTATTAATGCCTTTTAGTAACACTGTGAGCATAATTGCAACAAAGCCATAAAGTGTCCATTATTTTATGTGCAGTAGAACAAACCTGGCACTTTTCACTCACTTGTAAATGTTCCAGGGTGTTGAAAGACTACATCTGTTCAGGGAAATGTAATGGTTAAATGCGTATTATGACTCCCAGATTCCAAGCCATCCAGAAATTCTATTGGATGATCTCAGTATTGTGTAATCTTCTAAAAATGAGATAACATTGGGCATTATGTTAAACACACTGGATGGAAAGTGAAGATAATCACATATTGTATGTGTAGCTATACAATACTATCTCTTTAATGAAGTGGAGCACATCAGTGTGTAGCTTTGGTAACCTGCCTAAATATTACTGAAAGCCCAAGGCTCTCCTTAGAAGGGTAGCTGTTGGGTATAATGGCAACTGGTGATATTTTTATAAATAATCATTAAATCACAGCAATTCTCGAACCCGCAACCACCAGCAGTAAAATCGAGCTGCTGTTTGAAAATGCACAGGGTTTCCATTCATTTTCAATGGCACCCACATGCATCTAAAAATAAAGCGCGTTTTCGGGTGTAAGAACCACTAGAAAATTTCCCGGACGCTGAATTTTTAGAAACCTCCTTCCTGCGGGAAACACAGGCACAGCAAAGGTGAGCCGCAAACCCGCATAGATATGAACAGGCCTTAAAGTGATATTAAATCCTTTTTTATTTTGGTTGCTGTTGTTTGATTTTAGTTAACTTCTTCCCATCTATGTAATGGACATATGTGTCCATGGGCAGCCAAGGTTTCTGTGCTGAGAGCGTACTGACTGCAAGCTTCTAGTACAGTGACTGAGCTGTCACATACAGTTCTTGGTCTCTAATAATGATCGGGAGCTTGGGGGACTGGCTTCTGATCATGTGACCACTGTGACAGCAGATCACAATGGTCACATAGTAGGGCAGTCCTTCCCAGACCTAATTAAACAGGACACTGGGGCTGGAAGTAATGGTCTTAAGGAAGTTGAGACTTATGTAAAGTGTACAGTCTTTTTCTGGTTAATGCTGCATTTTTGTTGTCTAGCCAGTACTGGCACCTTTGCCCTGGTCTTCGTGTTTGCAGGTGTCACCATTCGCTATCCAGATGCTAAAAGAGACACCCATGAATGTGTGCCTCCAACCAGGGCTGCATGCATACATTCAACCATATAGCACCTGACAATACTTACCCCAGCTACCTGCTTCCAGGTAATTGACCTGCAGCTGGAGAAGCCTATTGCTCCCTATCCCCACCTCTCCTCAACCCAAAAGTTAGGGGGAACAGCATGGTGACGCTTCACTATAGTACTACTGTATCCCCCTCCTAGATAGGTGCTAGGATAAATAGATTACAGTTCGTTCCTCTGCTTAACAAGAGAATTGTTAGAAAAAGCTACTTAAGGCTTTCTGCCTAACAGAGAGCTGCAATTGTTTAGTAGTGCCTGCTCAATGTGTTCAAGTGCTATTAGTTCTGCCCCTGGCTCCCTCTGTATCCAAGTAACCAAGGAAGGTTCTGGATGTATAGGTGGAACTCATGCAGAGCACAGTATGAATATTAGGAAAAAAAAAAAGATTTTCCCCTGGAAGGTAATGTCATGGTGTTCTACTATGCATCGCATACTAGCACATTCTGAAAGACTTAGCTGAGAAAGAAGTCCTCCACCGGCACGCTGTCACTGCTGCAGAGGCTTCCATCTTCACCTGGTCTTCCTTCCGGGGTCCTAGGCTGCGGACCCTTGAATGACCGAAGCTGCAATGACATCATTCTTGCGCATGAGTGCAGGAGCTACAGCCGTGGCAAGCAGCTCTGAAGGAACGGCACGGGTATGCCGTTCCTTCAGAGGTCATGCGCAGGTAATGTCAGCTGTGAGCTGCCACTCACTAGAATATCTCCTAAACGGTGCACGTTTAGAAGATATTCATTGTACCTACAGGTAAGCTTTATTATAATCTCACTTGTAGGCAAAAGTATAAAAAAAAGTTGTTTACTTCCTCTTTAATACCATTGCAGCCAATCCCAGGGAGTGCAGCCCTGAAGGATGCTGGGAGCGGGTATTTATTTTTTGGGCATACTAAGCCCTGGTCTTTCCTAGAGGATTGGTGGATTCCTGGTGGATTCCACCTCCCCAGGCAGCTGCTGCCATGCAGCCTCAGGTGGGTGACCTAAGGGCCTGAAGAAAGAGAGAGAGTAATCCTGGTTCTTCAGAAAGATGACTGAAGGGAGCTGTCCGCCAAAGGTATTATTGGAGGGCATTGCTTGGAAGATTGAAAGGAGGCTACCATTCTTGAACCTTGTGAGTACGGACACTGTGGGGTCTTGGGGACTCTGTGTGCTTTGCAACCCTCTGTTGCTTCATAGTCAGCGTGGGTCTCAAACAAGAGGACACCGTTTGGTGTCCTGAAGAGCACTGTCTGCTTAACCCCTCCCTGATATTGGGACTTTGCTCACGGCTGCTACTTAAAAAAGTTCTGTCCTCAAATGTAACTAGTTCTGTTTCTGGAGTATCCTACTAAATTCCCCATCCCTATCTAATAATAAAAAATTAATAATAATAAAATATTATCAATAATAAAACTACAAAAACAACCCCTAGACTGATCATTGGAGACAACGAGCGTAAATGAGTGTGTGTACTTGGCTATGAAACTGCCTTGTGTCTCGGTGTGGGGCCAAGTTAGGAAAGACCTGGATATTCCTACAGCAGCTCCTAAGGGGGGTAGCGCTATACTACTTTAACACAACTCTTGTAACTGCACATGCCTTAATTGCACCACAATGGAACATCATAGTGTGAATAAGCCCTTGCTGTAAAAGTTAAAATTAATTCATTAACTCGTCCCTCTGCTATGCTAAAGTAGTTTTGTGACAGAATAACACCCACCCCTGACCACATCATAACTGTGTGTCTGGAGTGAAGATCTATTTGGTCCCCAGTACTAAATCTGTCTTTTTGCTGCCCAGATGCAGGATTTGCAAATACAATCATTAAATGAGAAGCAGCCCGATTTGTGTTTGTGTCAATAATTTCAACCCACTTGATTTATGCAATGTAGAGGAGTTTATTAGATATTTATATTATCCTTTGGATTAAGCTAAAACATTCATTTAATGCGCTTTGTTCCCCAGACAGAAATCACTTAAACACCTTTTCAGTATCCTGTATTGCACTGATTCATGTAATCAGAGTAATGTTTCTGCCACGCCTGTGTATTATTTCTGTGGAATTAGCTGCAAGTTTTGATCATGTTTATGCACGTTTTGGTTTTATTACTTTTCACTGAAAACAGTTTGAAAGCCATTCCTGCAGTGTGTGACGAAACGAAACAGCTTGCTGGTTGTCACGTCACATCTTGGCAGATATGTTGAGATGAAAATTGTTTTGCAGGAAAGTGTAAATCCTTATTGGCTTAACCATTTCAGCGCTCACACCTGTTTTTCATATGGGCTAAAACAATATTTACATTTCTGCTATGGGCCTAGGGAATCAGGTCTAACTATCATTACCTATGATAGAGAAGTAGTTCAAATGTTGTTTTTTAGGCAAGAAAGACTTCCTCTTGGTAATATTGTACTCCAAAATTATTACATTTACTATTTAATTTAGAGAATTTAAAGAATTCTAGACATGGATCTCTTATGTGATCCCCTAAAATCTGGCTTCCGTCCCCTACACTCCACCGAAACCGCCCTACTCAAACTCACCAACGACCTACTAACCGCCAAAGCCAAAGGCCACTACTCAGTGCTATTACTCCTTGACCTCTCTGCAGCTTTCGACACAGTCAACCACCCCCTCCTCCTCAAAAAACTATACTCTTTTGGCCTCAGAGACTCTGCTCTCTCCTGGCTCTCTTCCTATCTATCACAACGCTCCTTCAGCATTACCTATAATGCTGCCACCTTCCCCTCACTCCCCCTCTCTGTAGGGGTCCCCCAAGGTTCTGTCCTCAGGCCCCTTCTCTTCTCCATCTACACCTCCTCCCTTGGTCAACTGATACACTCCCAGGCTTCAACTACCACCTCTATGCCGATGACACTCAATTCTATCTCTCCTCCCCTCGCCTCACCTCTTCAGTCTCCGCTCGAATCACTAGCCTTCTGAACGACATATCAGACTGGATGTCACTCCACTTCCTCAAACTAATCCTTGCTAAAACCGAGCTCCTAATTTTCCCCACAGCCCGTGCCCCCCCCCCTCGACCTCTCCATCACGACCAACAACGCCACCATCAGCCCCACCCCACAAGCCATAGTACTTGGTGTCATTCTAGACTCCAATCTGTCTTTCGAGCCCCAGATCCAATCGCTGACAAATTCATGCAGACTCCACCTCCGCAACATCTCTAAAATACGCACGTTCCTAACTCCTGAAACCACACAGCAACTCATTCACTCCCTTATATCATGACTTGACTACTGCAACTCTCTCCTCGCCAGCCTACCCCAACACAGGCTATCCCCGCTCCAGTCTATCCTGAATTCTGCGGCCAGACTCATCCACCTCACCAACAGCTCTGTATCCGCCTCTACCCTCTGCCAATCCCTCCACTGGCTTCCGATTGCCCAACGCATAAAATTCAAAATATTGTCACTGACGTACAAAGCTATCCATAACACTGCCCCAAACTACATCACTGACCTGATTTCTATCTACCACCCAAAATGCACTCTCCGCTCCTCACAAGACCTCCTACTCTCCAGTTCCCTGGTCTCCTTCTCCCATGCCCATCTCCAGGACTTCTCCAGGGCCTCCCACATCTGGAACTCACTACCCCAATCCGTCAGACTGTCACCTTCCCTCCTCACCTTTAGGCGCACCCTGAAAACACATCTCTTCAGAGAAGCCTACCCATCCCTCACTTAATTGCTGATCTCCTCCGCTCTTCCCACCATTCCATCCCCACAGCTATTTCCTCCTGTACCACTCTCCCCTCCCTCCTAGATTGTAAGCTCCAAGGAGCAGGGCCCTCGAACCCCTTGTGTATCGCACTGTATTGTTACTGTACTGTCTCATGTACTGTCTCCCATTATGTACAGCGCTGAGCAAACTTTTGGTGCTATATAAATACTGTATAATAATAATATTATATGTAGTTGCATTTGTCCATCTACCTGGCCAATGCCCCTGGAAGCTGGAAATAACTGAAGTAGACAGCTCTATTCCAGTGATCTCATCTTGTTTCTGGGTTCCTGTACTAAGCAAGCTAGCCTGTTGCATTCTGAACACAAAAGGTAAATCACTAGGCATGGACGCCATCCAGAGAATGCTTTGCATCTTCTGGATCCATGCAAAGTGTTCTTTGATTGGACGAGGTGGTGAGTGTGATGTCAATGCCCTGACTCTCTATCCTGTCCAATCAGAAAATGCTGTGCATTCATTCACAAAATGCAGCGCATTCTCTAAATGGCGCCTGTGCGAGTGGCCAACCTCATGTGTTCAGAATGCAGTAGACCAGCTGCTTGGCACGGAACCCAGAAGCAAGTAGAGATCAGTAAAGTAGAAGTGTCTACTGTGATTTCCAGCTTCCGAGGGCATCAGTCAGGCAAGCTATATACATAGTTACATTGGTCCAAGTCCAATGTAATTCTGTAAGAAAACTTCAATACCTGGAATTCCTACTTAAGGGTAAAAATAAATACAAAACAGAATTTATTTGACAGTTTGACCAGTTATAGTTTTAAAACAACTATTTTATTGTAGGGAATACCATTCTGCAGTTTGTGCTGTTTCTTATGACACCGAAATGAGTGATGTTTCTGGTACACAGCTTGGCAGTTTTTTTTATGCTTAGGCTGCTTTCACATGGGCTATGCTGCTAAATCACAATCCGCAGTGCATCGCTTTGTTGGCAGTTGGTTAGCAGATAATCAGGTGGCAATATGTCCCGTCAATGCCCGCCAAATGCAATACTTTTTTTTGCAGTTATGCTAAGCTATACAGCTGTGACAATGTGTGGGGGTTTCGACAGGCAGCTAAGGTGTCTTTAAAAACGTGTCTCAGCTACCTGGTTTTGTCTCACTGACAATGCCTGTATGAAAGGGGTTTTAAGCTGATATCAGATGGGCAATGAGGCAAATCACCAGGTGCAGAATCACTAAAAAAGGTTGGCAGCAAGTCGTTGTAGAATCACTTTCCAGCCAGATGCAGTGACATGTCGCGCTGGCACTGACCTGAACGCTGCTAAATCTCAATTGCTAGTGAAGGGAGTGACATCTTGCTGCCTCAGCTATAGAGAGAACGATTCCACAGGGACAGAAAAGCAGCTTCTTCGTGACCCTGCCACTGATGATTTTCTCAGGTTGTTGGTGACAGGATTGCTAGCAGCAGAGTTGCCTGGCTGACACAGTCTAATAATATAAAAAATGAACAAGGAAAACAAAGGAAACATTATTAACTTGAGAAATGTAGCTAATTGCTAACCTAGCAATACAGTAAGGGTGGCAATACATGGATTTAAATTTGGCTGGTTCAGCAAGGCTGCAGGTTGCAGGTGCAGGTTGGTTGTGCAGAAGACGATCTATCCATTGACCTTGTTTTTTTTATTTGAAGAACAGTGCCGCTGGCTATAGCCGGCAACACTGATTATTGTATTCTGATGGCGGAGGAAGGCTCGCCTCTGTCAGAACACAACAGCACAGCGGGAATGATTCCCCCATCCACATTCATTGTGCGGATGGGCATCTTCAGTGTGGGCACCTGGCTGTGATAGCTTGCGGCTTCACAGCTGGGTACCCACTGTCATACGTGAGTAGTGCTGCGCTTCATGAATGGTCCTGTAGTCTTCTGGGACCTGTCACGTGTCCCAAAAGACTACAGGGAGGGAGTGAGGGAGGACACCTTCCGTTTCCGATCTCCTAGGCGATCGGACTGGAAGTGGGAGCGGGTACCTGTCAAATTTGGATAACCACCCCCTAAAGGTGCCAATCCTTAATGGGGAGGGGAGGAGCAGTCCTTAAAGCGGAATGTGACCTTTTTGTTGGAGCTCCGCTTTAAGGCAATTTGTATTCAGAAGGCACTGGCAGCTTTCATATTTTCTCCATAAAGGATTTCTTTAACTCTACAACTTGTATAATGTGAATAAAAATAATCAGTATTCTTTATTTTTCATATTTGGGCAGTAATGTAGAGCAGATTTTAGCACAGTTTGAATGACTCCGGCATAGCTAAGTGAAATCAATGGAAAGCATGAAGTAACCAGCAGTAAGATCTGAAAATGCCATATAGACTTGTGGTTTTCTGATTGGAACTGTTTAAAAAAAGGGGCCAGTTATGCCAAACCTTTTCTGCACTACACTGTCATTAACAGCCCCATTATGAAACCATTCAAAACAGAAAACCACAGATCTCTGTGGTATCTACCTATCTGATTCCATTTAACCTGAGTTGTGATATTAATAGTCATATTGACTTTTTTTTCTGCTGTGAACAAATTATATCCTTAAAAGCTTTGAACTCTTGGATGTTAGTTTGGCTGTCCTTGGACTGTCTACATGTGGATTCTCAACTCTGGGTTTTCCCCTGGTTTTGGGGGGTGTCCCTATTTTGTTGAGCACTGTCAAACCAGAGCCAGTGTGCCCTCTTAAAAACTGCATCCATCTCCTTTTTTGTCACTTTTGTTTGAAATATCTAAAGCTGGACATTCATGGTTCAGTTTTTTTTCAATCAGCCAGCAGGCTTATCGAAAAAAAACTGAAAGGATTCCCCCATCTGCACAAGAGAGGTGGATGGAGGAATCCTCCTGCTACTCTATTGTATTCAGACTGTGGAAATCCTCCTCTGTCAGAATACACTGATAAATTGACTGCAGTGCTGATTGAACACAAACATTCCCATTTGTAAGGAATCAATCATTTGATCGACTTCTCACAAATGAGAACAGCCATAGATTAATCAAATTTGGACAGTCCAGCCAGTTCAATCAGTCTATAGCCAGCTTAAGAGGGTGTTTTCCTTGCTTTGAAGAGATTTCCTCATACTTCCTGTTGTGTCTACAGGACAAGAAATGAAGAGAAATCTCCCCAATGGTGGCAAAAAAATAGAGAGATAGTGGTTTTACCATTTCCTATGATATCCAAAATGAAAAACAAAAGGTTTAGGCTTTCGATACACTTAATTCATCCTGTTGTTGAAATACTGCTCACAGTAACCTCCACTAGTTATTATTTGTGTTGTAATAAAGTAGTGAAACTTAATCACGCAGTTTTAATGACAACGGCTCTTTGATCCCTGTCAGTAGGATTCACAACTGCCAAACACATTTTCCTGTGGTAGAGAAATTCTCTTGCATTTAGGAAAGAAAAGCTGAGCTGACACGTTCAGACCTTTTTGTCTCGTAATGCCAGGAAAGCAGTTTATTGAAACTATTTTAGGGTGTGGGTGCTGCTAACACTGCAGGAAGCAGAGGGAAAATATCTTCTGTTCATACTCCAACCTTTCTTCCTGCTACTCATATCCTCAGTGGGATCAGACCCTGTTATTACTCACAGACATTGGTTAGCAGTCTATGTAGTTGTGCATTTAGAAATTATAATTGCAGCCATCTGTCGTGTTTTAACAGTATAAATTCAAAGATATGTACCGGTAGTTTTTTATGTTTAAAAATGTAATGACCGTGTTTGTGAAATAACAGGTTTCTGCATGTCAGACCAAGCGTTGCCTGCATATAGATTGGTATTCAAGATTTATTTCATCACTCTAAGGAAGTTCTTTTTTTTTCAGTAGTTTATACAATGAAAATAATTATTAGGGCTCATTTTTTGGATACAACTGACCATTATAAGGAATTACTATGCTGCTGTCCATGGATTTAAGCCTTCACTTGTGTAAACCCATGCATGGGTACAAGTGTACAACCTTGGATGTAGGTAATTATTATTATACAGGATTTATATAGCGCCAACAGTTTGTGCAGTACTTTACAATATAACGGGAGACAGTACAATTATTATACATTTCAGTACAGAAGGAATATGAGGGCCCTGCTCATGGAGCTTACAATCTAAAGGAAGGTAATCTGCGTCCAGGGGCATACAGCTTCATACATAAGCTGGTTTACACAAGTAGCGGCATAAACACATGTACAGCCGCGTATAGACAATCATTATTATGGTTTGCTGTACGCAGGAGCTGTGTATCCCGTGCTCAGACATACGCCTGCAGTTTATGCTGTATCCCAAAAAGCACATGTGTGCATGAGCCCTCAAGGTGGAACCTCCACTAGCTTAAAACTCCAGCCAGACTTATAAAACCTGATAGCTCATTTATTATTATTATTATACAGGATTTATATGGCGCCAACAGTTTGCTCAGCGCTTTACAATATAATGGGAGACAATACAGCAATGATACAGTTCAATACAAGAGGGTTAGGAGGGTCCTGCTCATTTACTGCTGCTTTACTGCTAAATAATATCCTGTTATCAATTATATACTGAGACATATTTTACTGAGTGAGCATCAACTTTCATGCAAAAATAGAAGAGGCGCATTAATGCTAGAATGAGCATTAGTGCTTCTCAGATGGGTGGATGAGGGGTAGACAGTTGCACCTGTCTCCCCCTGCTTTTGTGCTGCCGTGTCTACTACTGCATTGTGGAAGGTAGCATTGATGCACTACATGTTGATGTACTACATCAGGCTTTTTTAATGTGAAATAAGGCAAGCATCCACCAGCAAGTATGTGTATATATTTCTTTGGTTTGATACCTTTTTCGGTTTTAACTCACAATGCCTTACCAATTAGCCATTATATTTTAAAGTATGGAAGTACTAAAGTGGTGCCAGTAATTGTTCATATAGCTAGAGCTTATAAATAAAACATTACTCAAACATAAATGCATTAATTTCTCTACACACATATAACACAATAAACAGACCAAGGATGTGTTCTAATAGTTCACGTCCTTCTAACAGTCAATGTTCTTGTTTCTACAATGTGTTTTTTTTTCCTTTCATTTTTCAATTTGTGTCCTTCACAATCTGTTGAACTTGACGTCTTTCCCTTGCTCTGGAACACTGCAGTTATTGTTACTTCTGGAGGAGCCTTTTCTGTAAGACTTATTGTAACCAGATGCTTTTGTTTTCTAGCTCTAACACTGAATGGAAGACATCCATGTACAGGACTCTTCTTTGCTCCTCAGATGTATTTTAGAAGCCCATGCATCAAGTCACATTGGAGTATCCTATAATTGTTTGTAGAAGGCCTTTTAGGTAAAAAACACAGGACAGCCAGTTTTAAAACAAATTGATTACAATATTATTTTTTAATTTAATAACTCATTGGAAGGACAGTGGAGATTTTGAACACACAGGCCACAAGGTCATTCTTTTTTTAGATCTAAGCCATTCGCTCAATTGTCTAATCAACTATGAGGCTTGTATGACTACGAAGATGCCTGTCATGCATACTGTGGGAAGCCCAGAATGTGGCTTAACCCGATCTTCTCAACAGACAATGTCAAGGAGTCACTGCAAAAATATCAAGCAGAAGATCTCCCAGTGGGAATGCAGGGCCAGCAGTGGCTCCTGTGGAAACCTCCTGGATATAAAACCCAGGCAAACTTTCACTGAACAAAATGGAAATACAAAATCAACAGAAAATATACTGGATAACAGAAAGCCAGCAGCAAATCATGACAAGAACATGGGCCTGGATTTCAGGGAAGGTAGCAGAGACAACTTGTTAGATGATGAAAACAACAAAGCATACCATAAAGAAAATATTTATGAGGACCAGCTAGAAAGCCCACCATACTTTAGTAAAAAAAAGAGTTCATTTTTAGATTCTGAAATGGACCTTCCTCCAGGAAATTTTTACACTTCTCCAGAAATGTTTAAAAAAAGGAATTTGATTGCTGAGGATTTAAGAGAAATGGCTTTAAAATTTAAACAAAGAAGAGCTAAGAGCATTTCAATAGAAAATGAACTTGATTTGCAATGTCTGTCAGATCAAAGCATTGCTATGAAGAACATAGAAGATAACTATTATGATGATACAGAGTCACTCAATGATAGTCCATTTATAAACCCTGTACCTAAGCCACGAAGAACATTTCGCTATGCCAACTGTAATCTCCCAGAAAGACATATGGACAGTAAACACAGGAGGAGAAAGTCTGTAGATGAAAGTGACACAGAGTCATCTGATCCTTCCATTCCACCTTCTGAGCCAAAGAAACATGCAAACAGGAAACTGAGACCAAGATCAAAAAGGTTGGTGGATTTTTTTTCTTTTGATTTTAGTCCTTTAGAGAAAAATTATAATAATTACATGAAGTACCTTATCTTTTTTTTTTTTAATTGTTTGTTGTATTATTCCACCAGAATACCCCCAAACCGTACAATTTTGGAAATAATCCCATTTTGTTTTATATTATCATCCAAAGATGGGGCAATCCATGGGGGTAAAATTACTGTCTCTTCAATAAGGCAGCCCATAGATGGTTTGATTTCTTTTCCTTCCACCCGAAGAAAATTGTTCAATTCCCCCAACAATATGGTCAATAATGTCTCCCGCAGACATTACTGCTTCAGACCCTGTTACCGACTTAAAAAATGCAGGTAAAAGCACAGAAAAAGCAACAATTCTAAATGCTTCCTTGTAGCGTTTTCTCCCATAAATGATTTTATTCACATGCAATGTGCTTTTGAACTTGCTAAAAAAATTGACTAGTCAATCCTCTAGCACAGCCCTGTCCCTGTTTGCATGTCATAGTCTTCTCCTCTTTTGGAGTGTCTAATTACTCTCTGTGGTATCCGTGGCCCTCTTTCCCTTTTTCACCTCCCTACACAACCTTTTTGTAGTTGCTGGGAGTCAGGGCAAAGAGGAATAATATAGAGTGTCAGTTGAGTAACAGCTTTGAGGCTGCTGACATCCTATCCAAGATGGCAGTCCAACAGCGGTTTGGGGGCCTTTGCATGTCTAAATGGGGGAGGCTTTAAAGTGGTTCTAAGAGCTGAAGGTTTCTTATCTTCATGCTCTCCCCACAGCCTCCCTCAATATTTACCTGAGCCCCATCTCGATCCAGCGATGTGTACGGGAGCCTTGAGTCTCCCAGGTCTCCCGTTCCTCATTGGCAGAGACACAGCAGCAGGAGTCATTAGCTCCCACTGCTGTCAATCACAACCAGTGAGGAGAGAGCGAGGGGGCAGGACCGAGCTGCGGCTCAATGTGTCTTATGGACTGGTCAAGGAGAGCTGGCGGGGGACTCGAGAAAAGGAGAATCTGGGCTGCTTTGTGCAAAATCACTGCACACAGCAGGTAAGTAACACATGTTCGGTATTTAGAAAACAACTAAACTTTAGTATCACTTTAACAAGTAAATAACGTGTAAAATATGTTGAATGTACATATTGTCTTGTGGGAAGATTTTTGTTGAAATGAAAGGTGTGGTGACAGGGTCACGTTAGGTTAATTAGATCTAAATCCAAATAGGAGGATTCTTTCCCCTCAAAAACAAAATCCTCTTTCAGGAACAAAAATTATTTGCATTCATAACATCCACTAACTGTATAAGATCCATAAGATGAATGCCCCCTCTTTATCCCCTAAACTGGTGCTTTTATAAGATATTTATAAGGCTAAAAATGACAAAGTAAGGGAACTGTTCGTAGTACAGGCCTGAAACCTATTATCTGAACTTGTCCAAAAATGCTACATTATTTTTACAACATAATAAGAATCTGCTATATTTTTATTCTGTTCTGAGTATTTCTACAAACATTAGAACTATGGACCTGATTAAAGCGTTTGTATTTTTTTTTTTATTTTTTTATTTTTTTTTGCTTATGTTGTTAAAATGGTCATTAAAGTAGCAAAATTATCATAACTGTATTGTTGTTTTTGCAGTTGAGAGAAAAATATTTAGATTATCCAGAGTATGATATGTTTTCTTTTTTCCCCCTAATATATCAGGTTTGAGATTTGTGAAAAGTATTACTAACATTTTAGTAGGATTCTAGGCTTAAAGAAAGAATACTCTCTAAAAATATACTAGCTCTAACTAGTATCATGCTTCTAATGGTAGATTATGCTTTCATTCAGATCAGTTTCTCAGTGTGAGAGCAAATGGAGGGCCACTCTGCCAATTTGCCATTTTTTTCCCCATGAACCTCAGAAGCCATACTTGGCCACCTGAATGATCATGTAGATGGTGGTCATGTAAATCAGGCGTTCCAAGCTTTTGCACATGTGCCTTCCATGAAGTCATATAGCAGATCAAGCAGGACCTGACTCTTTCTGAGGTCTTTGGGACAAGGGTAAGAATGAATGGAATGGCCCCAAGGGCAACATGGAGGGGTCATTCCTTTAGAAACGTGTTTTTTTTATATCAATGTGTCACTAAAATTATGTAAAAAGTATATATGATAATAGTTTGTCTTAGACTGTGTGATTACTGATTTTTTTTTAAAGATAATAAGAGGCTGTTTAAAAACCATGTCACTTTTGACAGCCAAAGCCATATAAATTAATGTATTCTGTCAGCATTTCTATTCAGACTGACAATGCTGACTCTGTTCTATGAAAGTACATGAAAGCTCATAACTTGTATGTGTAAAAAAACCCTCACAATTATACTATATGAGTTGCTGTTATAGGCCATGCCCAAATAAGTTTTTTATGTCTGTTTTTGATCACCTCAGTATACTGACTGGGGTTGATTTACTAAAGGCAAATAGACTATTCATTTTGCAAAGGGACTTACAAAATACACAGGAAAGGAAAAATTTGAACTAAGAATGATAATTCTATTTGTCACTAAATTTGGACCTCAATTTTCTAAATCACTATCCAACAGATTTATGACCACTCTGGACAATGGAGGAGTCCCACTGTCAGAATACAATAGCACAGTGGGGATGATTCCTCCATCCACCTTGCTTGTGTGGATAGGGGAATACATTTGGGTTTTTTTTTTTCCATTTAGTCTACCAGCTGAATGAAATAAACTATGCATGTATACTCAGCTTTAAGTAAAATTCCATTGCCAATCAATCAATGTCTGTAAAATATCAGCAGAGATCCTTCAGCCAGATTTCCCTAATTTTCTACATGTTGTTATTGCTATTATAATGCAAGTTAGGGTACTTCATTCCTGTCTTATTATGTATTATTTAAAACCATTGAGTACTGTTTATCATACGTTTTGCACTATCTATTAAATTCCATGACAAGCGTTTGGGGTATAGCCCCGTTTTTCTATAAAATAAATCTAAGGGTAAGAGTAATTTGCTCGAGGTAGTGCACCATGGTAGGTGGGTGGAATTTAAAGTGTGTGTAAATATGCCCGCTTATATTCCCAAGGTGTATACTCTAGAGACTCAGTGCTTGAACTATTTGGATTACATCCACTAATGGTTAAAATATCAGTTCTGGTTTTTCAGCCTTCATTTAAAGACGGACCTTTTTAGTACAATCATTTGGAAAATATTAGTTGTGTCTTACAGTAAAATAAACTATTATGTCATAGACTGCCTTAGTAGTTAGGCTTTCAATGCTATGGCAAGGGTACATATAGAATGGCAATGTCAAAAAAATGTATACATAACTAAAGTAAACAGGGGTTGATTGGAAAGGATGTAATATTGCACGTAAGTATATCCATAAGTAATTTTTTTTTATGGTAGAGAAACTTCTGATATATGGGTATCATGCAGAAGTCTTCAAAATAAACTGCTCCTGTGTAAACCTCTGTTTCATCTTTTCATCTTTTCCATCTGCTTCCTTTTAATCCATGCTACATATGAAAGATGTGGCTCATCTAATGGCATTTGTTTGTCTTTAGGAAATCCTTTGAATATGAAGATGTTCAATCATACAGACGTCTTATACAACAAACAAACCATCCTCAGATCTCTGAAGAGCCTATTGAAGTCTCACAATCTGCTCTCTATCACACAGTGTCTGAAGACAACATCTATGAGGACATTATGTGTAGGTATTCCACAGAATTCTGTGTGATAGCCTAGTATCTTAAATGTGTTTTTGTAAGGGGATTTTCTGCATCTTTGAGTCCCTTTGTCTAAGGATGACCATGTATAACCATGTATAACACATTTTCTCCTGATTCTACCATTCATGCTGAGTAGCATGGATGGAGAAACCTCCACTGGTTGCTACTGTATTCAGCAATGGCTGCATCAATGACTGCCTGTATGTTGTGGTGCTGATGAATAGTGAGTGCATGTGATAAATTTCTACCTGGCTCAATCGATTTTTAAATTGATTCTTGTAGGGCCATCCACAGCTGGAATTTGGCCAACTCAGTGGAAATTGGCTGAAATTCAAGCTGTCTATTGACATCACAAGTGTCAAAAAAGGCACCCTTTCCCTTCCAACTCACAGTATACCAAAGAGAAGGTGTTGCAAATCCAATAATGTCATGTTATGGTGAAATCATATCCTGTATGCTCATACAGGCTTCAGTAAGGCAGTGCACAAGACTAGGATGATGTGAAGAGCATATTGACTCATAAGGATCTATTACATAGACTTCACTTTAGGTAGTCATAGGCAGACTGATTTCTGTCTGCGAACAACAGGAATGGAGTTATCTGTCCATCCACTGTAGTGCAGTGACCTGCTACTTCTTACTGAAAAAATTTCTAAGACCAATGTCAACAACTTTTGACACTCTCACTATTGCATCCTTCTTCAGGTGTGTAAGACCACACATCACAGTGATGGGAAATAGGAAGGTGCAGGTAGGGCTCCTAAAGCATTTAGAAACCGTTTTATAAGTTTGAAAGGGGCTGCCAGCCATCAATTTCTGACAACTTTCTGGAAAAGTTGTCATTACTGACAGGTGAAATTTGACTTCAGTAAACTGAAAACTGAAACTGGATAGAAGATGAAACTGCTAAGTATTGTTGAAAATCTGCATATCAGGGGGCCCAAAACTTGAGGTTTCCACTAAGTCTGAGAGTATGTTTAAATGTATAATTATAGTCATGTATCTGTATCTGTTGTTGCCACCATGACATGTTAAACTTTAATAGAAATGAATTTGTGGTCTTTCCACTGCCTTATTAAAACCTAAACCTTTTGACAGCTTATTCGCAAAGTTTGTTTAACTGGTTTAAGCTGAATTTTATTCTGCAAGTAAATATAAACCACAGCACAGCAAGGTTTTTACTGCTCTTTATAATTTGTATGTAATAAGGAAATACTGAATAAAGACTTTGTAAAATTACTCTTCAAAAGCACCTCATGCTGCAATACTCACCTTTAATTCAAAATTGCCCTCATAGAACTTCTTCTTTGCTGTAAGATTCTCTCAGTCTCCCGACTTGAATGACAAACATTGTCCCACAACCCAGAAGATTGAGGATTCTGCTATAAATGTACCCTTAGGGGGTGTCACCATGGTGCCCTTCATTCATAGTGTGCTGGTGCAGAGAGTTCTCTGCATCAGTAAGGACCTTCTAGCCTGGATAAGAGGAAGAGGTCTTGCAACATTATGACCAGACTTAGGGCTTTGGAAAAAGTAAGTTAGTATGTTTAAAAAGAAAAACATAAAAAATAGCAGTAGGATCTTCAGGGCAGAGAAAGGGGGCAACTTATGAGCGAAGGGTTGAGACTGGATTTGGGCTTTAAACTTTTTGCTACAAATATATCCACATTCAGTATAAGTTGGAAAACACCAAGATAAAAGAAACACTCAAAGAATTAATTTGTTTACTTCAGATCCTCAGAAGGAGAACCCTTATGAAGATATCAAAATATCTCCTGTACCATTATGGCGGGTCCCAACCACATGGAAGATCCCACCTCCACGATGTACAATAAAACCACCCAAGGTTGGTCTATTTTTTGAGTTTTCATTAAATGACTTAACGTGTAATTTTTGTAACAAGCACTCCACCCAGTGGCCATGGAGCTCAAGTATTGAGTCAGTTTATTAGCATTACACCTGTAGAAATGAAAATTGCACCCTCTACACATTAGGGAAGGGTTCCTGAGCATTGTCATGTCACACATCATTTAGGATTAGGATGCACACTTTGAATGAATGTCTCAGATTATATGTTCTTAGCTACTGAATATACTATTTATTATATATATACTGTGAGTGCGTGTATATATGTGTGTGTGTGTGTGTGTGTGTGTATATATATATATATATATATATATATATATATATATATACACACACACACTAAATATTTTAGTGGATTAAATCTTGGGTAGCTATTGTTAAAGTACATTATATCAACTGTGCACCTTTGCATTACATTAACATTTAAATTGCACATATAATTAAGTTTTCATACAAAAAAAAGTAGATCTACAAAAATAACAAAATAGTGAATTAAAATTTGTTAAATAGTAAAGATGTTTAGTTACATAGTCTGGTTGAAAAACGACACAAGTCCAACCAATCAAAAGGGAAAAAAAAGTATAATACAATATATACAATCCTATACCCATAGTTGATCCAGGGAAAGGCAAAAAAAACCCAAGAAAGCATGATGCAATTTGCTTCTGCAGGGGAAAAAATTCCTTCCTGATCCCCCGAGAGGCAATCGGATATTCCCTGGATCAACTTAACCTATAAGGCTAGGTTCACACCTATGCAGTTTGCATTTGATCTGTTTCTGCAGTGCTTTTTGTGGTCTGTTTTGTGTTTTTGCACATGCAGTTTTGATGCTGCTAGGCAGATCAAAATGCAGCAAAAACACACTACATCCTTTTCTGCAGCGTTTCCATTGAAGTCTATAGAACCAAACAACGCACCTTTTTTCATTCAAAAAAAGTCCCCGACCCTTTCCAAAAAACGCAACGGGTGAAAACGCGGAGATGTGAACATGCCCAATAGGAAATCATGTTAAATGAACTGTAGTGCGTTTCTGCAAAACGCTGCGGAAACTGCCTAGATGTGAACCTAGGGTAAATGTTAGTATCTTTTTATATTCTATGCATGTTTTGTTTTAGGCACCTGCATATTATTAAACAAACTACAAAATATTTTTTTAGATTCCATCAAGAACAAACTTTCTAAAAAGGCAGACTTTGGAACTGAAAAGTACCAAGTTGTACATTCACAAGAAGGCCGCAAAGGATTCTACCTTACCAGTAACATTGATGGAGTGGAAAGTGTTCCGAAGTGGAGGAGAGACTGCAAAGAAGAAAAAGAAGTTCCCCAGGGTATGTAGGATTTGTGGTTTTACTGTTTATATGCCCTAGTATGCAACATGATATACTAATATACTACTCACACTATTATGTTGTTGCAGTAATTCACGTTACCGCATGCTTTACTGCAACAAGCATTAATTTTGTTGTCAGAGTGCAGTGCCATTTAATTCTGAATGGCACTCCAGAGCACCTTGGTAATGAACTTGCAGCACAGCATGCAGCAATGCATGTACATGCATTGTGGTGCACTTTCAAAAAATGCATTCAATTTTTTTATTTTAGATACTCTTTAAGGTACACTATTACATTTGTTTACATACATAGTGAAGCATGCTAGTAACCTTTACTATCAGGCAGCATCGTAACTTTAAGCCTCCTTTACTGTCTATTATTTAGGTCTACATTCACACTAGTTTATCCAGAAAATATAAAGAAACTTTGTTTCCCAGATCAAGTTCTAATGTGCTTTGCCTTTACATTGGTTTACATGCATTTTGCATGCATGTAGGAATATTCAAAATATCTAATCTTCCCCTGGACACACATATTTTCTATTTTCTCTAAACGCAGCTAAACTGAATGCACCTAAGTGCAGTTAAGCGTATAGCCTGAATTATGCCATTCAAAAACATTATATGCCTTTAGAAATAAAGGCATATAATCGCAGGTTTGTCAGTGCGTGTGAATGAGGCCTTAAAGCTGTAATATTACCAGCACAAAGAAAAAATCCAACAAGGACAAAGCTGAATCAGATTTTCAGAGCTAAGGAAACAAGGAACGCCTTTTAATAATTTCTACTTATTATTCAATCTTTTATACTTTATACTCCAGACAAACTTTGTAAT
Organism: Staurois parvus; assembly: GCF_062004578.1. Taxonomy (NCBI): domain Eukaryota; kingdom Metazoa; phylum Chordata; class Amphibia; order Anura; family Ranidae; genus Staurois; species Staurois parvus. The sequence goes on from NW_028318171.1 coordinate 1,669,216, forward strand.
TATACACTTTCCATTGTTACAATAATAATTATCTTCTAAAGTAATAAATGAAAGGGATTATTATTCCAAGTTAAACGCACAAGCCTAACAACAAAGTACACAAAGAGAATTCAACACTTATTGTAAATGTTACCAAGCCAGAATTACTTTTTCTCTTCATGTTTTTCCTCCATGCTTCCTTGATATTCTTCCTCCATATTCTTCCTCCATGCTTCAGAATATTAATCCAGTGTCAATAATAATCCAGTGTCAATAATAATCCAGTGTCAAAGAATAGATGGAATAATAAATGATCAATTACCTAATTCACAAAGCTTTAACGCACTTTATATTTAAACTAAATATATTTTTTATTACAAAGATTAAAGATCATACAGCATATCCAAAGGAACAAAAGGATGAATAAGAGATTGACCCATAGTCGTCCTGTAAACTATAAGACATGGTACAAAATAATGCAAGGCATTGCATGAAGACATATGCTAGATAACATGAATGAACAAGGTCATCCATATCAGATAAAAACACTGGGTGCATTTTTTTTTTTTTTTGTTCAGGGTGTAAGACGGGAAGTCTCTGGGGGGGGCGGAGCCTGAACATGGCGGCAGGGGAGAGCTCAATGTAGGAGCTCGTGGACGGAGCTCCGTTGTCTGACCTCCCCAGGCCTCCAAGCTTATCCCCTGGGGTATGTTAGAGCCCTGCGGTGGGGGACTTACCCGGTCTGAGGGCTCCCGGCGGGGGAGAGACTGATGCGGGTGAGGGAGGAGAGAGGAGCGGCTGGTGACTGGTGGAGAGGGGGACGCTGGACGCTGGGAGACGAGAGGGGCCGGCGCGATCACGTGACCGGCCGCAAGGCACCTCTGGGAGATCAGGAAGCCGGCCGGCCGGCGTTTCGTGGGGAGAGAGCAGCGCTGACCTGTTCACCGGGGGCCGACACACTCTCCCCCTATCCCCCTAGTAACCCAGGAGCCTAAAAGAATATGGAAGGAGAACCATTGAGACCTGGACAAGGAGTCTGAAGAGACCCTGGGGAGTTCCCCCCCATGAACAGACCCTCAGAGGAATCGACCGAAAAGGCACTCACTGGAAGAAGACATAGGAGGAGGGTGAGTGACAGATGTGAATTGCATTTGAAGATTTATTAGGCTGACCTCCAAGAAATAGAGTGTATATGAAAGGGGGGACCCCTAGAGACTGTATAAAAGGTGGAAGAGGCTCGCAGAGAGAAGAGGAGAGGCTCGGGGGGAAGGAGGGGGAGAGGGGCGAAGGAAGAGGAGGAAGAGAAGAGAAGGAGAAAAACCAGCAGGGGGACAGGGCAGAGACTTGAAAGTTTAAAGAAATAATATCCTGCCCTACCCACAAATTTATAAAGGACTATAAGAAGGATAAGTGTCACAGAGAAAGATGAAAAACAAAAATGTAAAAGGAAGTGGGCTTAAAGGGTCCCAGACTGGCACAATTAAAAAATATACATCCCAAGGAAACGTAACCCCAGAAAGACCTCAGAGCAGATCTGAAAAAGGAGAAGCAGACCTTAGTATGGAAAGAAGCCCTAGAGTATCAATAGGCCCTGATACTAGTAACCAGCAAATATCAGGCAATACAGAGGCGGAAAAAGACCTACAAATACCTAATAAAAAGGAAATGGCAGAAATGTTTAAAGAACTGGAGAAAACAATAAAACAAGAAATGGTAAACATTCGCAGTGATCTGGGACACCTCTTGGAGAGAGTTGAGGAAACGGAGGAGAAAGTTAAAGGTCAGACCCAGGCTATCTCTGAACTTGAAAAAGAACTAACTAATATAGGGAAAATCCAAGAAAAACTGTTATATAAGGCTGAGATACAAGAAAATAAAGACAGGAAAAGAAACATCTTGATACGTGGGGTCTCAGAAAACTTAAAGGGAGAAAGCCTGCAAGAGGTGGTTTGTAAAATATTTAACATTATAACAGACAGCTCTGAAATGGAAAGGTCTAAAATAGAAGGAACCTTTAGAAAAGGAAAAATCCTGAGAAACCTGGGGAAAGAAAGGCCGAGAGATATAATTGTTAAATTCTATGAACTTCGGGACAAAGAAAAAATCTGGAAGAAGACTAAGGGAAAATCAGTAATTAAGTATGAAGGAGGAGACATACAGATATATGCGGATCTGGCTCCAGAGACTTTGTGGAGAAGGAGAACTTTGAGACCCCTACTGGAAAGGTTGAAAGAACAAAATGTGCAATATAGATGGGGGACTCCCGAATGTTTAATAGGATGGAAAAATGGGACTACAGCATACCTTAGGTTTCCAGAAGATATGAAAAATTTTTGTGACAGTTTAAAAATTCAAAGAACGGAAATCCCCGGCTGGGAAGAAGAACGATGAGAAAGTAGAGCGAAGAGAAAAGAGGACTGGCAATGTGTGGGGGGGAGAGGTGGAGGGGGGGAGAGGGATGGAGGAAGAGAGAGGTTTTTTTTTGTTTTTTTTTTTTTTTTCTTTTTTTTTCTTCTTCTCCTCTCACCTTCTACCCCCACTCTATTGCCTTAGTTATGGATTTTTTCTTCTTTTTTTTTTTTTTTTTTTTTTTTTTTTCTTTTTTTTTCTCTTTTCTGCCGGTGATAAATCCAGGGAGGCTTGGGAGGTTATGGGGAGGTTAGACAAGGGGAAAGTCGTCCATGGACGGAGTTTTAGCCCAAGGACCAAATCAAAGGTGGATTTTTAATCCATAAATGATTAGTAGGCAAATGTTAGGCCTAAAAAGAGGGGGGAGGGGAGGGGGGAGGGAGGGGGTTGGAAGGTTGGAAGGGTGGGATATGGGAGAGGGAGGTTGTTTTTTCTGCAAAATAAAAGACGATATAAAAGCAAGTGAGAAGGGAGAAGGAGAGAGAAATAAAAAATATAGATGGAGGAGAAAAGAGGAAATTTAAGGAAGATGGAAGAGATTCAGTTTATAACATATAACATAAATGGGTTGAACTGTCCCGGGAAAAGATATAGATTATTTAAAGAATTACACCATAGAGATGCCTCAGTGATATTTTTACAGGAGACACATCTTGAGATAAGTTCAAATGTTAGGCTGAGGTCTAAAAATCACCCAACATGGTATTATGCAGATTCCCCGGTTAAAAGAGCAAAAGGGGTAGCAATAGGCCTGGCAAAGAATGTTAGGTTCGAGTTGGAAGATAGAAAAACAGACCCAGATGGGAGATTTTTGTTCTTAAGGGGCAAGTTACAGGAGATCGAGTGTACACTGGCTAACATTTACTGTCCTAATAAAAAACCGGAGGAGTATCTGAAAAAGGTGTTGAGGAAGTTGATGGACTTTAAAAAAGGACGTTTGATCCTGGCAGGGGACTTTAACTTTTGTATGGACCCACAAAGGGACGCCACCTCCCATATAAAGACAGAAGGAAGTAAGGCCCTGAAATTATTGAAAAAAGAACTACACATAAGTCAATTGGTAGATGCCTGGAGAATTACACACACGCAAGATAGAGATTATACTTTTTTCTCAAATATGCATAAGAGATATTCAAGATTAGATTATATATTAATAGAACATCAATTAATTGACCACCTGACCCAGGTAGACATAGAGACAATATCTTTATCAGACCACGCTCCAGTTACTATGAAAATGGAATGGGGGAGAAGGAAAAGCGGAGGGTTGGGATGGAAATTGAATGAGACACTTTTAGTGGAAAGGGAAATAGCTCAGAAAATAGGGGAGGAGATTGAACGCTTTTTTAAGGAGAATCAGACAGGGGAGGTGTCAACAGCCACAGTGTGGGAGGCACATAAAGCTTATATAAGAGGAATATTAATGGCGATTGGGGCAAGAAAGAAAAAAGAAAGAAGGGAGAAAATGAATGAGCTCTTAGAAGAAATAGGTAAATTAGAACAAATACATAAGAATAGAATAACAAAAGAAATAGAGCTGAAGTTAAAAAAACAGAAGGAAGAACTGAAAGAAATGATAGAAGAGGAGAGGAGAGGAGAGGAGAAAAGTATATAATAGAGTTTTAAGTGAGAGATATAGATGGGGAGAAAGACCTGGAAAGTATCTGATGAGAGCCTTGAGGAAAAAGAAAAATAGAAATTATATAGAAAAAATAAAAGATGCTAAAGGAAACATGAAACACTCAAATAAAGATATCACCAAAGCCTTCATAGAATATTACAGGAAACTGTACAATATAAGCCCCTTGGAAGGTTCAGAAACTATAGACAGTGAGAAAAATCAGAAAAGAAAAAAATATCTGGAAATGGCTAGGTTATTAAAATTAAATGAGGATCAACTAAACTCCCTAGATGCAGATATCTCACAGGAAGAAATAAAACTAGCATTAAAGGGGACAGTGTCGGGGAAAAGCCCAGGTCCAGATGGTTATACAGTGAGATACTATAAAAAATTTAGTGAAATCTTAGTACCAAAACTCAAAAACTACATGAATGCACTAGGTGGAGAGATGGAAGTAAGAAGAGAATCATTACAAGCCCAACTCGTGCTCATTCAGAAAGAGGGAAAAGATCCCTCTCAGTGTTCTAGCTATAGACCTATTTCACTATTGAACACAGATACTAAGCTGTACGCAAAAGTCCTAGCAAACAGATTGAAAGAGCTAATGCCTGGATGGATACACGAGGATCAGGTGGGTTTTGTTCCAGGGAGGGAAGGAAAAGATAATGGGGTACGATCATTGATGTTAATCCAAAAGAGTAAAAAGGGAAAAGAACCGGTGGTACTACTGTCTATAGATGTTGAAAAAGCGTTTGATAGGGTAAACTGGAGATTCATGATGGATACTCTGGAAGCTTTGGGAATCGGGCCTAGGATGAGAGAGTGGATAGGAAAGCTGTACAGATACCCCTCGGTGGTCATTGGGGTAAACGGGGAGAGGTCAGAACCCATTGAGATGTCAAACGGAACAAGACAGGGATGCCCATTGTCCCCATTGCTGTATGTTATATCTCTAGAACCTCTATTGTCAACAATAAGATTGAATAGAGACGTAAAGGGAATCCTGATAGGAGATACGGAACATAAAGTTGCTGCCTTCGCAGACGACTTGTTGTTCTATGTAGGAAACCCCAGGTTAACACTTCCAAACTTAATGAAGTCACTAAAGGAGTACGGAGAACTATCAAATTTAAAGATAAATCCAACAAAAACGGAGATTCTAAATATAAACATCTTAAAAAACGAAAAAGAAAAGATACAAAAAGAATTCCCCTTTAAATGGAAAGACAGAGATATAAAATATCTAGGAGTAAAACTCACAGCCTCACATAAACATCTATATAAACTAAACTATATTACACTGATTAATGAGATTAGAGATGAATTAAAAAGATTGGAGGGAGGAACCCCGACATGGATGGGTCGTATTAATCTGGTAAAAATGGTAATAGTACCAAAAATCATATATAGATATCAAATGATCCCAATTAAACTCCCAGAGATTTTCTTTAAAATAATTAAGAAATTGATAACAAGATACATATGGAGGAATAAAAAACCAAGACTGTCATACGAACTGCTAAGTAGGAGGAAAGAAAGAGGGGGTTTAGGGCTCCCAGACTTTAAAAGATATTACAAAGCGGTAATACTGGCAAGAACCATAGATTGGATATTTAATAATAAAAAAAGCTGGGTGAGAATAGAGAATGAACTCAGCGGAATAGACTTGGGAAGAATGATATGGGTGCCAACACAGTATAGGGGTTTAAATGATAATGTAAATACATACACTTTGAATGTTTTAAAGATTTGGGATAACTTACACAGAAGTATGAAATGGACTTTTAATTCTACACTGATTCCACTAAAAAATACAGAGTTTTTCCCCCCAGGTAGAGAAGAAATAGGAGGGAAGTGGTTTAAAAAAGATAAGGTGCAATTAGGAGATATCTTGGTGGGAGACGAAATAGGAGCATTTGGCGAATTGAAAAAAAGAGAGGGAGAGATTTTCACTAAATTAGACGAATGGCGGTATTTCCAATTGAGGTGTTTTGTCGGAAGTTTGCCAAGACCTTTAAGGACAAGAGACAATTGGAACTTGTTCGAAAAGACATTGGGAACACAAGGTGATGGGAAACACGGGATTGCTAGAGTTTATAAAATACTCACTGAACTAGACACAAACACGAAACCAACATATTTAACAAAATGGGAAATGGATATGGGAGTTGTGATAGATGAGGAAAAGCAGAGGAGAATGTATAGATTAACTCACGAAAATGTCTCTATGAGAGAAGTAGAGATGAACTATAAGTGTTTGACAAGATGGCACACTTCACCAATAGTAGAAAATAAGATGTGTGGAGAGAGTACACCGCTGTGTTGGAGGGGATGTGGAGAAATAGGCACAATATACCATATATGGTGGGGATGCCCAAAAATCCAGATATTCTGGAAAACAATAATCCACTTAATAAGAAAATTGACAGGAATAGATATAAATCTAGACCCAGAAGTATGTATCTTGCACATCACGGATATAACGGTAAATAAATATAAAAAATCAGGGATATGGTACTATATAAATGCTGCAAAAGCCCTGATACCCAAGTTCTGGAGGCAAATAGAGGCACCAAAGGAAGAGGACTGGATTGAAAGAGTCGAGCAGATTAAAAAGATGGAAAGGTTGTGCCATACCCAAGAAGATAAGATGGAGGTTTATTATGGGAAATGGGAGAACTGGGAAAAAGCTAGATTATATATGAGATGTAGGAAAGAATAAAGATAACAACAGAAAAATTTCCACTTGCTGATACAGGAAGACGCAGAGAAAAGATAGAATAGGCAGAGGGGATACGGGGTGGGGGGTGGAGAAGGGGGGGAAAGGTTGCATAAAGTATATAAAGTAGAAATGTTGGTTAATATAATATTATAGAATATATTCTTATATATATATATTTATATTGTGATGATGAAATGTAATTAAAATGGAAAATTAATAAATATTTAAATTATAAAAAAAAAAAAAAAAAAACACTGGGTGGACATAAATATGTGCATTAACAATATTAAACCGGTAGTCCTGTTGGGAAGGATGTAACATTCTTTTTATTTTAGCATTGTGATCATCATTTACAATCGCGTAGCACACATATAAAAATAACTCACTTTTTTTTAAAATAAAGATCTTTGTGTGTTAGCTTTGTGAATTGAGTCTCATACTGTATTTCTGTTGGCTGTTGTTGGTGTTTTCTGAGATCAATAGAGGCAAGTGCACAACTATCCAAGCACACAGCAGTTCCGTGGCAGTAGAGATGTGACCTTTCACTGCCCTTCTCCTTTCAGAAAAATGAATGGGCAGGATTCTCTGCAAAAACAAAGTATCTTCTTATTGCCCCTCGGATTTTGAATGAACGAGATTGTTCATGTTCACTATTAAGGGATGTATAAGGGAACATTTTTCGTTATTTTACACATTTTGGCCACCTTTCACCCGCCATATAGTACAATGACAGGCGCAAGGTTGTTCTCTCGTTCTGGGAGGACGTCATATGACGTCCTTCCATTCTCACCGCGCATGCGCAGCTCAGGGAGCACGCAGTGCGGCGATCGCCGATGCGCTGTGTCCCTCGGACACAGCGGATCACGGAAAGAGAGATGTCGGCTCAATCATGTGATCAGCTGTGTCCAATCACAGCTGATCACATGTAAACACGGAAATGCCGGTTATTGGCATTTCTCTCCTCTCGAGCTGTCATGCTGACAGCTCGAGAGGAGAGGAGAGCCGGTAATCGGCTTTCCGCAGAGGGGACATGTACACGGATCATCAGGGCATCATCAGTGTGCCCTGATGATCAGTGTGGCCCCAGAAGTGCGACCTGTCAGTGTCCATCAGTGCCAGCAGTCAGTGCTCATCAGTGCCACCTGTCAGTGCCCATCAGTGCCACATTAATGCCACATATCAGTGCATACCAGTGCACATCAATGCCACATATCAGTGCCCATCTGAGCTGCCTTTCAATGTCACCCATCAGTGCCAGTCAGTGCCACCTATCAGTGCCAGTCAGTGCCGCCTATCAGTGCCAGTCAGTGCTGCCTATCAGTGCCATATATCAGTGTCATGTATCAGTGCTGTCTTTCAGTGCCCATCAGTGATGGCGGTCAATGCCCATCAGTGCAACCTACCAGTGCCTCCTCATCAGTGTCCATCAGTGCCACGTATTAGTGTCCATCAGTGCAGCCTATCACTGCCCATCACTGCAGCCTCATTAGCGCACATCAGTGAAGGAGAAAAATCACTTATTTACAAAATTGTATACAAAAACTAAGAAAAAACTTTTTTTTTTTTTTAATTTTCAGTGGTTTTTGGTTTGTTTAAGAAAAAATAAAAATCTCAGAGGTGATTAAATACCACCAAAAGAAATCTCTATCTGTCTCAAAAAAATTATAAAAACGTCATATGGGTACAGTGTTGCATGACCACGCAATTGTCATTCAAAGTGTGACAGCGCTGAAAGCTGGAAATTGGCCTGGGCAGGAAGGGGGTATAAGTGCCCTGTAGGCAAGTGGTTAAAGAACTGTAAGAAAACTGTTTTTAAAATTTTGGATAGAATAAGGGAGAGTTATAACCCCTGTTAGTTTATTCTTTGCCATCTGTGTCCCATTGGGGAGATTTATCTTCTCTTTCTGTCCCAAAGCCAAAACAGGAAGTGAGTGATAATTCCTGCAAATGGAGGGGCTTCCTTGGAGACCCCTAAGTCACCAGAACTGATTTCTCCAATGGAAAAGTTCCCCTCTATTACTTCTCTGGGTACAGCCCAAAATTTGGGGGTTTCTTTACTTTCACTTTTGATGCTAATGATAAACAGCACAAATACAGAGGATGTATTTCTCTAACGGAGGCACAGACAGCAATAAAACCCTAAGAGGTGTTCTAATCCCCTCTGCCTTTAGTTATACTTTAAAGCATTTAAGTCTTTTACAGTGCACTCTGCATATTAACTAACATGTATGATCATTGGGAACACCCTGTAAAAGTATAGATTTTTATTTTGTGTTTGTGAGTATGAAGTCAACTAAATGAAGTCAACTGCTCAGGAAGTGTTTTTTTTTTCAAGAAGGAAACACACAAAAGATCCTTCCTGCTTCATTCCTGCCACAACTGGTTATCTCATTGATGCAACATGTATGACCTCTACTACAGTAAATTAATTTCTCTTCTGCCAGACCCTAGTATCTGTTCTAGCCTATTTAAAGGGGTGTGGAATACAGGCATACCTCGGTTTACGAACGCCTCGGTTAACGTAATTTTCAGTTTACGAATGAAAATCCATTGAAAATAATGGCTCGGTTTACAAATTTTTTTCGAACGGATTAATTGGTTTTCAATGCATTTACAAATTTTTTTTTAATCATGTCCCTGTACAGTACTATGCCTTTTAAAGTGCACTGTATAAAGAGTTTTGAACAGATTTGACTTTTTTTTTTACTTTTTTCTGACCTCCGGAACAGATTAATTGGTTTTCAATGCATTCCTATGGGAAACTGCATTTCAGTTTACAAATTTTTTGCAAAACGAAAAGTCCTGCAGAAAGAATTAAATTCATAAACCGAGGTACGCCTGTACTTCTCTCAGAGCACTGCTGACCCCTTGTAACTACTTTGTATTAATATTACTGACATTAAGTACATGTGAAGCCTGTGGATAAAAAACACATGGGCAGCTTAAAAAGCAACGCTTCCAATTTCATTCCAGCCAGGAAAAGACTTCACCACTTATCATCCAGAAGCAATACATTAGTCTGAACTCTCTTTTGAGTGATCTTTATAACAAGAAAGAATCAAAATAAGAGGCAAAAATGACAGCTTCAGAGCAATGGCCACTTGGTCACTGGCATGTAATTCATCTTATTGTTACTTGCATCACCTTTCAGTTCAGTGTCATTTGTTTTTAAGTACCGTATGTTTAAACCCAAGAATAAAAATGTAATGTATTTTAGCTTACTCATCCTTCGATGTCGTGGCTGCATTCATTTTCTTTTTTGGCTAATAACTTTTTCAGCAAGTACAGAAAAATACATTTTGGTCTTGTCCCATTCTGTGAATTAAACATAGACCTCAAATAATGTTATATTCCCTCCAAGCTATCTTCTGTAAGCTACCAATTCCCCACCCCATCCCATGTAATGAACATAGTGAGGAAGAGGTGTTTGTAGTCCAGATCAAGAGAGCAGCCTAGGATGACAACCATGTTTCCTCCATAGATAATGTAGTATTTTGGTACTTTTGTGTAGCTTGACAGTATCCTGGTACAATCTGGAATTTATATATTTATGTGTGTGTGTGTGTATATATATATCTTTTTTTTTTTTTTGCATAGCTGGTAATGAAAATACAAGATATCTTTGATACAAAGCGTGGAAAAAAGAAGGTCAAAGTCCAGACATTTAATGGGCAAGACACAACTTCATCCAAAGGTAAGTCTCTTCATTAATTTAATCCTTGCCGTATCTCTATGAAGTGTGATTTACAGCATCATAGTACCAACGTAGAGCCGTTGAATGCTATTTACAAGCCATATTGACCTTGTTCATTGAAGAAATGCCCACTTGCTCACAGATGGGATTTTTAACACCATTCTCTGTAAAAAAAAAAAAAATTATGTTTCTACCCTATTGATAATAAATGATCCTCTGCTGATATTGTTTTTACAAAGTTGAAAATAAAATAATCTAAATTATATGGTAGGATGAAAATTTAAACAATGTTTTATCTTTACCGATCATTGTTACCATTTCTTATTTTGCAGGAGAAGCAAGTGAGTCAGAAAGTGAGGCAGAGGATCGTCAGAAAAGTAAGCAAAGTAATATAAAAGGAAGTGTAATCTCAAAAACTGCATGTTTTTAAACTGTATCTAAAGCCAAGGCATTTGTTTTGCTTTTGGATCAAGTGGGAAGAATTAGAACCCTAGCCAGATATTTGTTGCTATCTGTGTTCCCATTTTTCCTCTCTTTTATCTAGTTACCACTGTCACTGGAACTGACAGTGAAGTCAAATCCAAAATTTTGAGTTGTCTCCAGAACAGGATTAAAGGGGAAATCTTAAATGGGGACGCCTGGTCTGGTCTTACTTAGGATTTCTTTTAAGGAGAACATATGCAACAAGCTGTAGACAAAACCTGGGGTACATAGGAAGGAGTATAAAGAATAGCATTTCTGTGACAGACCAAAAAAGAATTTCATAACTGTTTTTTGAAAAAAAAAAAAAGTTTACCTTTTATACAATAGACACCACAGATATTTTCTCTACATAATAATATTTATAATATATGCATTGATGAACATTTGTTGGGAGTATGCTGCAGCGTGTCCCTGGATAGATTTCTACCTTTTCTTTTATGGCTGGATATTTTTAGCATTTGCCTTGTCAACCAGTTTTACTTTTTGGAAAATATTTTTTCATGTTAATGGAATATAAATATGAGTAATATTTTTGTTAACTGCCACTTGCTCTATTAGTGTTTTACTATCTGATTTATGTTAGGGACCCCTCTGCCTATTTTCTACTTAGACAGTGCTTAAAATTTGATTTAGAGTTCAAAAACGTTCTTGCCTGTCAGCCAATTTACAGCCAGTCTGCTAGTGGTTCATATGATTATGAACCATCTGAGTGCTGGGCTACAACACTGGTACTAAATTACATGACCATGCCACAAGTCAGATTGTGGCACAAGGGCATTGTTTTGGGCCAGGATCTTCTTATGCCAAGCAAGGAAAAAGGCAAGCTCAGGGCTGATGATTAGCTAGCTATATCTTTGATAGTCAGCCCATGTCTGGAGCAGTGCATGCTAGAGAACAGGTGGTAAGCAAGATAAGGATGCTATGTTGAGGAGTTACTATTTTGTACTGGCAGTGTGTAATACTGATAAAATTAGTGTGGCTCAAGAGCCTCTTTAATTAAATTTTGCCTTGTCCTTTTTGTAATTAAAAATAAAATAAATACTATTTATGTGTGAACCAGAATAGCATTTTTCGTCAGCTCTTGTATATGAAGTCTCTACCACTCCCTTTCCTTTTAATCCCAGAAAATTCAGCTTTGTCACAGATTTCCCATAATTTACTTGAAAAATGGCCATTAATGAAATGAACCAATCTATTTTAATGAAAATAAAATAGACTAACCAAGACAATGGTTTTATAAATCCAGAAAACCTTGTCTTTCTTGATGGACCAGCCTAGTTATCATAGACAAGAAGGTGGAACATGTGTTTACTTGATGACTGGGCAGGACTCCTAGGCCATCTTTACTAATCTCATGACGCCCATAACATTGTTTCTCAACAGCTGATTTACAAGAAACCGAGAGCAGAAAAATAAAGTTTATACTCCCTTGGGTCCTGAGATGTTTGATCAAAGCATTATGATTTAAAAAAGACAGCATAGCTTAAAATATTGAAAGCTTCATTGTGCTAGTTAAAAAAAACCCAAAAAACTATAAGCATGAAATGAAGTTGAATCAATGTTCATTATTGTCTTATACAGAACACAACAAGCGTTTGGCTCATGTTCAGAATTCCCTGAAGCGTAACCCCCACTACCAGACTTTGGAGCGGGACCTTATCGAACTCCAAGAACAACAACTATTTGAGCTGTTCGTGGTTGTCTCCCTGCAAAAGAAGCCATCAGGAGATACCTATGTTCCCTATATAACACAGCAGTACCCCAGTAAGGTAAAGATTTTGTTAGCTATTTAATATTTTCATATTATTCATGTGTTAAAAGTTCCATGTATTTCATTTTAAGTTCTCATTAACAAAACGTTTTGGCACCAGCATAGGCTAATGGTGAATGATATGAATGGTGGTATAGGGAGATACCTCATCATATCACGACTCGACTACTGCAACTCCCTCCTCACTGGCCTGCCTCGCCGCTGGCTGTCCCCGCTCCAGTCGATCCTGAATACGACTGCCAGACTCATTCACCTTTCCAACCACTCTGTCTCCGCCACCCCCCTCTGCCAATCCCTCCACTGGCTTCCGATTGCGCAACGGATCAAATTCAAAATCCTAACCCTGACGTACAAAGCTGTCCACCACACTGCCCCGAACTACATCACTGACCTAATATCCAAGTACCGCCCAGCACGCACACTCCGCTCCTCACAAGACCTCCTTCTCTCTAGTTCCCTGGTCTACTCCTCCCATGCCCGCCTCCAGGACTTCTCCAAGGTGTTACCCATCCTCCGGAACTCCCTGCCCCAACCCATCAGATTATCACCTACCCTCCTCTCCTTTAGGCGCACCCTGAAAACCCATCTCTTCAGGGAAGCCTACCCCACCCCCTGCTAACTTGCCGACCTCCTCCACTCTTCCTACCACCCCATCCCCCACAGCTATCTCCTCCTGTGCCACCATCCCCTTCCTCCTAGATTGTAAGCTCGAAAGAGCAGGGCCCTCGACCCCCTCATGTTTTGCATTGTATTGGTATTGTTCTGTCACATGTTCTGTCCCCCTTTGTAATGTACAGCGCTGAGCGAACTATTGGCGCTTTATAAATACTGTATAATTATAATAATATTGGGTAATCCATAAAGGGTCTGATATCATAAAAAAAGGTTAGGAAACCCTGTCTTAGGACTAGAACCCGTTATAGCAAGGGTCTGGAATCATAAAAAAGGTTAGGAAACCCTGTCTTAGGACTAGAGCCAGTTCATAACTGGCTCTAGTCCTAAGACAGGGTTTCCTAACCTTTTTTATGATTCCAGACCCTTGATGGATTACCCAATATCTCCCTATACCACCATTCATCAGACTGTCAAAATTCTCACCAGTCCTATTACTGTACAGTACAAAAGAGAAAACCTCTCTTTGTATTTGAGTCTTTATAACCAATTGAATATAGCTGGGTTGAAATTCTCACTTACGTATTACTTGGTTATCTTTATATATAAATGTGCTAGGAAGAGAACCGATGAAAAAATAAGGGTTTTATCCTATTACTTAAAAAGGGCAAATCGTAAAAACAGAAGCTAGCTACAACTAAAGAGTTTTTTTCCTTTTTGTTTTGAGATGATTTATCTACTTTGAACTGAGTTCAATAATCCAAAGAACATTGTTTCAAATTATTTTGAATTATTCCTTTGGTTTCTACACCTCCAAGGAGTATGGAAACCCAGTTAAGAACACTTGTTCTAAGGGGTTGGGCATCCATACAGAAACAATTCTCCCACATTATGCTTGCCTAAAGTCCGGCAATCACAAAAAAGTGTTTGCATGGAGCTGAGAATGCAGCCAGACAGACTGATCATCTTAACCTAAAGTGCATCTAAACTCAAAACCAAAAATGTAACATTTTGCAGCATACTAGTCCTTGGTGTGATGGTTGCATTTGTTTTAGGTTTCCACTGTAGCTATGGAGAAAGCCATGGTTGAAACTCTAGACTGTTCTCCTAATATGGACTGCATACATTCTTATCTTAAAGTGGTAAAGCCAAAAGCTAACATTTATTATATTGCAATTTACCAACTTTTAGATGTGGTGGCTGTATTAGTTTTCATCTTTAGGGTTTCTTTCCTTTTTTTCACCTGTTGATCTGGCCAGGAAGTCTGTTTTTCAAAAGTACAAACTTCATTGCAGATGTAACAGTTGGAGGGATGAGGCAAACCATTTACCACTGGCAGGTGTGCTTACAGAGATCAGCTTTTATGTAAAACCCTCATCCCAAAAGGAAAAAAACAGTTGTCGTAACTGATTATAACGTTTTAGGTGGAGTTTGGCTTGACTTTCTTAGTGTATGTAAATTTGCTAGTACACTTAACACTTCCCTTCCCGCAGACTAACAATGCTTCTGCCCAAAGGTGCCCCCTGTGCTCATTCATCCAGAGTGTAGGCACTTTAATACAGGAGGTGTGTTACCAGCCAGATCACCAGTTGAAAACAGAGAAAAAAGCCTAAAAAAAGGAAAACAAAGGCAGCCACCACATCTAATAATTGGTAAGCTGCAATACAATTGTGGTTTTGAGTTTACTTTAAAAGAAAAAGAAAACCATTGGAGCCACCATGTTTAAGGACTGTAAGCTGTAATATATTGCATTTTTGTTCTTAGGTTTAATTATCTTTCTGTGCAGCCGTATCTGCTCTACTATACAACGATACAATACAAAATCTTACCTTAAAGTATTAAGGATCCTGATATAATTAATAATGAAAAGTCTATTTAACTTCCTGCAGTTATCTTTATTTATATAATTCATGTGTCTTGACATAACAGAACGATCACCCACTGAAGCAATCCAAAGACACAGAGGAGAGGTTAAAGGTCATTCCACAGTTTTGTTTCCCTGATTCAAAAGACTGGGCTCCTGCATCAAATTTTAAGAGGTAATCATTTTGGAATCTATAACTTTTTATACTTTGAAATACCATTTTTGTAGTTGGTAGTCATAAAAAATGAATACCCTTTACTATCCTGTACATATCGGCATATTCACTGTATTTTTAAATAAGTGCAAAAAAGAATTGTTTGAATAATCTTCCAAAAATGTCTTGTTTTAGTGAAACCTTTTCATTTGTACTGACTGGTGAAGATGGCAGCAGATGGTTTGGCTATTGTAGGAATCTTCTGGTAAGAATCACTTTCTTCTATGGCTGGGGGGTTGTGGTAAAATGGAAAGGTTGGTTCATATGAGGCTTACAGTTTAACCCCTTCACGCCTAAGGGTAAAACAAATCTAAATGCCTAAGCACAATTCTGCACAGTTGACATGTGATAGCAAAACCGTACATATCATCACAACTACTTTGCACATCCAGGTGGATTATACCTTGATTTTTTCAGGACAAATTGGGCTTTCATTTGGTGGTAAATGGTAATGGATATCTCCTGATTTTTTTTATTATCAAAGGAAAACTGGCCAAAAATAGTATAAAAAATCCTTTTTTTTTTATTTAGCTATGTGTTTCTTGTTATGACCATAACCTACCACCAAAGAGCAACCCAAAATAAATTCTCCAGCTCTTGACGATCGCAGCGATACCTTATATGTGTATGTTATTTGTTGTTTGTACCCGTAGTACAGCCCAGAAACCATAGTGCGCATTTTGTTTTTGTCTTTTTTTTTTTTTTTTTTACCTAAAACACACTAACACTAACTGACACTGACATTAACACTAACTGACACTGATACCAATTTTTTTTAAAATCCTGACCTTGACCCTGACCTTTGACCTTGACCCTGACCTTTGACCTTGACCCTGACCTAAACACTAACCCTGGCACTGAACTAGATCCAACCTTGATCTAGGTATTTTTTTTTATTTTTTTATTTTATTTTTTTAATATTTATTTATTTATCTTTTTTTTTTTTTTTTTACAAACTTTTTTTTTTCTTCTCTCTGACAGGAGTTCGAGAGATACAATGTATCTCTCTTCTCCATTCATAGAGAGAGAGAGAAAAAAAAACAAGGGGGCCGGGCTGCACAGTGACTGATCACTGTGATAGCCAATCAGAGGCTATCACAGCGATCATGTGACCCGGGACCGGGAGTCCCGGGTCCCGATCGTTAGAACGGGACCCGGTGCTCTCAGTGACACCGCGGTCTCGGTGCTGGGAGCGCGCTGAGGGGCGCGCTCCCAACACAAAGACAGGTACGCAAATATGCGGCCCCACGGAAAAAAGCCCAGGTCCGTGAGGCCGCATATTTGTGTTACGTCGGCGTCAAGGGGTTAACAAATGATTAGATTGTGTTTTCTTGGCGTCTTGTGAGAATTGATAGGGAAACATAGTGAACTTTCTAAATATAAAAAATGCCTGGAAACTGCTCCTATTATTTAAAAATGAGTAGTTAGAGTGAGCACAGACAATTTTCACCGTGCAGTGCACAAAACGCTGAGAATCCTGTGTGTTTCCTATACCGCATCGCATGGCGTTCACGCGATCTGGTGCGGGTGTCAATGTTAAATTAATGATACCCGAAACAGATTGCAAAACGCAGTGCGATTGGCAGAAATCACATCACATGGGTGAGAACACCCATGCAATGTGATTCAAGTGCAGGTAACAAAAAGTGTGGATGTGATGCGATTTGAGCCAAAATGTATGACTCAAATTGCACCACACAGTCATCGCTTGTAATTCGCACAGGAATGCAGTGCAATTCCTGTGCGAATTACATGCAGTGTCCCACACTGCATTAGTGTAAACCGGTCTAAAAAGGAGCCTGCATTTGTACTGTCCCATTACTTTGCAATTCGAACTTGTTCAGTGAATGGCTGGCTTGCTGTTGAGTCATGTAGTAGCTCACTGCCTACTAACACTATCTGTGCTCAACCTTATGCCATTCACAGTGGCTATCAAAAATGCAAAACAATCATTGTTAGTTATGGGTTGCCTAATCAATTTGATTAGCTTTTCAATTGAAAACAGGTTGTAATTTTTACAGGTTCGCCTTGTGTATGGTCAGCCAAAGGTCCTAAAAAACATTTGGTAATTCTATGTGAATGTTTCAGAACCTACATTACAGTCAAATAAAATGGACCTAAAGTGGAATGAAATAACATGTATTTCAGCATTCAGAGTTCATTGCTTAATTTGTTAAATTAATATTAACATAGAAAAATGTGCCTTTTGCTATAAATGGATATGTTTGGCACTACTGCAGTCCCATTGGCATCAGTTACATTATCTTTGCTGATGAAATTTAGGAGACTAATGCTCAGGCAGAGCCACCAGAGCAGAAACGTCCACATGACAAATACAATGTCATAGGTCCTATGACAAGGAACTGATTTTAATTTTTTTACATTAAAACTGCAAATTAAAAATAGAAGTAAATATAGAAATTGTAATTGTATGGTCATTTTGCATGCAAATGGAGATCAGCATGTTTTAAAATTTAAGAAAAACGTAGTCTAAAATAGAACCGTAATCTGTAAAGTAAGGTATTTTTTGACAACTATTGGTACTTTAAGTGTTAGTAAAAGAAAAGATTGCCGCACTTCAATTTAAAAAAATTAGTTAAAGATGTAATGAATGGTCCAGTACAAGACCAGTCACCTGAGCCTTGATTTCTAATGCATTTCATTGATCTTGAGTGTATTCGTAGAGCAGGAGATAGAATAGAATCAATAGATAGACAGAATCAATTTTTAAAGAATAAGATGTTTTTAGGCTTACAAAGTCACTTAAGAAAACAAGAAAAAACTGGGCCAGTAATTATGAAGTGATACAATTGTCCACATTAGCATTTACCAATTTAATTTTATTTTAGGTGCTGTTTCAAAGAAAATAAACAAACATGAAAGCAATAATTTTTCTCTCCTCTATTTTAGCCACAAGGTAAAGGGAAACGTCTGCCTGAAGTTTACTGCATAGTAAGCCGTCTGGGCTGTTTTAACCTATTTTCTAAGGTAAGTCTTAGGTAAATTTGCAGTAAAACGTTCATGTGTTATAATTCAAGTGAATATAAAACTAAGGGCCCAATTACAGACAAAAAATCAAAAAAAATATTTAGATAGAGTGGAGAATAGTTGTTGTCTTTGGACACCTGTGCCATCCTGTACTTATTTATTAAATTTGCTGGACCCTCTGAATGCTTGTTTCATTTTTTTCAACAAGACTTCATTATTTTCATGTCAAAATCACTGAGTGCACTTTAATTTATTAATGGAAAGGTGATTGTTTAGAGCAGAGGTATTGAATTAAAATTCAAGGAGGTCCAGTCACTAAAATGTTCTTCTGGCCGAGGTCCGAATAGGGTGTGCCCATCAGCGTGCCCCCTTACATTAGGTGTCGCCATCAGAGCACACCTTTACATCATGTATTCCCATCACATCAGGTGTGCCCATCAGAGTGCTCCTTTACATCAGTTGTCCCCATCAGAGTGCCCCTTTACATCAGGTATCCCCATCACAGTGCCACCTTACATCAGGTATTCCTGTCAGAGTGTCCCCTTACACTCAAAGTACCCCTTTCTATCATATTTCCCCATCAGAGTGCCCCTTTACATCATATTGCCCATCAAAGTGCCCCTTTCCATCACATGTGCCCATCAGAGGGCCCCTTTCCATCACTCATGCCCATCAGAGTGTCCCTTTCCACAGTATGTACCCATCAGAGTGCCCCCTTAACATAAAATGGACCCATCAGAGTGCCCCTTAACATAAAATGTGCCCATCAGCGTGCCCCTTAACATAGAATGTGCCCATCAGAGTGCCCCCTTAACATAAAATGGACCCATCAGAGTGCCCCTTAACATAAAATGTGCCCATCAGCGTGCCCCTTAACATAAAATGTGCCCATCAGAGTGCCCCTTAACATAAAATGAGGGGCATGCTGATGGGCACATTTTATGTTAAGGGGCACTCTGATGGGCACATTCTATGTTGTGCCCATTAGAATGCCCCTTAACATTCAATCTGCCCATCAGAGTGCCCCTGTAAGACTACACCCTACCTTGAAGGAGCTTTCCGGGATCCTTGCTGGACACTTGTGTACAGGCAGGGAGCGAGAGCCGGAGAGACAGTGAGCTGAAAGGCGCGTGGGCGCACACGTGATATCATGTTGCAATGGTGACCGCCCTGCTCAGTGGCAGATGTCATTGCAGGCTGGCAGCGCTGCTGGCACCGTTCGCGGGCCACCATTTAGTGACCGCTGGTCTAAATGTAAGCAGGAGATATAATGAACTGGCTGCTCCAAAATGCAAATTTCCTTAACTTATAAAACTATTTTTTGTCTTAAAGTCATAAATCACAATATTTAGTCCTATTTTTTTCTATAAGCTTATAAAAATATCTTTCTCCTCTTCCATTAGATCTTAGATGAAGTAGAAAAGAGGAGAGAAATGTCTCCAGCTCTGGTGTCTCCATTTATGCGTAGTGTGATGGAAGCTCCATTCCCTGCACCTGGACGAACCATAACAGTGAAGAGCTTTCTACCAGGGTCGGGAAATGAGGTATATCTACCTTTTTAATACAATTTACTTCATGGTTAGTTATTGACAAGCAGATATCTCTCACACAGGAAGATGGGTAGTAACACAGCTGCATCCCTGCTCTGCTTAGACCCAAAGAGATGTTCCCGTAACTCTGCTGATTTACGGATGTGGTACACAGCTGTGTTTCCCTTTCTCCATAGAAGAGGGATGATAAATGCCTGCATTCACAGAGATTTTCTATCAAGTTTTGAAGTCTATACATGTGATAATGTGAAAAACTTACAACAGTTATAAGTGATACTCAGATTGGCTGTGTCAGTTGAACAGATTGAGCCATATGTGTGCCCCCTGACTGGGTTAGATAGGCTGGCCATATACATTGTGGTAATGCACATCTAATGCATTCATTTAAGCATCCATTTTGAAAAGTATTTTTACTGGTAAAAGTAGAAATTGAGTGAAACAAATGTTGGAAATGCTCTTCATGGCACTTTTCAACATTTGGAATAAACTCTCAAAATTCATTCTTATTTTTATACAGAAAATAGAACTCTGCACTACCACACCTTGAAAGTTGGCCAACTTGAAGGAACAGTGGTGATGTGTCTAGCCACACAAGTGAGCGGGTAGATTCATTACAATCTGGGAGATGTCTGTGAATGGCCAACCTTAAAATGGATTAGTCAGTCTTTCAAAGTCTTCAATATATACCATGAACCTACATGTCAAATTTAAAGTGAAATGTAGTAATATGTACTGTATTAGGTCCCACAATAACTAACACACAGTCTTCAAGTTTTTAAACATATATTATTAACATTACATCAGGCACCTTGAATAATAACCAAGTATATTCAAATTAAATTACTTCCTGTTGTAATTACAACCACTTGACTATATAAACAATACAAATGATCAAAAATATTGTACTGAATAAAGAACCAGAAATAAATAGTAGTGTAACAAAACCTTTTGTCTCAGTGCGATATTTCATGCATAGTATGGTATGCTACACCACAAACTTCAACCCCTTTTATACAGAGTAGATATAAAATACAATGAACATAGGGATTGTAACACAGCAATATTGACTAAAGTAAAAGTCTCTTTAAATTTAACTAAATATACTCTTTAACATTTCTCCAAAAAAGCTGTTAAACTGCATGAAATAAACATTTAGGAACCTTATTTATATATCTGCTCACAATGAATCTATATGCCTTTCCTAATCTGCAGGTCATTGAGCTGTGCCGGCCAATGGACTCCCGCCTGGAACATGTAGACTTTGACTGCTTGTTTAGGTGTCTCAGTGTTTGCCATCTTATTAAAGTCTTTGCCTCTCTTCTACTTGAGAGACGGGTTATCTTTGTAGCTGACAATCTTAGGTAAGAGCAATTTAAAGTTATGTTTTTTTTTTTTACTTTTTAGTACATTTTTTCCTTTGGTTATTTTTTGTACTTTTACCATTTTTGTGACATATTTGTAATAATCTTCCTCCCCATTGCCATCTTTTCATTTCCTTGAGCACTAAGATTAATTTTTATAATATCAGGGAACAAATCTATACAGTATATATTTCTAAGACTATTGTTTTTATGTACTTTTTTCTCTGCAGTACACTATCCAAATGTGCTCATGCAGTGGTTGCCATGCTTTATCCATTCACCTGGCAGCACACCTACATCCCTGTCCTTCCAGCTTCCATGATTGACATTGTGTGTTCTCCTACTCCATTCCTTATTGGTATTCTGTCATGTTCGTTGCCTCTGCTAAGTGACCTCCCTATTGAAGAGGTGAGTAAACTGGTGTTTTTCCCTATTAATAAAATTAATTTTGTAAGCGCTTACATTTCAAGTCTTGTAATAGCAAATACGATACTGTTATATAAATATAATGAACGGGTATCGGTGCATTTGAGCATCTATTTACATCTGCCCCCCATTTTTTTAATTTTCTCTCTTTCTGGTGCATTCTCTATAATATTAATGTAAACTTTTGTTCACCCTTAACCTATTCAGGCAGACACATTATAGCAAGCAATTGCCTGCACTGTATGATCACATACCATATCACACTCCACAAGTACTTCTGCATCCCTGTCCTGCTGCCTATCCTGTATCTTACTATCTATTCATCCTTGTGATGGACATCCTCACTGATCACTTTTATGGACACAGGACTTGGGGGCTAGGTTGAAACAAAACTGCAGAAACGGAAGTCACTATTTTGCATATTTGATCCTCCCAGGTGTTGGAAGACCAAGGGAGCTCTACTAGGTTTTAACCATGTTGGTTCTTTGCAGTTTAGGAAGGTTAAAGTGAACACAGGTTTACTTGAATGCTATATAGTAGGTTATGTTTCTGTTCAAAGTCTTACAAAACAAACTGCAACTTTTACAGATCATCATATCCAGTCAGTGTATAGGTTTGTTCCAAACCTCCTATCATATATGTATAAAACATATCTTTTTCTTCTAGGTTTTAATAGTCGATCTCTGTGGCAACAAGTTCATTCAGCAGGTGAGAAATTTTCTACTCTTTATGTAGACTCTTCCCATTCTAAATGGCTTGCTTATTATTAATGTTATTCATATGATGTGTGAGAATGAGATATATATTAATTGATTGTTGCTAAATAGACCATAAGTCTGTTACTTATGGGCGGTGATACTCACTCTAGGTGTATGCTCTATGCTTTTTTTGAACTAGACAATTGTACACATTTAGGTCATCTGTATTCACTTGAGTTCAGGTGAATTTTAGTTACTGCCCTGTGATTACTTGTGCAATTTGGTTAGCAAACTGACAACTCAGTCTGGTGCTTGGGGCATTCTGCCACAATGTGGGCGTTTCATAGATATACCATCTGGCTTCCCTCCAAACCTCTCCACCTTTCCATACAGCACCGAGTGCATAATGCACGTTTTTCTTTTGTCCCTGAACATGACCTGCCCATATAAAGATTATCATTTGGACATCTGCTTATAGGTTGCCACCTAAATGACACATTAACAGGTTTAACCTGTTTAACTGGGAATGCATTGAAATAGAAAAGAGATAAGAGTAACAGCTAAAAATAAGCTTATGTATATACATTAATTTTATATTGATGAAAAATATTAATTAATCCCTTCCTGATGCTGCCTACCAGCCCTATAAGAGCTTCTAAATGACAGGAGGTGGAGACGAGCTTTCCAGTCATGTGACCGCTATGATATGCTGTCACAGAGATCACATGATCGGAGAGCTCCCGATCGCAAGTAGGCATCGGGAGCTTTCTGGTTCCAAACCGTGCACAGCAGAGCGTGGAAATGTTTACATTTGGGACACATATATTCAGCATCTCCGCGTTAAAGTCCCCCTGTCGAGAGGCAGCATATATGTGTTCTCCCGGTGGGAATAGGTTAAGTTATATATATATAGCCATTTTGTAAGTTTGGATTGAAAAGGAGAAGTTGAAGGTTCCTTTCATTTTATTTTTATTTTTTGCTGCCTGTTTCCTGTGAGGGAGATTTCCCTGCTCTTCTTGTCTGGAGATTAAAGTTAAAGGAAATGTCTTTCACCAGAACAGGTGTTCCCCCTTTACTTTTTAGTTCTAATGACATTTCTAAAATTTTGAATTATCCACCACTTTCTGTTCTGGCAACAATGGTCACCAGGACAAAAAAAAAGGGTGAATCTACCCAGTGGGGACACAGACAGCAAAAAAAAAAAATAAGATAGGGGTTCTAATCCTTCTCTATTTTATACAAAACAACAGATTTTTTTGGTATCCATATACCTGTACTTTAAATTCTACTTCTAAGAACAATTTGAAATGTATTTACCATTTTTTTTTAATTCACAGTTGTCAGATGAAGATGACATTTTACCTCACAAGCTCCAAGCTGCACTGGTCCAGATCCTAGAGCAGAGAAATGATATCCTGTATCATGATCACAATTTCACAGAAGGTGAGCAGCTATGCCTACTCTGATCTTTCTAACAGGGAAACATCTAAAAGTATATAAGCAAAAACTGTATATAATATAAATAAATAGAACAAGATGGCGTCATATTTCATCTGATGGTGTCTCGGCCAAATTGATAGAAAGCTGCTCTTAACAATGAAGCTTATGTAAAATATAGCTGAAGAGTATATGAACAGATACTTGTAAACATTGAGACATAATTTCATTAATAAATGTTCCCCATTATGTACCTATCAATATAATTTAGATGGCATTTCCAATTTATACACTGATCTCCATTAACTCATGACTACTGTGTGTAATAATATACTGTAGACAGGGGTTCCAACCTTCTTCTGCTCTCATGGATTACCTAGTTTCAATAGATTTCTTTTAGCATTATTTATAGATATATATTATTAACATAATTTCATATAACTGAACATATGCAATTATAATTTAAATCTTTATTATCCACATACTTTAAAATAATTTAAAAATGTATTAACATTTAGATGAATTGTAAATATGTAAATAATAATGATTTTTGGTGTTTCAGATTCTTAATGATAATAGTGGTACTTCTTTTTCCATTCAGTAGATACAAACCCAATACACAATGTTTTTAAAGGAATATTTAAGTTTTAGCCATTTTACACATTTATTTAGTTTATGAGAGACCAGCCCATTTTTTTATTAAGAGGAGAGTAATCAGTACTTTTGACAACTTTAGCATTCCAGTTTCCTGAAACCTGCAGTTTAATGTAACAAACGTTATTGCAATAAATGCATAAGGGGGGGGGGTAGGTGATAATTTTACTTTCAATCAGGCTTCAGTAGAGTTTATAGTGGTATGGCATTACTTTTAGTGCAGTGTAGCACTGCCCCCTTAGGAGTTGCAAGAGATTTGGGTCCTGCATAGCACACTGCACACATTTTCCATTTGGACTTTTATCAGGAGACAGAAAACCAGTCATTGAGCTTTGTTTTGAAGTTTTATTAGGGACGTAGAACTTGGATGGGGTTAGGAGTGTATGGGATGCCCAAGGGAATGGTAACTGAGGACAAACTTCTATAAACAAACTATATTACAAGTCCCAAAGTCAGAACATCTCTTCAAGGAGAGCTGTCCAGCCTCTTCTGGTATACCACCCCAGACCCCAGATAAATCCTCTTCTTTATCCAGCTGTCTGGAGAAATCCCTGGGCAATGGAGTCCTAAGCTGCCACAGTGCTGGGTGTAGAGCTAGTCAGGTTTCCCACCCAAATGCTCTCTCCCCTTTTTGGCCCAGGGAGTGTAGGAGTACTCACTGAGTCCTTCTCCTATGCTGCTGTTGTGTAGGTGGCTGCTACAAGGCCTATCAGCTGGGCTGCTCTTTCCCTGCCGCCAGGTGATCCTCTCTCAGGGGGACCAGATAAGTCCACAGCTTTCTTCCTTTCAAGGTCCCTCTGCCTGAAGGTGAGCCCCTTCCAGCCTGGGCTCCCTCCCAGGCTCCTGTATCTCAGCCTCACTTTTCCATCTTCCACCTGCACCTCTCCTC
This sequence comes from Staurois parvus, assembly GCF_062004578.1. Taxonomy (NCBI): domain Eukaryota; kingdom Metazoa; phylum Chordata; class Amphibia; order Anura; family Ranidae; genus Staurois; species Staurois parvus. The sequence continues at coordinate 1,694,588 of NW_028318171.1, forward strand.
CAACTCTTCTCCAACCCTTCTGCTACTAAGCAGGCTTAAACACTTTTAAGGGTGTCCCATCCCCTTACCAATCCTTCTGTTGGGGATTGGCTGGGGTCCCTCAAGAGTGCAGCCAGCCACTTCTCAGATCCACCCACTGCCTCTAGAGACTTCCTCCAAAGCTCCAGAGCAGGGGGAAATTCCAGAGGGGCTGGCCTGCAGAACCTCCCAGCCCTGACCATAATTTGACCCCAGTCTGGCTATTACACCTGGGCTGCTGCTCAGCCTCTATCTAACCATTGGAGTCTAGCTCCTCCTAGCTACCTAGAAAGGCGCTACAGTAGCATTTCATACATTTGGGACAATTTAAAAATTTTAAACAGTGTATATGGATAACAAGTCCCAAACCCATGTTTTCTAGGATATCTCATTAAATGTAATTATTATACTGCTGCTGCTTTATGCTTATTAGAGTTGACACCCATTAATCGTATCATCACCAAATTATATTATAGTAAATAGATTGTCATATCACTGCAATCAATCTTATAGTGATAAGACAATGACACTCACTTTATCCCAACAAGAGTCACATATACTTACTATGTTTTGTTCTCCCCCAGAAGAAGTCTCTCTGAACACCCTGGTATCAGAAGCCTTTGTGTGGTTCTTTGTGGAGATTGTTGGACATTACTCTCTACACATGTATGTGAATGAAAAGGGAGAGCGTAACTTCCAAAGAGAGCCTTTTCGCAAGTCGCACACTTCCAGAAGCGTACGCCAATTCCTTGATCTCTTTATGGAAACCCAGATGTTTGCTGGATTCACACAGGATCGGGAGTTACGAAAAAGCGTTGTTAAAGGTAAAGGAGAATGCCTTTAGTGTCTTGTAGCTTTAGTTCAGCTGACCATGCACCTAAAATGTAGCATTAACTTACATATTAAAAGAAGATATAACTAAAGAGCTTTACATAGAAATTTAAAAGGGTAGTTCTTTTTCAGTTGCTCTTCATTTTCATAGTAAAATAGGCATCTTGCACAAAGGGACTTGCCTTGTATTACTTAGAAGAAATATTAGCTCAGGTAACATCCAAAGTCAGAATTAGAATACTGCTCATAATAAGAGCTAATGAATTAAGTTAATGCTATATAATTGTTTGTTTCATGCAATAGCTTCCATGTGAAGAAGAGCATGTTTTACCAAAAAGACAATTGCTATCCATGATGAATGCTGATGTATAATTAAGAAATATAGTCAAGAAGCAATCTGCCAAAATGTCAGCAAAGGGTCTCCTAAGAGCACCTTATACAGGTCATCAAGCAAAGCAGTGATCGCCTTACTGGACCAAGATGTTTGCTTTGACAGTTTGACTGATCAACTGAATTGAACATTTATTTTTTTAGTAGGGCAGAAAGTGAGAGCTGCTATGGACCTTTTTTTTTTTTTCTCACTAAAAATGCAATAGTAAAAACTTTTGTGTAGGCATGTGCTCACAGAGTTCACTTTATAACTACCATATGTTCAACACTTACATGTGAATACATTTTTACATCCTAACTCTTACTACCTATTTTTTTTGGTTTGAGTGGTAATCATTGGACAGGTGGAGATTATTTTCCTGTTTTTACCACTAAAAAAAACCTTTTGAAACAAAATTTAACCTCAGTCCTGGCAAGGTTCTAAAACATGATCAGGTATATCCCTACCTCAACCCTCAACTTTTGGCAAAGGAATGGATTCAAGGGCTTAGGTTCTCTAAGGTTACTCGATGGAGTTTATGGAGTATTTTTTTTACAGTTTTATGATCCAGTAACTTTCTTTATAATGATGTATAAATATATGACTTTATATTTAATTTATGTTTTTATGTGTTTCCAAATCAGGACTTTTTGAGGTACGAGCCTGTGAATACCTAAAGACACTTCCCGAGACAGAGCCCAGTGGAGTCAACAAATTTCTGAAAGGCTTAAGTAAGTTTGATTTGAAAGGAAATCTCGATCAGTTTAATTTTATTGTTACAATAAACATTTAAAACAGGGTGCTCCCCTGTTTTTGGGTGTGCAGAGCATGATGGGATTTCTAATAACAGAGCACAGCAGTAGCTCTGCACATGTTCTAGACAGGAGTGATGTGTCTTTCCTCTGAGTCATTCAGATGACTCATTCGGCATGTGTGGACAACCTGAGATTCTACTATTCTGATCTGTATTCTCAGCAGAGCAGTATATCGCCAATATACATCCTTGGAAAATCTGACTCACACTAGGTACTGACCGAAAGGGATAAATGAAAGATATTTATGTAAAATATGTAATATTTTCCTGACTAAGCAAAATATAAAATAATTATATTTTAATCATGAACTCAAGTCATCGGTTGTGTGCCTTTTGGAAAACATAGCTACTCAGCTATATCTCCCACCCTCTGAATACCATGTTAACAAATATTGAAAACAATCATTACCAAAACAGGTAGACAAGAGACCTAAATTGTCAGCAGATTCAGACATTAGAATGACAATCACAAATCTAGCTTTCGAGTGGGAGAAATACGTTGACTATAAAAGTTTATTACCACACTCACTCCTCACTGATAATATTGTATGCATGCCTCTGTACTGTCATTGCTAATAATACAGAAGTTTGCAGATTTGCAGAAGTCGGAATTTAAGAAATGTATATTCTCTATTATTCCAGAAATTTAGCAAGTTCCATTTATGATATTTTAAGACACTTGCAAAATGACTTGTCAGATCCAAAAAGTTGCCTCTACATCTTTTATCTAGAGCAACTACACTGGTTTGTGCTGGCCATATGAATAGGTACTGGTAATTTATACACGCTGTGAGCCTACAAATCAGAGCAAATTATGAGAGTTTTTAAAGTTCTATTTACTTATTTGCATTTTTTACTGTTTTGCATATAAGCAATGCAAAGCTGTAAAGTGTGGAAAGCAGCATGTACAGTGGAAATGTACCTATGGGCTGTAGAAAGCAGGTCATGCAGTGTTTTAATTTATTTGGACTGGCGTCACTGGCTCATTGAAAACAGCAGTTTTTTGTACAAAAAAAAAGACTTTGCTGATTTTCTCAGCCCATAATAATTAGGTGTGGCAGGTCAAATGACCTAACAGGGCTCGCCTTGGGTCATGTGATCTGAAACTGGAGTCCTGTGAAACCTGCTTTCTACAGCTGATGGGTATGCTTTAGCTCCCTTTCTCAGCTCACCCTTTCTAATTAGTGGTTGTCTGTTTTATTTAAGCAGTTTGACAGGCAAAGACAATAACTTCTGTGTTTTTACTTGCAGGTAATAAAATGAAGTTTCTTCAAAAGAAATAACATTTTGGAAAAATCAATTATATATTAGCTGTGGACCTACCGCAATGTTGTGGTCGCTGAATCACTTCACCCAAGTTAAAGCTTCATACCTATGTGGAAAAGGAGGATACAGAATTTTCTTTACTATGTTGCCTTAACCAAAGTGAATAGTCGTAGAGGAGAAATATGGACAATGTTCTCAGTACTTCAGCCAGACATTGATGGATCAATGGATTATTAAAGAAAACAGATGGACGCCATTAAAACACTCCATATGCCAAAATTGAAAAAGGATTTATCTAAACTTTTTAGGTTTTTCAAACATGGCAATTATGGTGTGATTCTCAAAACTTATTCAAATGGAATTACTTTTTCAGATGACAAAAAATGAAGGAGTTTTCCTCTTGCGCAATAAACATTGGCGGTGATTTGTAGAGTTACTGGCTTTGCAGTTATGGATGTGTTTTGTATTTGTCCATAAATACAAACATATATCAAATATGTTGAAGACATATATGAATTAAGGGTTTTCCACAAAGACTGAACATTAGTGTACATTCACAGATGCATAAACAATTATCTACTAAAGTCTCTTAGTTGACTGGATGTAAAATGTAAATATGTCTAAAGATGTTAATAATGAAAAGGATCCATTGAAGGTATCATGAAAGCACTCCTTCACTAATTTACATGTAAATACAGGATGCTACTGACTTTGATGGGAAGAAAAAAAAAAATACTGTAATGATGTCTTATCCCGCAGAATACGAGTATATACCCATCATCTATTTTGCACTGGGAGATGCCATACAGGTGTGTTACACACCTTTACATTTATATCTTCACATTTGCAAATTATTCACTGTGAATTGTACTATAATCTACACTACTTTGTAAAAATGTACTAATATGAACTTGTGGGCCGTTGCTCTTTTGACTCATATGTATTTACAAAGCAAAAGGTATAATGAGCCTTCAAAAATTACTGGAAAAGATAGCTGCTTTAGAAATGCACTTTATTAAGTCCTTTTAAAAATTAGAAATTCAAGTGCCTTTCCTGAATGCCAATTTTACTTCTGATCTCCATTATTAAAGCAGGAAAACTATTTTTGGGTAGAGTGGAGTTAAGTTTGATTGCCAGATCTTTAACCCCTTGACCAGGGGTACTTGTGACCAGAAAGGTTGTGGTCAAAAGGAGCCAGCCCTTTCTTAATTTTTGTTCTTAGGTGGCTGCAAAGTTTTTTACGCACAGTGTAACAGTCCAACTCTCGTTCTCTCTTCTCCCTGATCATAAGGTACATCACTGCTTTGTCAGGTCATCATTGTCAAATGCTAGCCATCACCAGCTGAGAGTCAATGCTTTAGGTTCCAAGTTCCTTCACTGTTCCCACAGTTGTTAGTAACAGCCTGGTCACACCAAGGGTGCATTGCATGTTAAATTTGCACACTTATGTGTATGTTTGAGTTATTTTTTTAGAGCGCGTATGCTTTAGTGTAGATCTATGTTCCATTGCCTCAAGGTCCAACTCACCAGTCTGCAGATCTACAGATATTGGTACAGATATTACAGATATTGTCAAGTCCCCAATAACATATCTACAATTTAACGTGCGTTGCTCAACAATGCACAACAAGAGGATTTCTATGGAGCATGTTCAAACCTGTGGTGTGCTGCCCTGCATTGGAAAAATACTACAGGTGATTTGTTTGGTACATCAATGCTTGTTTTTTGATCCCATAGACTTAAATACCAGCACAGAAAACCACATGAGAAATGCGTAAAAATGGAAGGAAATATTTACACAATGGTATGAATCTAGCCTTATGAATTAAAGATCTCTAAAACCCAGCAGGCATGGCCATTACATGTTGTGCTATTTTTAAATAAAGGATAAAGATGTTGATTTACTAAAACTAGAAATTGTTAAATCTGTTGCAGTTGAGCATGGTAGCCAATCGGTTTCTAGTTCCAGCTTGTTCATTTAAGACTGGAAGCTGATTGGTTTCTATGCAGAACTGCACCAGCTTTTGCACTCTGCAGTTTTATTAAATCAACCCCAAAGGGTCACTTGGAAATTATCCATATGTTTCTATGGAAGATCCACTAAAGGGCAGGACACACAGCAATGTTGTCAGTGTATTTCTGTTTTGCATGTAGCTCAGCATTACTTTTTTTTTTTTTTTTGGTTACTGTATAAACAAATAGAAAAATACACTATATGAATACATTGATGACCAGCTATTATTGTTATCTGATAACAATAAATAAACCATGTTATTGTTAACAGATGCCATTTTAAAAAGACATAATAGTGTTTATCTGGAAAAATAGGCCACTACTTGAATTTTTAGTAGAGGCATTTTTTTGTAATACCTAAAGTCTGTCTCACTGTATCATTGGTGTTTTTATATTAGGCCTGTATCTGATTAGAAAATGTATTTTGCACCAATGGCTTAAAATGTTCTGTTTTATTCCGTTCTTTTGTGTACGATGACAAATGGACAATCATGGTTACCCTTCCCTTCCTATTTGAGCTTTGTCTAGAGTATCCTACCTCATACTCAATTGCGACGGTCAATCAAAATACATTGGAGTCAGTTCACTAAGCTGTATGATTTATTTTAAGGGTGTTTTGATATGTACTGTATAGTATGTTGACCCTACAAATGGATCTGTTATTTTTCCACTTCTTACAGTAGGGAGTAATTGTTGTTAGTTCCGCTGTGAATTCGCACAACAGCATTTCACCTTGTGGACAAGGTACTCTTAGAAAGAGATAATTAGAGAGACAAACATATTAAAGCCTAAATCCAGCTAATGCCATTAAAGGCACCCCTGCTAATGGTGTGCCCCAAGCCCTGTACCTACCACTTTTGTTGGACACTCTTGGCTGTTTAAGGAAGTGGAAATATAATGGCGGGATCAATGGGTAAAAAAACAGTTGTGTAGGGGACTGAATAGCTGTGTGAATGGCATTGACAGACTGCACCATATAACATTTTTGATTTTACCTAAAGTTTTAATATAAGGAACAAAAAAAGTAAAATATAAAATGTTTGTAACTGATTGGTGTGATATAAACATAAATATATTGAAAACATGATTGTAAATAAAAGCTAACAATTTATGGTTATGAAAATACTGCATACATCATATTTTAGTGGACTGACCTCATTAAGTACATATTATGGAACTTAGGGCGCAGTTTGTTATGCACCAGGGTGTGGCTGCATTTGATGGACAGAAGCTAAGCTTATCTATGTGGTGATTGCAAGCATCCATACTTGCAGTTTAGCAGGTTCTCAATGATGGCACCCAGAGACTGCTGCTGTACTTCAGTTGTGCTTACAACTAAATAGAAGAGTGTGCATAACCACCACAGATCACCAGAGAGGTAAACTGTCACTATAGCAGATTACTTTTAGCATGTGTACATCTAAAGCAAGCACACGTTGATGTGGAATGCCAGCAGGGCCTTTCAATCTGGTTAATGAAGTACTACTGTTTTGGCTCTGGGAAGAACATTATGTGATGTCTTCAGAGTGTTTTGTGTTATATTAGATACTTTCTAATTTGATTGGTGTACATTTGTAAATTATGTAAATATATTTTTATACTGTTTATCTTTTGTAAACTTGTATGTAGATTTTCAAGTCATTAAAGGTTAACATATTAAATACATTCCTTCTTGGCATTCTGCTTTCTAATAATGCTGCTGATCAATGACTATATCTGAAGTTAAAGCAGAACCCTAGGCAAACAGCAAAATATACAGCTGAAGCACATACATGTGAATAGTTATTTTATTCTGTCACACTTGTCATTTTTATAAATAACATAACTGCATTAAAGTGTTTTTTTTATTTGACTACTATCTTTAGGAAATTAGTGTTCTAGCTACTAGTACATGAAAAAATAATTTGGTTTCAATACATTTTAATTGATAGTTTTAAGAAAATATAGCACACAGCAGAGCAGATAGAATAGCACAAAAAAAAAAGCTGAGAAACTGATAGGCCAATACTAGGGGTTAGAAATACATCTAGAATCCAATTTGCAAACCTCTACCAATTAAATGCAGGTCATCTCATAGAAAAAAAGGCAAGAGTTAAAACAGAGTGAAACTAGATAGATTGTGATCTGACCTTGGAAGTGGGCTTAGTCAGGGATAGTTCAGGCACTCAGTATTTGGTTCCCAAACCCCCTAGACTTATGCCCAGTACACAATCTGATGACAAACATTTGCTTTCGGAGTAATAGAACGATAATCCGATAGTACACCGCTTCTGACAGCTGATCATGACAGTTCATGGGACAATATCCGAAGGGACAAGAACAAAACTTTTTCTCGTACGATGACAGAGTGAATGATTTTCATTTATTTAGTACAGTATTCAGCGGAAAAAAATCAAGAGACCAAAACTACGCATGCTCAGAAAGGAAAGAATACATTACATTACAATACAATACATCACTTCTGAAGTTGTATTCTGTCCTACGAGAAATATCGTAACTTTAGCAACCTCTTCATTTTTGATATGAGACTGGCATTGGAGAGGTTTATTGTAAAGGAGAAAAGAAAGGACGGAGGTAGATAGAGATTAGCAGCTATGGAAAGAGGAAAAGGGAGGGTAGGGGGTGAATGACAATAAATGATTCGACTTCATAACCTAAGCACAAACATTGTTTCCATACGAAATAGCTTATATAACCCTAATTATTCCAAAATTCTTTCTGAGATCTCCCAAAATCTTTCTAAGTGTAATAGAAGTGTATCCTGGTTAGGCCACATTACCTTGGACATCTTGCCTATCCAAGATGGATATCTTGCCTATCCTCCTCTATATCTTTAATTATAACGCAATCTGCTCCCTCCAAGCTCTTCACTTTTCTCCACTACCTTTGATGTAGATTCATATGGGGGAACAAAAAACCAAGACCGAGCTTCCCCATTTTTGCTTAACCTAGGAATTGGTTACACTATAAAGCCGCTCTCCTCAATCGTATCTTATCTGGGTTCATTATCATACTGGCAAACAGAAAACTCCGTTGGAACATGATCTTAGCCCCTAACTCAAAGACCACATTACTTCATTTTCCCATTCCCGTTAGTGTTGCCTCCCCTGCAATCTGAGACAGGCTCATTATACTGAAAATTCTTTACCACAGATCATGTACCCTCACCCTTTCTTTTGACATTCTGTTTTTTTTTAGCCCTGGGATTGGTGCCATGATTTTCCTGGACTTGGACCCAAGTCGTTTGGTGACACATGACATTTTTTTGGGAATGCAGGGTACTACCCTCTTTTTGGAGATTTGTCCTCTCTATCTACAATAGCATGAGCACATATAATGTTCCAAGTACCACTCAAGTGGCTCTTCTATCAATAATAGCTTCATATTAAAGGACGTCAGTTCACCCTCCCCACTTGGTGGAATATGGTATATCCTAAAAACAAAAATGACAATGGAGACCCAGGTAACATCAATAAATATGAAGAGGTCCTCCTGGATTAGCCACACAGACTCTAATACTTCTAAAAACTTTGACCCAGCAGTAAGTGGTGTATAGCACACAAGTCATTAGGATCCTTCTTACCTACTCTTCTACACCTTATAGGCACCACAGAGAGTTTCCTCTCTACTCTCTAGGATTGAGCATGCTACAATGTTTTTGTCAGAAACCAGACAGAGACAAAGTGCAGTTAAAATCACACCTTAAATTAAATTGCAAATATAACATAGATCAGAAAAGCAGTCAAAACAGAAGCCAAGGTTTGGATGCCAGTGCAGGTAATCAGACGAGCCAGGTTCAGGAAAATGGAGGTCAGCATAGTCAGGAGCCAAAAATCAGGAACAGGAATCAGAGGAGAAGTCAGACAGACTAAGTTGTAAACAGAAACACAGGTAGGAACACACTGGATATCATAGATCACACAAGGGCAAGGAGGAAATAAGCTAAGCTGCTAAAATAGCAAAAAGGTCTGGCTTTAGGCTGGACTAATGAGGCAGGTAATGTTTTCCAAGTGAGTCACTGGCTGGTAATTAACAACAGCTGAGCAGCTTCTGAGCGCCAAAGGAAAATAGCTGCTTGTTAAGTAGCAGGACCCCAGCCCTGACAGTTTTAAACATGAGTCCTTGACAATCTCATATACTGTATGCTCTCTTCTAGACTCATTGATACTCTATGCTGTACTTGTATTCAGTATACGTTTACAGAAAATTGTTACCCAATACTTACTATAATTTTCATTTCTCGACCTTTCCTCACATTAGCACACAATGGGTCCCTCCTAGATTGTAAGCTCCAAGCAGCAGGGCCCTCCTTTCCCTCTTGTATTGAACTGTATTGTTGCTGTATTTTCTCCCGTTATATTGTAAAGCGCTGAGCAAACTGTTGGCGCTATATAAATCCTGTATAATATAATAATAATAACTCCTCCCCAGGCGCCCAGAGGGCCACCTCATCCTAGATTCATAAATAGAAACCCCCTTCCCTCACTCATCCTTCAATTACTAGCCTGCGATAGGTCTTCAGGGACCAGAAACATTTGTGCTGACACAAGGAAGTACTGGGCAACAGTTTTCCGTATTCCTGGCCCACCTCCCGTCAGCACACAACAGGATATAACTAGCTGAATTACTGGGCGGGCAAGAACCCTAACCAAAATAAATATTCAGTACTCCAAGGAATGTTGCTAAAGCCAAAACAATGTATTTCTCTTGCAAAGTGACTGAGCCTACAGCTGCCCCAAATTTGCAGAGCTTGCTGAAAGTATGCATAGCTTGTAATGTTAAACAACGGTCACACAGCAGCTCCAACTGGCAATCTTACATACTGTATATCTGAAATCTTGGCATAGGTTGCCCGAGAGGCTGCCATCCCTCTTGTCGAATGAGTTTGCTCCTGTTTTGGAGGAGACAGACCCAGTATTCTATATACTAATCCAATCACCTTGGTAATCCAAGAGGTAATGGACTCTGCCTCACCCTTCCTCAGGCCAGATGGCAAAATACGTAGATTGGCCACCTTCCAAACATCATTTGATCTCTGTTAATAGACCATCAGCACTTACGTCCTCCCGCTGTGTACTCAATGACTTCTGTGGAAAGTCGGAAGGACAGCCTCTGAGTTCTCATAGAAATTGGATACCACTTTAGACTTGAGGTTTGGAGATGGACATAATATCACTTTTTCTGGTAGAATGACACAGAAGGGTTCTCTGCAAGAAAGTGCACAATCTCCGACACCATCCTGGCCTGATTGCAGGCAGGAAGACTAATTTTACCATAAGGAACCTTAGCGGGCATGATTCCACTGGAGCACAAGGTGCCTGCATCAGTGCTTTCAGAACAACCCCCAAATCCTTGGAAGGAAAAAAGGCTTAGGGGTCGCATATGGATTGCATGAAGCATCTGATCATTGGTTCCTTTACCCACCTGCAGCCTGTGAAGGAGGATAAAGCAGGGATTTGCACTTTAACTGAGTTGTATACTAATGCAATTTCTAGAGAAAAATGTCTCCATTGAGCAAAAAAAAACAAACTTTCTCCATATCCTCTCATATGTAGTGCTTGTAGACAATCTTCTGACTCATGAAGGTCTGAATCACTTTGCATGAGAATCCTTGTGTCTCCAGTCTGGATGATTCAAAAACCATTCCATTATACACAGTCTTGCTGGATTGGGGTGCTGCCACTGACTTTGGCACAAAAAATCTGAATAGAAATGGAATTTGTGGCGCTGATGCCATCTGGAGGAGCAGTGGAAACCAAGGTCTCTTTGGCCAGTATGGGAGAATCTGTTTGGCTTGAAAGTGTTCCATCCGAATTTTCAGAAACACTTTCTTAATCAAGGGATTATAGGGAAGACATAGACCAACGGAAAACTCCACAGTACTGTGAATGTGTCTTGTATTACTGCCTTGTTGCACTTATCTCTAGTTGCGCATTCAGTGGAGTCACCATGAAATTTATAGACTGAGTTCCCCAAAGGACAAATATTGCTTTGAGGTATTTCTTGTTCACACTGTTGCTGGGGAATATTTTGCTTAACTGGTCTGCCATTTGATTCTGCTTTTATGGTAAGTAGACTGCTATCAATGCCTCTAAATGACTGTCTGCTCAGAAGTAACAAAGGAAGACTGCTGGTGCCCCCGATTGGCAATATAGGCAGCTGCTGTCTATCATTAACTTCACTTGAGCCCCCTGGAGCATATCTTAAAATGCTTACAATGCTGGAAACACTGCCTTCCAGTTCTAGAAAATTGGAGTGTTTGGATTCCGTTAGCCAACCAGCCCTGGACACTGGCATCTGATGTTAGAACAATTCAGTCTTCCAGGCTGAAATACATGCCCCAAGAGAGGCACACTTGCGATGTCCACTATTCCAGTTCTTGTCATATTTGCGCAGGCACAAATAACTTTTCATAGAGAGCCTGTACCACTGACTAAGGAAGGCAAGCTGAAAAGCTCTCATGTGTTACCTTGCCCATGATACCACTGAAATGGCTACTGTATATATCTCCACAAGGATCAGTTTGGAAATCTTGCGACTTGGAAGAAATACTTTTCCTTTTTGGAAATACTCTATTGAGTAGGTTGGAGTTAACTTACTTTTCTTTTTGTTTACTAGCCAGCTGAATTGGGGTAGGACTTCCAAGACCCAGTCAAGATGTTTTAACAGCTCTTGGCTTGAGCAGGCGACCACTAGAATGCTGTCTGATCATAGATCCTTACTACTGCCAACAGGGTTTTTTAAAGACTCTTGGGGCTGTACAGATCCCAAATGGCAGATACCTGAACTGGTAGTGTTGCTTGGCCACCACAAACTTCAGATATTTCTGGTATTCTGCCCTGATCGGCACATGAAGGTTTGCATCGGCTACATTGACTGACCTTAACTGGCATTACTGGTTTAAGTGATCATCCCTCCTAAAATTAATTCATATTTCAGTTCTTCTAAGTTAACAATTCAATAAATAGCATGCATGTTATGGTTTTTACTTAAGCTTGCGTTTAAATCAGTTTTTTTTTTGCCTGCGGAGCTCCTTGGATATCAGGTCCAGGCTGCAGACAAGACGTCAACTTCTCGCAAAGTTAGTATTTCCCCCCTTTCTGAATCTAAGCCTTTACCTCTGCTGTGCCTCTATGACTGGTAGAAGTTTCTGCATTTGACAGTTTACTGAGGGCCATAGTCTAGTGGCAGGAAGGAGTTGGGCCTAATGCACACTTAACTTAAAAAAATGACTTGTCTAAGTTCAAAACATCACAAGATGGCTGTTGTAATATTTATTAGTCAAAAAGTATTTTCTGTGAAATTTCCTCTCATTTCCTGTTGTGTCTGAGGAATGAGAGTGAAAGGAAATCCCCAATGGGATACAGACAGAAATAAAAACACCTGCCAAGGGGTTAACCTTCCCCTACTCTACCCAAAATTAAACAGTTTTAGTTCTAAATATATTTTAAGGGTCCTATGTATAAAGCACAATTCACATTCACCAAACATTGACTGCAGGTGAACTTTCCACATGCACACATATTAACTAACAGCGATTGGTTCACTAAGAGAGAATGTTTGGTAAACGTCACATTGACTGCTTTATAAATATGTCCCAAAATGTTAAGTGACAAGAATTACATTTCAGAATTCATTGAATTTAAGGGTAAATTCACACTTAAAAGCCATTAAATTGGAGAGCAGTGGCCGCTCTGTGGTGTCAGCCGTGCTAGGGGGCAGTGTGGTGCATGATTCAGTGCATCACATGGTTCCCTTTTTTTTTGGTTTTGTACCAGCTTTATTTGAAATGTACAAAAAGTACCCTTTATCACTGCTATGTCAGGCAGCGCAATGCACTGCGTTGCCTGACATTGCTTTGCAATTCGGCCCTGTGTGCTGCACAAAAATGCAACGTGTCTGCATTGTATCACAGCATGCTGCAGTGCAACACTAGTCTGCATTGCAGTGGGAATGGAACACATAGGAAACAACTGTTTCCTGCGTGTCCCTGCAGTAACAGATATTTTACATTGTGGTAAATATCTGTCACTGCATATAGTGTGAAGTGGCGTTAAGTGTTAATTTAAAAATGTAATGTTTATTTAGACCTATGATAAAATGCATTGCGTTAAAGCCCAACTCGGGGCAAAGTTCTCTGCTGCTTTGAGTTTTGTGAATGACCAAGGTGAGAGGGGGCGGAGATACTATACTATTGCCAGTGTCTAAAGAATATGGAGTAGTGATGTCAGCAGGACGCCAGCGGTAACTATACTATTGAACCTGTGCACAATTTCACTTTGACAACAGAAGAAGGAAGAAGTATGGCAGCAGCATACTACTACAAAACAAACAGAAATAGTTTCTTAGCAAACTTTTTGGAATGAAACTATCATGCCTGAAGTTGGGCTTTAAAGCTGAATTCCAGGTATGACATATTTTACATAGTTACATTGGATGCATATACCATACTTGTGGCATCGCTCTGGAAGCTGGAAATGACTGAAGAAGACACCGCTACTCCAGTGATCTCTACTAGCTTCCAGATCCTGTGCTGAACACTTGTCCTACTGCATTCTGAACACAGGAGGTTGGCTGCTCAACACAAGTGCCATTCAGAGAATGCTTTACATTTTCTCAGTAAATGCTAAGTGTTCTCTGATTTGATGAGTTGGAGAGGCAGGGAGCGACATCACGTTCTCCACCTTGGCCAAACAGAATGTTTTGCATTCATTGAGAAAATGCCTTCATGTTGTGGAGCTCTCAAAGTAGAAGTGGTTGAGCAGTTTAGCAAAAGACATTGGACAGGCCTGACAACACTCTGTCCTCAAAAATGTTGTTTGTTGTTAGTTGACAACAGGCTTAGTAACTAAGTACATTTCTGGCAGATCTGCAGGCATTATTCTGAACTTGCAGGGATAAAACATGAGGAAACATTTAAGTATTAGAGGGATGTATATTTACTTTTTTTGTTTTGGCGGGCTTTAATGGTTAGGATACGTTTAGTGGTAAGGGACATGTAGGGAAACTTTTTTTTTTTTATTCAATTTTTTGTGCTTACAGCATAGCACTGAGAACTAACCAACCATTGAGCACCTAAACCTAGATAAAGTAGCCACTGTACTTGAAAGCTGATGTTTTTGTGGCCACAAAACATTATTCACCATGCTGTGTGTGCCATTTGTGTTAGTCATTATATTCTATGCTGTTCAGGCTCCCCATTAATGAGGCCCTCTCAGTTCCATAATGTATCCAAAAAGCAGCTCCCTGCAATAGAAAAGGTATTATACTTATCTCTATGCTGAGCTCTCTACTTTGGGCCTATACACATTGAGTAAAATGCATGAAAAAAATGCTCATAAATGTTCTTTGTTATCGAGTAGAGTGAACACAACCTACTTTTTTGGCCTGCTGCTTCTTTGACAAGATGCAGCACTTGTGGAAATGCTTTGGAAACACTGAAATAAAGCATGTACAGTTTATCTAAGCCATTTAATTTGGACAGAGCAATATAGCAATCATTCAACCAGTTCTTTTAGAAATTCATGTATTACGCTAGGACCTCAAAAGGGAGAGGGTAGAATTGAAGGACTGGAATTGTTCCTTAATGCAGGCCATACATGGCTCAAATTCCAAGTTAATTTTCTTTAGAAAATCTGAAATTTTGTGCGTTTTGTAATCCGATGGTGCCACCATTGATTTCGAAATTCGACCAACCAAGCCTTTAATTTCACCTCATGTTGTTACAGAAAAGAATTTTTGTGGCCAAGAATTTTCTTTTCATTCCAGGTCACAGCTCATGCTCATTTCTATTTCAATTAAATATCTTGCACAATTCTCCCATCATTGATTAGAAATTTGTTAATTTTTCAATAAAATTCCAACATACCCGATCACTCAAATTCGATGGTTGCTCGAAAATTGGTTGTTGCTGTGGCCCAAATTGGAATGAAAATTCTTAGAAAAGATTTTGGAAAGAAAATTCTTTTGGAATTTGAGCCATGTATGGCCAGCTTTTGTGGCTTTAACAGGATGGTTTCTCCTAAGCTTTACAATGGGAATCACAGCTGAAATAATTATTATTGGCCTTTAATATTGTTACCAATAGACAGTACCTGGATGCTTCTAATTAAGCATGTACAAACCATGCTAGACGTCTAGAAGTAGCACTTACAAAAGTTTTTAAAACTTTCAGAAACACTACAATAGAGCATGCACAGTTTATCCTTGTGATTTACCTGCATAGAGAAAATTACCAAAGTATTATTTCAACCTTTGTTGTGAACAGATCTGAAAATTCCCATGAAGCTGAACGTCCACAATTTATTTTATTATCCAGTTATCTATAATTATTATAAAGTATTCTTTTTTAATTACCCGTGCTGCAAATTATTACTCTGCATAGTTTGCTCTATGAAATGCCATCAAAGAGAAATGCTGTACTGTGATTGGATAAGTGGTGGGATAAGCCCAGACTTGCACTGTAGATGTACCGTGCTGCCTGCCCCTAAATGAATGGTGCTGTCTAGTTGTTGTACAGTTCAACACACAATTGCCCTGGTTTACTAAACAAGAACAGCATGCTTACATTTAAAATACATTTTCAATTTTCTGAAAATTCACTTTGCAAAGAGAAAACTAGCTTATCTTAGCTAATAAGGTGAAGTCATGCTGATTTCAATTATCTAATTATGTGCAAACAGACATTTTATTTTAAATTTTCCTTGCGCATGATTGGGCATTCTTTGCACTTTGTTTCACCTCATTTGCAAAGTTGAAATTTGCTCTGAAAAGGGAAAATTCACTTTGAAAGTGAACATTCTCTTCTTACATAGTAAATCAACTTCAAAAACTGTAGCTGCTGACTTTTAAAATACAGACACTTACCAATCCCTTGGTCCAGTGGTTTTCTTCACCATTGTTGGTTTCACCGACCATCTTTCCTCGAGCCGGCATCTTCAGTGTGGGTACTTGGCTGTGACAGCTTGCAGCTTCACAGCCGGGTGCCCACTGCGCATGCATGGGTAGTGCTGTACTTTGTGAATGGTCCCGTAGTCTTCTGGGACCTGTCACGTGTCTCAAAAGACTACAGGGAGGGAGGGAGGGTGGAGGACAACTTCTGGTTCTGATCGCCTTAGGCGATCGCAGAGGAAGTAGGAGCAGGTACCTGTCAAATTTGGGTACCCGTCCCCCCCCCCAACTCCCCAAAAGTGCCAATCCTTAATGGGGAGCGGGGGACAAAGGCTTAAAGTGGAAGTTCCCCTTTTGGATGGAGCTCCGCTTTAACATAAACACATAAACATAAATACTTTATTCTCCTTTGTCTGCTGATTGACAATCATATTCACCAATAGAAGCTAGTGTACACCCTTAGGAGTTGCTGAAGATTTAGGTCCCCCTATAGTCCTTCACAGCCAGGTAACAAGCATTTTCCACAAACTTGCATTCCAAAGACAGTAAACAGTCCATGAGCTTGTTTTTTAAGTTTTATTAGGGTTATTGAACTTGGATGGGGTAAGGAGGTGTATGGGATGCCCAAGAAACAGTAAACTGGGGACAACTCCCTGACAACTATGTACAAGTCCAAAGATAGAACTTCTCTTCTAGGAGAGCTCTTCAGCCTCTCCTAGTGAACCACCCCAGATCCCAGATAAATCCTTTTTTTTACCCATCCGTCTGGAGGAATCCCTGGGCAAGGAAATCCAAAGTTGCCACTTTAAATGAAACAGTCTCTGGTGTAGAGCTACTCAGGTTTCCCACCAGAATTTCCACTCCCCTTGTTTGGCCCAGGGGGTGTAAGATTACTCATTTAGTCCTTGCCTGTGAACTGGTTGGGTTGGTGGCTGCCTTCAAGGCCTTCTGCTGGCCTAGTAACTTCCTTGGCTCCACAGGTGGTCCTCCCTCCAGGGACTGATGATGCTGAGTGATCCTCCTTTCCAGGTCCCAGCCTGTAGGTAGGCCCTTTCCCACTGGGTCTCTCTCAGGCTCCTGCATCTCAGCCTTCCTCAAATCTTCCACCTGAACTCTCCTGCTGCTGAGCAGGCTGAGTCACACTTAAGGGCTGTCTTGACTCCATGCCAAGCCTACTGCCTGGGGATTGGTTTGGATCCCTTAAGTATGCAGATCAGCTCCTCCTCACCCCTGTCCACTGCTTCTAGAATCTTCTCCAAGTTTATAGAGCAGGGGGAGGTATCAAGGAACTGATCTGCAGAGCCTTTCAGCCCTGACCTAAAATTGACCCTCTGAGTCACCCTAGGCTACTACTCAGCCTTTCTAGCTGAAAAGATTTAATTAGCTCCCCCTGGCTATCTAAACGGGTGCTACACTAGCAAGAACAAGTATTTCAATACATCCAGTCCAATACTGTACATCTTTGGAAATATAGCCTCTTACCCTTTTATGCATTTGAAAGCGGCCATAAAGGTTCCAGCCTGCTCATGTGACCAAAAGGGGCCCTGCAATATAAAGATGCAATCATCAAACAGTGACTTTCTTAGCAAGATTCTCTACTCAGTATCCACTTGTTCAGAAAAACCTCCTCTATTAAGATCTTCTATGAATATTGTGCACTTTTGAAGAAAACAGCAGAAGGCTCCTGAGCTCTCACTCTTTCTCCAAAAGTGAATTGCTTTCCGCTCCTTGTCCATGAGCTGGCACTACAGTGAGTGACAACATTGTTGGTACCTAGAAACTGGGGAATTTCAGCCAAGCTTCCTACTATGACTACATTCCAATGTGACTGTGTAAAGGTCAATGTTCTGCAGATCCTACTGTGAAGAACAACAGCTACTGACTTTGCAAAAACAGCACAGCTTATCCTTGCAACAGCTGTTCTGTTCCCTTTCCACAAAATGGAATTCAACCCTCTACATTCTCTAATAGCAAAGCAAAGAAAAATTAATTAAAGAAAATTCTCTTGTTAGGTGCATGAACATTTTCTTCTAGTTCTAAAAAGTTGTCTTCTAGTCCATATCCTTTATAATAAACCAAATTATAATTTGTTCCTGAAAATTCTGGGGTCAAGGATGTTCTCACAAATTTGTCTTTGTCTTGTACATCAATAGCTGGATTGGATTGACTGAATTGATTTGAGCTGAAAATGTCTGAAAAACTTTTGGCCTGACGGAGAAGATAGAGCGTGCATCTTTAGATTTTTGGTAGATAGCCAGACCTTGCCATCTATATGAAAGGTTGGAAGTGCTCTTTAATGTCTAGTCAACAGCCATTTTGCAATATTCCCAAGATTCTTTCCTTCAAATTATTTCTCCTGAGTCTCATGTAAGTCAGTTATTCTACCCAAGATTCTTTCCTTCAACCAAGTTCTTCTAACTTTCCCGTAAGGCAGTTATTCTTTTGGTTACAGCAGGAATTGGAGCTGAGATAGGAAGGTTAGAATTGAAGGTTTGATGATAAAAAATGTATAAAAAGGGGGTTTAAGAAGTGAAGCTGTGTTTATTCTGCCATTAGAAGACAGTCCATACAGTCATCCTAAAGATAATTAACAATACACCGAAGGTACTGCTCCAGAGTTAGATTGGTCCTCTCGATCTGACCAATAAATTGAGTATTAAATGCAGATGGCAAATTATAACACCTAGGGCTGTGCAAAAGCTCTTCCAAAATTTAGAGATAAACTGTCCTCTGTCAGACACTAGATTATTTATTTATTACAGGTACTTATATAGCGCCATCAATTTATGCAGTGCTTTACATATATATATATATATATATATATATATATATATATACATACATACATACAATATATATTGTGAAAGGGGGCAGAGAGAGAGAAGGCAGAGAGGGGGGGAGAAAGGGGCCAGAGAGAGAGAAGGCAGAGAGGGGGGAGAAAGGGGCAGAGAGAGAGAAGGCAGAGAGGGGGGGGGGAGAAAGGGGCAGAGAGAGAGAAGGCAGAGAGGGGGGGGGAGAAAGGGGCAGAGAGAGAGAAGGCAGAGAGGGGGGGGGAGAAAGGGGCAGAGAGAGAGAAGGCAGAGAGGGGGGGGGGAGAAAGGGGCAGAGAGAGAGAAGGCAGAGAGGGGTGGAGAAAGGCAGTAGAGAGAGAAGGCAGAGAGGTGGGGAGAAAGGGGGCAGAGAGAGAGAAGGCAGAAAGGGGGGGGGAGAGGGCAGAGAGAGAAGGCAGAGGGGGGGGGAGAAAGAGGGCAGAGAGAGAGAGAAGGCGGGGGGGAAAGAGGGCAGAGAGAGAGAAGGCGGGGGGGGAGAAAGAAGGCGGGGGGGAAAGAGGGCAGAGAGAGAGAAGGCAGGGGGGGGGGGAGAATGGGGGCAGCGAGAGAGAAGGCAGAGGGGGGGAGAATGGGGACAGTGAGAAAGAAGGCAGAGAGGGGGGGGGAGAAAGGGGGCAGAGAGAGAGAAGGCAGAGAGGGGAGGGGGAGAAAGGGGGCAGAGAGGGGAGGGGGAGAAAGGGGACAGGGAGAGAGAAGGCAGAGAGGGGAGGGGGAGAAAGGGGGCAGAAAGAGAGAAGGCGGGGGGGGGAGAACGGGGGCAGAGAGAGAGAAGGCAGGGGGGGGGAAAGAGGGCAGAGAGAGAGAAGGCGGGGGGAGAAAGAGGGCAGAGAGAGAGAAGGCTGGGGGGGGGGAGAAAGAGGGCAGAGAGAGAGAAGGCTGGGGGGAGAAAGAGGGCAGAGAGAGAGAAGGCGGGGGGGAGAAAGAGGGCAGAGAGAGAGAAGGCGGGGGGGAGAAAGGGGGCAGAGAGAGAAGGCGGGGGGGAGAGGGCAGAGAGAGAAGGCGGGGGGAAAGAGGGCAGAGGGAGAGAACGCGGGGGGAAAGAGGGCAGAGAGAGAGAAGGCAGGGGGGGAATGGGGGCAGCGAGAGAGAAGGCAGAAGGGGGGGGAGAGAATGGGGGCAGTGAGAAAGAAGGCAGAGAGGGGGGGAGAAAGGGGGCAGAGAGGAGGGGGAGAAAGGGGGCAGAGAGAGAGAAGGCAGAGAGGAGGGGGAGAAAGGGGGCAGAGAGAGAGAAGGCAGAGAGGGGGGAGAAAGGGGGCAGAGAGAGAGAAGGCAGAGAGGGGGGGAGAAAGGGGGCAGAGAGAGAGAAGGCAGAGAGGGGGGGAGAAAGGGGGCAGAGGGGGGGGGAGAAAGGGGGCAGAGAGAGAGAAGGCAGAGGGGGGGGGGAGAAAGGGGGCAGAGAGAGAGAAGGCAGAGAGGGGGGGAGAAAGGGGCCAGAGAGAGAGAAGGCAGAGAGGGGGGAGAAAGGGGCAGAGAGAGAGAAGGCAGAGAGGGGGGGAGAAAGGGGCAGAGAGAGAGAAGGCAGAGATGGGGGGGAGAAAGGGGCCAGAGAGAGAGAAGGCAGAGAGGGGGGGAGAAAGGGGGCAGAGAGAGAGAAGGCAGAGGGGGGGGGGAGAAAGGGGGCAGAGAGAGAGAAGGCAGAGAGGGGGGGAGAAAGGGGCCAGAGAGAGAGAAGGCAGAGAGGGGGGAGAAAGGGGCAGAGAGAGAGAAGGCAGAGAGGGGGGGAGAAAGGGGCAGAGAGAGAGAAGGCAGAGATGGGGGGGGGGGAGAAAGGGGCAGAGAGAGAGAAGGCAGAGAGGGGGGGAAGAGGGCAGAGAGGGGGGGGAGAAAGAGGGCAGAGAGAGAAGGCAGAGAGGGGTGGAGAAAGGCAGTAGAGAGAGAAGGCAGAGAGGTGGGGAGAAAGGGGGCAGAGAGAGAGAAGGCAGAAAGGGGGGGGGAGAGGGCAGAGAGAGAAGGCAGAGGGGGGGGGGAGAAAGAGGGCAGAGAGAGAGAGAAGGCGGGGGGGAAAGAGGGCAGAGAGAGAGAAGGCGGGGGGGAGAAAGAAGGCGGGGGGGAAAGAGGGCAGAGAGAGAGAAGGCAGAGGGGGGGGAGAATGGGGGCAGCGAGAGAGAAGGCAGAGGGGGGGAGAATGGGGACAGTGAGAAAGAAGGCAGAGAGGGGGGGAGAAAGGGGGCAGAGAGAGAGGAAGGCAGAGAGGGGGGGGAGAAAGGGGGCAGAGAGAGAGAAGGCAGAGAGGGGGGGAGAAAGGGGGCAGAGAGAGAGAGAAGGCAGAGAGGGGGGGAGAAAGGGGGCAGAGAGAGAGAAGGCAGAGAGGGGGGGGAAGGGGGCAGAGAGAGAGAAGGCAGAGAGGGGGGGAGAAAGGGGGCAGAGAGAGAGAAGGCAGAGGGGGGGGGGGGAGAAAGGGGGCAGAGAGAGAGAAGGCAGAGAGGGGGGGGGAAGAGGGCAGAGAGAGAGAAGGCAGAGAGGGGGGGGGGGGAAGAGGGCAGAGAGAGAAGGCAGAGGGAGGGGGGAGAAAGAGGGCAGAGAGAGAGAGAAGGCGGGAGGGGGGAAGAGGGAAGAGAGAGAGAAGGCAGGGGGGAGAAAGAGGGCAGAGAGAGAGAAGGCGGAGGGGGGGAGAAAGAGGGCAGAGAGAGAGAGAAGGCAGAGGGGGGGGGGAGAAAGAGGGCAGAGAGAGAGAGAAGGCAGGGGGGGGAGAAAGAGGGCAGAGAGAGAGAGAAGGCAGGGGGGGGGAGAAAGGGGGCAGAGAGAGAGAAGGCAGAAGGGGGGGGGGAAAGAGGGCAGAGAGAGAGAAGGCAGAGAGGGGGGGGAGAAAGAGGGCAGAGAGAGAGAAGGCAGAGAGGGGGGGGGGAAAGAGGGCAGAGAGAGAGAAGGCAGAAGGGGGGGAAGAGGGCAGAGGGGGGGGGGGAAAGAGGGCAGAGAGAGAGAAGGCAGAGAGGGGGGGGAAAGAAGGCAGAGAGGGGGGGAGAAAGGGGGCAGAGAGAGAGAAGGCAGAGAGGGGGAGAAAGGGGGCAGAGAGAGAGAAGGCAGAGGGGGGGGGGGAGAAGAGGGCAGAGAGAGAAGGCGGGAGGGAGGGGGGGAGAAAGAGGGCAGAGAGAGAGAGAAGGCGGGAGGGAGGGAAGAGGGCAGAGAGAGAGAAGGCGGGGGGGAGAAAGAGGGCAGAGAGAGAGAAGGCGGGGGGAGAAAGAGGGCAGAGAGAGAGAGAAGGCAGAGGGGGGGGAGAAAGAGGGCAGAGAGAGAGAGAAGGCAGGGGGGGGGAGAAAGGGGGCAGAGAGAGAGAAGGCAGAGAGGGGGGGGAGAAAGAGGGCAGAGAGAGAGAAGGCAGAGAGGGGGGGGGAAAGAGGGCAGAGAGAGAGAAGGCAGAAGGGGGGGGGAAGAGGGCAGAGAGAGAGAAGGCAGAGAGGGGGGGGGGAAAGAAGGCAGAGAGGGAGGGGAGAAAGAGGGCAGAGAGAGAGAAGGCAGAGGGGGGGGGAGAAAGAGGGCAGAGAGAGAGAGAAGGTAGAGAGAGGGGCGGAGAGAGAGGGCAGAGAGAGAGAGGGGGAAAGAGGGCACAGAGATATATGTTAAAATTACTTTTTTATATGTTAAAAAAAATCTGAAGAATATGATTTTTAAAAAATATACTTTTTAAAAATAGATTCTTCAGTGTATATATATATATATATATATATATATGATTGTAAGCTCGAAAGAGCAGTGCCCTCGAACACCTCGTGTATCGCATTGTATTGTATTGTTATTGTACTGTCGCATGTTCTGTCTCCCTTTACAAAGTACAGCGCTGAGCGAACTGTTGGCGCTTTATAAATACTGTATAATAATAAAATATATATATATATACAGTTGCAAGAAAAAGTATGTGAACCCCTTGGGATTACGTGGCGTTTTGCATGAATTGGGCATAAAATGTGCTCTGAACGTCATCTAAGTTACAACAATAGAAGAACACAGTCTGTTGAACATAATACTACACAAACATTAGATGTTGCCATGGTTTAATTGCACATAACATGTAAACATTCACAGTGCAGGGAGGAAAAAGTATGTGAGGCCCTAGCTTAATGACTTCTCCCAGAGCTAATTGGAGCCAGGAGTGAGCCAACCTTGACTCCAATCAGTGTGATCATATTGGATGTGTTGCTGACAGCTGTCCTGCCCTTAAAAAACACACACCTGTTTTGGGTTTACTGGTTTCAAGAAGCACTGTCTGATGTGAACCATGCCTCGCAGAAAAGAGCTCTCAGAAGACCTACGATCAAGAATTGTTGACTTGAAGCATGAAGCTGGAAAGGGTTACAAAAGTATCTCCAAAAGCCTTGATGTTCATGTGTCCACGGTAAGACAGACTGTCTACAAATGGAGAAAGTTTAGCACTGTTGCTACTCTCCCTAGGCGAGGTCGTCCTGTAAAAATGACTGCAAGAGCACAGCGCAGAATGCTGCATGAGGTAAAGAAGAATCCCAGAGTGTCAGCTAAAGACCTACAGAAATCTCTGGCACATGCTAACATTTTTGTTGACACATCTACAATAAGGAAAACATTAAACAAGAATGGAGTACATGGGAGGACACCACGGAGGAAGCCATTGCTGTCCAAAAAGATTATTGCAGCACGTTTGAAGTTTGCAAAAGAGCACCTGGATGTTCCACAGCACTACTGGCAAAATATACTGTGGACAGATGAAACCAAGATTGAGTTGTTTGGGAAGAACACACAACACTATGTATGGAGAAAAAAAGGCACAGCACACCAACATCAAAACCTCATCCCCACTGTAAAACATGGCGGAGGGAGTATCATGGTTTGGGGATGTTTGCTGCCTCAGGGCCTGGACGGATTGTTGTCATTGATGGGAAAATAAATTCCAGAGTTTATCAAGACATTTTGCAGGAAAACATACGACCATCTGTCCGCCAACTGAAGCTCCGCAGAGGATGGGTGATGCAACAGGACAATGACCCAAAGCATACAAGTAATTCAACAAAACAATGGCTGCAACAGCACAGAATACGCCTTCTGGGGTGTCCCAGTCAGAGTCCTGACCTCAACCCGATTGAAATGCTGTGGCATGACCTTAAAAGAGCGATTCACACCAGACATCCCAAGAATATTGCTACACTGAAACAGTTTTGTGAAGAGGAGTGGTCCAAAATGACTCCAGATTGTTGTGCAGGTCTGATCTGCAACTACAGGAAACGTTTGGTTGAGGTTATTGCTGCCAAAGGAGGGTCGACCAGTTATTAAGTCCAAAGGTTCACATACTTTTTCCTCCCTGCACTGTGAATGTGTACATGTTATGTGCAATTAAACCATGGCAACATCTAATGATTGTGTAGTATTATGTTCAGCAGACTGTGTTCTTCTATTGTTGTGACTTAGATGACGTTCAGAGCACATTTTATGCCCAATTTATGCAAAACCCCATGTAATCCCAAGGGGTTCACATACTTTTTCTTGCAACTGTATATATATATATATATATATATTGCATATGGCCAAAATTGTAGCATTTCAAATGTATGGCAATATATTTGGGAAGAATATTTTTAAAATATATTTCAAATATATTTTTCTTCCATGTGGGTCAGGCCTTCTCCGGCCCCCAGAGCGAGGACCACCTGTGCAGCAGGGAAGGAGTGGCCCAGCTAGAAGGCCTGGTAGCAGCCACCGACCCAGCAGCAGCACAGGAGAAGGACTGAGTGAGTAGACCTGCACCACCTGGGCAAGGAAGAGGAAAGAGGCATTGTTTCACTATTTATGTGGCAGACACTGGATCCCCTGCTCAGGGATTCACCCAGAACAGCTGAATAAGGAGTATCTAGGGTCTGGGGCGGTATTACAGGAGATGCTGGCTAGCTCTCCAAAAGAGATTGTTTGCTGTGACCACTTGTACATAATTCAGGAAATTGTCCTCAGTTTCCTGTACACCCCTTACCCCATCCAAGTTTAAATCCCCCAAATAAAAATCAAAAAACAAGTTTAAGGACTGGTTACTGACTCCTGAATGCAAGTCAGTGTGCAAATATGTTTTCTCTGGCTGTGCAGGACTATAGGGGGACCCTAAACTTCAGCAACTCCTAAGGGGGTCTCATTTGGGGTATGCTGTCATTCATTAACAGAAGTCAGCATAGGAATCCAACTTCTGGCTCAAGGTAGCAATCTAGTACAGCAGGTCCAGAGTCACAGGGCAACAATCTGGGCACAGTGTGTAGCAGGCCACAATCACAGCCCAGGATCACAGGGCAACAGTTCTGGCATAAGGGACAGGCAGCAATCTTGTACAGCAAGGGTTCAGGGACTTACCAGCTAACAGTGGCCTCAGCGAAGGAAGTCCAGGCACAGTAGCAGGGAAAAGGAGGTCCGGAGGGTGGTGGGTCTTCACAAACCCATTGCACACTTACTGGTTGAAGAGGTTATACCAGGATGATGCCTGTAGCTACTGCTGGGCCACTTTTATCGGCCTCTGTGGATGCCAGGAATGAAGCCAGTTGACCATAGAGATGACCAAGGACCGGAAATTCCTTTTTCATTTCTATAGTCTAAGAAAGCAGAAGTGATGAGTATTTTGTCACTTCTGGTTTCGGCTAAGGTAAAGAAGCTGTTACCGGTCTGTGAAAGCATCAGATCAAACCGATCTTGATTTGATCTGATGCTTTTAAGGACAGAGGAGAGATTTGGGGTCTAATAGACCCCAGATCTCTCAGTAAAAAGGACTTGCCACTGCCCATGCTATCACAAGTTGTTCACAAAGGAGAAAGCATACGTAGGTCGCACACGCATATGTAAACAATGTTCACACCATACATATGAAGTATAACTGTGAACGTTATAGCAAGAGCAATAATTCTAGCACCAGACCTTCTGTGTACAAATTGGTAACCTGTAAAGGCTTTTAAAGCTATGGAGATTTTTAAGTACCGCAGTTTGGTGACAATCTACGAGCATGTGCAATTTTAAAGTGTGACATGTTAGGTATCTGTTTACTCTATGCAAAATCATCTTTTATACTGTACTGAACAATTAGGTATTATATCGTATTTTTAAAAACCTCTGCACAAATGCTCTATGTCATAAAAAATTGCAACACCCACCATTTTATTCTCTAGGGCCTCTGCTTTAAAAAATATATACAGTATATAGTGTTTGGTGGTTCTATGTAATTTTCTAGCAAAAAAATTTCGATTTTTACATGTAGGAGAGGTGTCAGAATAGGTCCGGTATTGAAGTAGTTAAAGAAGAAAAGCAGGGAGCTGGCCAAACACCTTCAATTCCAGGTGACCCCTGATTCACACTAATGCATTTTTTTAATGCTTTTTGCAGAAACGCACTACAGTCCATTTAACATGGTTTTCTATGGGACATTTTCACATCTATGCTTGCTTCTTTGAGCTACTGGAAAGGGTCATGGACTTTCTTTAAAAGCAAAAAGCAGCAATTTTGCTACAACAGAGTTCAATGGAGAAGCTGGTGAAATGCATGTAGTGCATCTTTGCTGTGTTTTACTGCATTTTGCGGAAAACAATGTCCACTTTACCGAAAAAAAAATGGAAAAAATGCAAAACGTGGTAAAAACATGGCAAAAATGCATGTGTTAAAAACACAAAGCAAAATGCAAAAAGCATTAATGGATCAAAAGCCTAAGAGCTGTCTCAGGTGGGCTTTGCTCTTTGAAGGAATCTTGGTAGTGACACTATCCTTCTCCTGAAGCATCTCCTTGCTTCATCAATCTGCATAAAGGAGAGAAGAAGAAACGCCTCTAAGTGCAGCAGACCACTTTAATTCAGTATAAAAGTAGGAACACTCACATGTTAGTAGAGTAATACAGGCATGTTAGTAAATAGTGTGGAAACACAGTGTGGAATGGTTTTTTGACAAAAAAATATTTTTTTTAGCGTTTGAGTGTTTTTACAGCTCCTCTAGGAACCCACTAGTTCTGTTTTTTTTTTTCCAACCAACAAACATCCCTGGCAAATAACGTTGATTACAGTCTGTGTGTGCATGGACACATAGGATAACATGCTGGGGAGTTTACTGGCTGTAGAAAAAAACATCAAAAGCCAAAAACAGTCGCTGTAAAAATGTCCAGTGTGCATGAAGACTCCAAGTGTTCCTTTCATTTTTTTTGAGCAGTGTATTTTGTTATTGCGACTGGCCTGCTCATCTTTGAAGGGCAAAAGTATTTTTTTTTATATAGGTTATAAAAAAAAACTCTAACAAACAGAATCACAAAGGATGCCACTGAAATGAAAAAGGGAAGCAAAAAAAAGAAAAAGAAGAATTTAAAGTTTAACCTAACCAGTATTGCCATCTTGTGGCAGCAGAAAATATTGTAAAAGATGTTGCACTCTGCAGCCACTCTACTCTTATGCTAGGTAGCCTCTTTATCTGTGGAGGTGCAAGTTATTACCATCCAGCTCCTCCTGCTTCCAGACCAGTCCCCCCCCATTGATAAAAGCTGAAATTTAGATATGTTTTTGCATAGTTACAGTCAGGGCTGTCCTTAACGTGGGGCAAAAGGGGCAGCTGCCCTGGGCCTGTGGCCCAAAGCAGCTGCCCCTTGAGCCCGCCCTGCCCACAAATAGTTTACAAGTTGTATCGGGTGCAGCCGATGCCCCCCACCCTACTTGCTCTCCTAGCTGGGTTAATACAAGCGGCCACACTGACAGGGGAGCTGCCATGACATGGAGTGAGGCAGAATGACTTTCTGTGTTCCCTTGCCCCCACCCTCGCCTGCCAGATTTGTGTAGCACACAGCCGAGTGAAGTGTTCTGGCTGTGTGCTACAGGTCTGACAGGCAGAGACTGCAGTGTGTTGGAGAAAGAGAGCGGTGCCTAGAACTATGGGGGGAGCGGTGGTTGCTTGTGCAGAAAATCAGCTGTGGGGAGGTTGAAGGTGTAGTGCAGAGGTGCCAGCTGGGGGGTGGAGGGATTTGTGAAGAGAAGAGGACTGTGAGGGTGAATTTGTAAAGGGGGAGATTGGTGGATTTGTGAAAAGAGGTGAGAGCTGTAGAGAGTTGGGGAACTAAATATGTGCAGAGGTGAGAGCTCTGAAGGGGGGAAAGGGTGGGTGGTGAATTTGTGAAAAGAGAGTTGTGCAGGGAGGGGGTCAGGTTGTGTAAACTGCCTCTCATCCACAGCTTGGGGTGTAAGCTGTGAATGGGGGGACGAGTTGAGTTTTTTACAGGGGAGTACAAAGGCAAACCGTGGCCAGGGGTACAGAGTTTAGGTCTGATTTGGAAAATAGGTGAACTGTGGCAAGAAAAGGTGGGCTGTGGACAGGAGGAAAAGTGGTGAGCTTTGAAAGGGGCGGTACAGAGGTGGGCAGTGGTCAGGGAGCTTTACAGAGGAGAGCTGTGGATGGCGGGGGTACAGAGGGGAACTGTGGATGGGGTGGTACAGAGAGGAGCTGTGGATGGGGGAACAGAGGTAAGCAAAGAGGTGTGCAGAGGAGAGAACCCAAATTTACCAAGTGGCTTCTTCGGGGGTGGAGTTACACTGGCTTTTGCTTTCCAGCACTCACACTCAATGTGCGGACACACAACACATGCAGCCTCCACCCTGGGAGTCTACAGCAATCTGCCTAATCAGCAGCCGCCTGATGGTAGATGGACAGCACAAAGGGCCAATGAGAACGGTGGCCTGGCTCAGATAGCAGGGTGGCCACGGCCAGTGTTGGCAGGGAAGAGGGTGGGGCTCCAGAGTGCTGCTGTGCCTGGCCGGGGCTGTGCTGACTTGTGTGAGCTGGGGAAGGAAGGTGACAGTGGAGGAGAGAGAGGTGCTGGCTGCCTCTGGACACTTGACAACGAGCTGCACTGGGAGGACAAACTTTGTATAAGTCTCACCTGTCTTGTATGACTTCTCTATTCCCGGCTGGTCCTTCTACTGCAGGTGGCATGATTAGTCATTTATTCCTGGCAGTCCATCCTTGGGGATGCTGCACACATTGGGCTCTGTTCCTACTTAACCTTTATAGTTGTTTGTGCTCTGCTCTGCTCATTGCTAATAACAAGCTCTAGGAGTAATCTTCTGTCTATTGGTTAGTCCCCTAACCTCCCCAGTCCATGGTGTGCAGGCAGTGAGGAAATGATGTGTTGTAACTTTCAGCAACCAATCAGTGAGCCATAATGATGTGCTATAACCTCTAGCAACCTATAAGTAAGTGATAACGATGCACAGTAACCTATAAAAACCAATCCATGTGCAGTAATAATGTGAAGTAACCTTCAGCAACCTATCAGTGGGTAGTAATGATGCACAGTAACCTCTAGCAACTAATCAGTGAGCAGTAAGGATGTGCAATTACCTCTAGCAACCCATCAATGTTTATATTATTTTTTTTACATAACTTTGTGTATGTTTTTGGGATGTTGATACCAAAATTGCATGGGGGGGGGGCAGGAAATGTTTGCCCAATCCAATCAATATTAAAGACAGCCCTGGTTACAGTGTATTGGTCCAAATTGGGAAGGGAGATCATCCAGTGAAGAGACCACAGAAGGTTCAGTCTACCACGCAATCCCTCCCGCCCATGGCTGCACTGCGGGGCACCTGCGGCTCCTTTGTCCCTGTCCTGCACTCAGTGGGATCTCCCCAGAAGATCTTATCTGTGGGAGCTACTGGGAGACAAGTATCACTTGTAAACACAGAAGCTGGAAGTGATGGTGGTGATCAGGGAGCAGAAGGCCTGAGCCAGAGGTGGCGGAGTTCCACCAGGTTCCAGCTGAAAAAAGACCCTGTATGGTGGCATTTGGAGGGAGGGGAAGGCAGAAGAATGAGCCACTGCCGTGACTACTTCACTTGTTTTAATCACAAGGAATAGTTCACCTTTATCAAAAAACTGCTATTGCAGGAAAGAGGTGTCTGTAGATAAAAACAAACTGTGCAGCTTTGACGAAAGCTAGATAATGCCCTTGTTATAGGTGTAGGCCATTTACATACCTCATGAAAACTGACTGAAAAACTACCAGAGATCACACCATCTTGTCCTGCCTTGTTGCTAAGATGTTGCTAAGAGACTCCTAGCTCTTACTGCTCACCTCTACCATAACAGGAGTGGGTTCTTTCTCTGTGTCAGGGATCCCCTCGATCCCCGCCGCGTTGGTCCCGGCGCAGGCGCAGTATGCCGCCCGGCGCAGGGACTCGAGCACTGGTTCCGGGCCGGCCGCGGCGTTCGAGTTCGCGCATGCGCAGTAGAAGCCGCGGCCGCCCGCTGGGCACCAATGGCAGCGCAGGGCGGGATATTTAAACGACCCTGAGCTGTCATTCAGTGCCTTCTGGTCTTTCCTGCATTCTGAATCCTGTGAACCTGTACCCTGTAAGTTATTGACCCGGATTGTACCTGACCTTGCTGTTTTCGCCTGTTCTGACCCTTGCTTTGCCTGACCTCTCTCCTGAATGCCCCCTATTGGATTTGACCTGCTGTTGCTGACCTGGCGTGTGACCCGACCATTCTATGCCCGCTGCCTTGTACCTTGCCGCCCTCTCTGTTACCGACCCGGCCCGTCTGACCCTGCTCATCCATCCATCCATCCCGTGCAGTGGGGTCTTCTGACCTCCTCACATCAGACTCTTCCCCGTGGGAGCCCCTTGCGCATACTACTACCACTGACGGACGCACCCGGTAGTCACGACCTGGTCTCAGGGAGCTCCAAGTCCATCCCCACCATCAGGGGCCCTGGTGAACAAGCACCCTGGGACTTAGACTCCGTGCGCTGGGGACGCCTATTCAGTGGAGTGCTAGTAGTACCGCCGGGCGGTCCCTTACAGTACCAGAAGGCCATGACTGAGTCTAGAGGAGGTCCCTCGCCGCTGGAGGAGATCTGCAGGCACCTATCCAATTTGACACAGGCCGTATCGGCCCTGCAGGATAGATGTCAGCAGATTGAAACTCAATTCCAGGCCTGCACTATATCCGTTCCTGCCCCACAGGCCGCGGTCCCCACACCTCCAGCTGTAGCAGCCCCTGTGCTGGTGTCTGGGGCATCCGCTCCACTCCCGGCGGCCGACCCCCGAGTACCCTTACCAGAACGTTTCCACGGGGACCGCACTCGGTTCAGATCATTCCGCGAGTCCTGCCTCCTCTATTTTGAGCTACAACCCCGAACCTTCGTGACTGAATCCGTGAAGGTGGGGTTCGTCATATCCCTCCTGCAGGGTGAACCCCAAGACTGGGCCCATCGATTACGGGGAAAAAATGACCCTCACCTTGGTTCGGTTGACAGTTTTTTTGATGCTATGGCCATCCTTTATGATGACCCGCAGCGGGCAGCTTCTGCTGAAGCTACTCTGTACACACTCCGGCAAGGCCGCCGAGCGGCGGAGGAGTACGCATCTGAATTTAGGCGGTGGATGGGGGATACTCGCTGGAACGAGTTCGCACTCCTGCATCAGTTCCGTGTT
The DNA here is from genome assembly GCF_062004578.1 of Staurois parvus. NCBI lineage: Eukaryota > Metazoa > Chordata > Amphibia > Anura > Ranidae > Staurois > Staurois parvus. The sequence continues at coordinate 1,726,013 of NW_028318171.1, forward strand.
GGCCTATCAGACGGCCTGAAAGACGAGCTCGCCCGGGTGGAGGTACCTGAGACTTTAGAGGACCTAATAGCACTGACCATTAAAATTGACCGTAGACTGCGGGAACGCAGGTTTGAGAGGTCCGGCCAGGGTCACGGAAATCCCTGGGGATCATTTCAGGGTCCCAGTCAAACACCTAGGCCAGTCATCCAAAACCGGCCACCTGGAGACAACCCCGAACCCATGCAGCTCGGCCTGGCACGGCCTAAACTATCCCCAGAGGAACATCTGCGCAGACGATCCCAGAACCTGTGCCTCTATTGTGGAGAAGCTGGTCATATGGCGCGTTCCTGCCCGCAGAAACTGAGTAAGTGCACCTCTTCTTCCTTATCCCTTGGCAATGTTGGTCCATCCCAATACTTAGTGGTGCCCCTTTCCTTTCAGCTTCCAGAAAGGACCGTGGAAGTATCGGCCATAATTGACTCTGGGGCATGCAGCTGCTTCGTGGATATTAATTTTGCTCACCAGCAGGGTATTCCCCTTCAATTGAAACAGAAGGGGTTCAATATTTATTTGGCCGACGGTTCCCGAATAAAATCGGGGGTAGTGAACCAGGAAACCCCCTCCATCACCACTGTCATTGCCGGCCAGCACCAGGAACTCCTCCGCCTGGATGCTATAGCTTCACCCCTCTTCCCAGTCATTCTGGGGCTCCCATGGTTACGGGCCCATAACCCCCAGATTGACTGGGAGACCGGAGTAATCACGTTCCCTTCCCCATACTGTCGGATATACTGCCGCACTTCGGGCCCGGGGACCCCCCAAATCCTCCTGTGCTCTGAGGGGGAAGCTGAATTAAAACAAGTAATCCCTGCGGCCTACCATGGGTTTCTAGATGTGTTCAGCAAACGGGGAGCTGATACTCTACCCCCCCACCGCCCTTATGACTGCCCCATTGACCTGTTACCCGGCTCAGAAATTCCTTTTGGGCGAATCTTCCCCCTTTCAGAGCCCGAATTGGGGGCCCTAAAGGAATATATCGAGGACAGCCTCCAGAAGGGGTTCATCCGCCACTCCACTTCACCGGCGGGGGCGGGAATCTTCTTTGTTGAAAAGAAGGACAAAACCTTAAGGCCATGTATCGATTACAGGGAATTGAACAGGGTCACGATAAAAAACCGTTACCCACTACCGTTAGTACCTGAGCTGTTCCAAAGTTTAAAGTCAGCAGTAGTTTTTACCAAGCTGGATCTGAGGGGGGCGTACAACTTGATTCGCATAAGGGAGGGGGACGAGTGGAAGACGGCCTTCCGCACCCGCTTCGGTCATTTTGAATATCTGGTCATGCCGTTCGGGTTGTGTAATGCTCCGGCCACGTTTCAACATTTTGTAAATGATATTTTTAGGGACTTTCTGGATGTCTTTGTGATCGTTTATTTAGACGACATTCTGATTTTTTCCCCGTCTCTGGGGGAACACAGAATACATGTAGCAAAAGTATTGGGGCGGTTGCGGCAGCATGGGTTGTACGCCAAGGCAGAAAAATGTTGTTTTGAACAATCCAGCATTGCCTTCTTGGGCCTGATTATCTCCACCGCGGGGGTCGCGATGGATCCCCAGAAGGTCGCTGCAATACTGGATTGGCCTGAACCCACAGACAGGAAAGGCGTCCAGCGATTCATCGGCTTTGCAAATTTTTACCGGAAGTTCATCAAGAACTTCTCGGGTCTGGTCTCCCCCATTACTCAGCTAACCAAGCTGGGAACCCGATTCAGATGGACACCAGAAGCGCAGGGAGCTTTCGAAGCCTTAAAGAAGCTGTTCACTTCGGCACCCATTTTGGGTCACCCAGACGCCGCTCTGCCCTACATCTTGGAGGTAGATGCATCGGAGAATGCGGTAGGCTCCATCCTCTCCCAACGAAAAGGCACCAAGGAACTGCTCCACCCGGTAGCGTTCTTCTCACGGAAGCTGACCCCAGCGGAGAGGAACTATGATATCGGTGACCGTGAGCTACTAGCGATCAAAACGGCGTTAGAGGAATGGAGGTACCTGCTGGAAGGTGCGGTGCACCCCATCTTAATATTTACTGACCATAAGAACTTAGAGTATCTGAGAACTGCCAAGCGTCTACGCCCGCGACAGGCGAGATGGGCACTATTCTTTTCAAGATTCAACTTCCATATTACGTACCGGCCGGGATCAAAGAACACTAAGCCGGATGCGTTATCACGGATGTACGAAGACGCCAAGGAGACCCCAGTACCTGACACCATCCTGTCCTCGGGTAACTTCTTGGTCCTTCAGTCGGACCTTCGTTCCAGGCTAATGGAGGCATCCACAAACTTCTCTACCCCAGGCGGAGGGCCGCTCCAGAACAAGGGGGGACTCCTATGGAGGGAAGATCGAATTGTGGTGCCGGAAGAAGCTCGAACCCTGGTCTTGGGGCATTGCCACGACCACCCAATGGCGGGGCACTTTGGCCCAGAAAAGACCCTGGAACTTCTCCGACGCTCATTCTGGTGGCCAGACATGGCTAAAGATTGTAAGGGCTATGTCAGGTCCTGTGTCACCTGCCAGAAGAACAAGCCCTCAAGAAACAAGGTTTGGGGTCTGCTGCGACCCTTACCTATTCCTGAACGGCCTTGGCAAAAGATCTCACTGGACTTTATAGTCGAGCTTCCGCCATCCCGAGACCACACGGCAATCCTGGTAGTCGTGGACCGCTTGTCCAAGATGGCCCACTTCATCCCGTTGAAGAAGACCCCCTCGGCGGCCGAGACCGCGCGAGTCTTCATTCGTGAGGTAGTCAGGTTGCATGGGGTCCCCGAAGACATTGTCTCGGACCGAGGGGTCCAGTTCACGTCCAGATTCTGGAGAGCACTGTGCAAAGCCCTGGACATCAAATTATCTCTCTCTTCTGCGTTCCACCCTCAAACTAACGGTCAAACCGAAAGGACCAATCAGACCTTAGAGCAATATTTAAGATGCTATACCTCGTTTACTCAAGATGACTGGCTGCCACTTCTTCCTTTAGCGGAATTTGCGTATAACAACGCCCGCCACTCAGCAACAGGGCAGTCCCCGTTCTTCGCCAACTATGGCTTTCACCCAGTCTTCCTCCCGGATTTGGTGTCGGAATGCCCAGTACCAGCAACACAAGATGTGGTAACATTCTTCGCTGCGAACAATAAGAAGCTTCAAGTGGCCATCAGTCGGGCCCAGGAAGACTACAGGAAAGCATTCAACAGGAAACGGAGAGGAGATCTGGTATTGCGGCCTGGGGAGAAGGTTTGGCTGGCGACGTCCAATCTAAAGATGCTTTGCCCATCAAAGAAATTGGGACCCAAATTTATAGGCCCCTTCTGCATTAAACGGATGGTTAACGAAGTAGCCTATGAACTCGCCCTCCCTGACACGCTCAAGATCCACCCGGTCTTTCATGTGTCCCTTCTGAAGCCTGTGGTCCCAGATGCCTTCCCTGACCGGGAATCTAGACCCCCGGAAGCGGTAACGGTCGAAGGAGAAGAAGAATTTGAGGTTGAAACAATCCTGAAGTGTCGAAGGAGGGGAGGCCAGACCCAATTCCTTATCAAATGGAAGGGCTATGGTCCTGAGGACAATTCTTGGGAACCAGCCCATAATGTCCATGCACCCAGACTTGTCCGGAAGTTCTTTCGCGATCACCCGTGGTGGAGAGATCGGGTGGGCATCCGGAGGTTGCCCGTAGGGGGGGGGCAATGTCAGGGATCCCCTCGATCCCCGCCGCGTTGGTCCCGGCGCAGGCGCAGTATGCCGCCCGGCGCAGGGACTCGAGCACTGGTTCCGGGCCGGCCGCGGCGTTCGAGTTCGCGCATGCGCAGTAGAAGCCGCGGCCGCCCGCTGGGCACCAATGGCAGCACAGGGCGGGATATTTAAACGACCCTGAGCTGTCATTCAGTGCCTTCTGGTCTTTCCTGCATTCTGAATCCTGTGAACCTGTACCCTGTAAGTTATTGACCCGGATTGTACCTGACCTTGCTGTTTTCGCCTGTTCTGACCCTTGCTTTGCCTGACCTCTCTCCTGAATGCCCCCTATTGGATTTGACCTGCTGTTGCTGACCTGGCGTGTGACCCGACCATTCTATGCCCGCTGCCTTGTACCTTGCCGCCCTCTCTGTTACCGACCCGGCCCGTCTGACCCTGCTCATCCATCCATCCATCCCGTGCAGTGGGGTCTTCTGACCTCCTCACATCAGACTCTTCCCCGTGGGAGCCCCTTGCGCATACTACTACCACTGACGGACGCACCCGGTAGTCACGACCTGGTCTCAGGGAGCTCCAAGTCCATCCCCACCATCAGGGGCCCTGGTGAACAAGCACCCTGGGACTTAGACTCCGTGCGCTGGGGACGCCTATTCAGTGGAGTGCTAGTAGTACCGCCGGGCGGTCCCTTACACTCTGACTCAAACCTCCTCACATGCATTTTCTCTCCCCTGATACAGTAGCTCTGAGCTAAGCATTTGAGAACTCGCTCCTGTGAGCAGTAACAGCTAAGAGTCTCTTAGCAATTTCCTACAAACATTGCTATGCTCTTCTATCCTTTCCCATTGCCTGAACGATGTTGAATGATTAGCAATGGGGGTGGGGATATCTCACTGGCTCAGCTACAGCGGGAGCAATTCCATAAGGACAAACCAGGCAGCCTCTCAGTGATCCTGCCTCTGTCCATTTTGACAAATTGTCAGTAGCAGGGTCATTAACGGCAAAGGTGTATTAGGATAATCCCATTTATACTTGATCTTCTGCCAGGAGCTGGCAGAGAAACCCAGCAATAAAAAAGCTCATGTTCAAAGTGGTTGTAGAGGCTGAAGGTTTTTTTTACATTGCATGCTATGCATGAAGGTAAAAAAACCTTTAGCGTGCAGCCCCCCTACTACTTACCTGAGCCCAATCCCCATCTAGTTATGTGCACGAGAGCGGCTGCTGTCCTGGCTCTATGCCTCGTCATTGGCTCAGAGACAGCAGCTGGAGCCATTGACTGCCAATTACAGCCAGTGAGGGGGGAGCAGGGTCAAGCTGTAATCTTTGTGTCCTATAGACACACACGGCCGGCTTGGCAGCGAGCACACGAGTGCCACCAGAGCAAGCAGCTTACTCCGAGGGCACTCAGCGATGGAGGAACCCAGAGAGCCAGCGGGGGGACCCGAGAAAAGGAGGATAGGGGCTGCTCTGTGCAAAACCATTGCACAGAGTAGGTAAGTATAACATATTTATTATTTTTAAAACAGAAATGTAAACCTTTAATAGTGTCCATGCGCTTCATTCTCTTGGCTAGAATATTCCTTTGTTCTAGGGACTAGGCTAAAATTATGCACATATGCATGCCATTATGCACAAATGATACCAGCACGTTTCTCTCTGAATGCAGGTTTGGGGCATTTTTGGCACATTGTCCCATATAGTGCTGTGCACAGAAAAAAAGGAATAATCAATCTATGGTCCACAACATAAACAACCAATATGCCACATAGGAGGAAGTGGATTTCAATCCACAGTTAAGACATGGTTGTAATTTATGATCATTCGTTATCTATTGCATCCCTGTTTCCACCATATAATCTGGTCGCTTGAAATACGATCGTATTCGTGAACACAGTGGGGTTATTTACTAAAACTAGAGTGCAAAATCTATTTCAACTTTGCATAAAAACCAATCAGCTTCCAGGTTTTATTGTCAAAGCTTAATTGAACAAGGTGAAGTTAGAAGCTGATTGGCTACCATGCCATGCAGCACCAGATTCTGAATGCTCCAATTTTAGTAAATCCCCCCCAGTATCTTGATGCTGCTTTTCAATGCAAAAGGATTGATAATTTTTCAATCTGGCTGATTGGCTCTGTTCAATTGATTTCAATCTAAATGGGGTTTAAATCAATCAGAAGGGAAGTTATAACTATTCGACTGTTTGCATACTCAATTGTTTTTATTGACTTACTGTGGGTATAGGATTATAACTTTTTTTTAATTTTTTTATTTTTATGGTTGAACTGGATAGACTTTTTTTTCAGCCAGACTAACTATGTAATCATTTGGACAATAAGGCTTCATGCACACTGGGAGTTTTAAAAACACTGGTAACGTTAGCTATGTAAAGGCACATTAAAAAGTTTTTCAGCGTTTTTCAGTGTTTTTGCATTAGCGTTTAGCTATGTAAAGGCACATTAAAAAGTTTTTCAGAGTTTTTCAGTGTTTTTGCATTAGCGTTTAGCCACGTTTTTCCACGTTTGCGTTTTTTAGTGAACAAAACATTTTGCTCAAAAACAGTCCAAAAATGCTGGTTTTCCGCATTTTACTATGTTTTGCCGCATTTTACTACATTTTTCAGCATTAGAGTGTTTCTACAGCTAAAAAACTCCTCTAGAAACCCACTAGTTCTCAGTTGTTTTCCAGCCAAAAACGCCCTGCCAAAAAAACGCTGATTACATTCTATGTGTGCACGGACACATAGGGTAACATGCTGGGGAGTTTACTGGCTGTAGAAAAAAATCTCAAAAGCCAAAAACAGCCACTGTAAAAATGTCCAGTGTGCATAAGGATGAAAACTGAACTGTCTGTGGCCACCATAAGGTCCTGTTCATATTAGGCGATTCCAAGCTGTGGCAAAACACATAATGTGCTTTTGAATGCCATTATTTTTAATGGCACCCCAAACATGGCATGATTTTGCACAACTGTCATGTGATAAAATTGTGCAGCAAAACGCATTTTAAAAATTGCACTTAACAGAGAAGCTGTTAGGAAAATCTAGTTGGGCTCTCTGCTTAACCTCCTTAGCTGTATGATTATGTCAATATTTCTGTGCTCAAAGCGGTACATTTTTTTGCATGGAAATATGTATTTTTTTTATTGTAGGCCTGTAATTCTTAGGAATAACTCACTGAAATCTGTCCGAACAAGAGTCTACTAAACATCCCGGGTATGATAAAATTTGCAACACTAAATCATAAATTATAATATATTAAATAATTATAAAAAATAATAATATAATAAATTTAATTCAATAATGTAATCAAACCAAAAACACTGAAATTTGAAATATAGCGCCAAGTTCGCACATCACTGAGCAAAGTCGCAAAATCGTTTTCAGTGTCTGACGAATTTCCCCACAAATCATTATCACTCAATTCTGCAAGTGGTTCTAATTTACTATCGCTGTTCTCTAGCTGGTCTAAAACCGCTTTT